>NC_092707.1:108572779-108908302 GCF_047496885.1 Scyliorhinus torazame
GAGGGGGAGAGGTGATTGAGATGAGAGAGATGAGGAAGAGGGATTGAGGGCGAGGGCGGAGGTTGGAGATGGAGGGAGAGGGAGTGAGGGGGAGAGGGTGGATTGAGGGAGGAGGGGAGATTGAGGGAGAGGGGGGGATTGAGGGAGAGGGGGGGATTGAGGGAGAGAGGGGGGATTGAGGGGGATGAGAGGGGGGGGATTGAGGGAGAGAGGGGGGGGATTGAGGGAGAGAGAAGGGGGGAATGAGGGGAGAGGGGGGGATTGAGGGAGAGGGGGGGAGGAGAGTGGGGCTTGAGGGAGAGGGGGAGGAAGGGGGGATTGAGGGGGAGGAGGGGGGGGGATTGAGGGAGAGGAGGGGGGGGGGGATTGAGGGAGAGGGGGGGATTGAGGGAGAGGGGGGGGGGATTGAGGGAGAGGGGGGGGGGATTGAGGGAGAGGGGGGGGATTGAGGGAGAGGGGGGGGGTTGAGGGGGAGAGGAGGGGGGGATTGAGGGGGAGAGGAGGGGGGGATTGAGGGGGAGAGGAGGGGGGATTGAGGGGGAGAGGAGGGGGGGATTGAGGGGGAGAGGAGGGGGGGATTGAGGGGGAGAGGAGGGGGGATTGAGGGGGAGAGGAGGGGGGGGTTGAGAGGGAGAGGAGGGGGGGATTGAGAGGGAGAGGAGGGGGGGATTGAGAGGGAGAGGAGGGGGGGATTGAGAGGAGAGGAGGGGGGGGATTGAGAGGGAGAGGAGGGGGGGATTGAGGGGGAGAGGAGGGGGGGATTGAGGGGGAGAGGAGGGGGGATTGAGGGGGAGAGGAGGGGGGATTGAGGGGGAGAGGAGGGGGGATTGAGAGGGAGAGGAGGGGGGGATTGAGAGGGAGAGGAGGGGGGGATTGAGAGGGAGAGGAGGGGGGATTGAGGGGGAGAGGAGGGGGGATTGAGGGGGAGAGGAGGGGGAGAGGAGGGGGGGATTGAGGGGGAGAGGAGGGGGGGATTGAGGGGGAGAGGAGGGGGGGGAGAGGAGGGGGGGATTGAGGGAGAGAGGGGGGGATTGAGGGAGAGAGGGGGGGGATTGAGGGAGAGAGGGGGGGATTGAGGGAGAGAGGGGGGGGGATTGAGGGAGAGAGGGGGGATTGAGGGTGAGAGGGGGGAATGAGGGAGAGAGGGGGGGATTGAGGAGAGAGGGGGGGGATTGAGGGAGAGAGGGGGGGGATTGAGGGATAGAGGGGGGATTGAGGGGGAAGGAGAGGGGGGGATTGAGGGAGAGAGGGGGGATTGAGGGGGAGAGGAGGGGGGGATTGAGGGAGTGAGAGGGGGATTGAGGGGGGGATTGAGGGGGAGAGGAGGGGGGGATTGAGGGGGAGGGAGAGGGGGGGGATTGAGGGAGAGAGGGGGGGATTGAGGGAGAGAGAGGGGGGATGTGAGGGAGAGAGGGGGGGATTGAGGGTGAGAGAGGGGGGATTGAGGGAGAGAGAGGTGGGGATGAGGGAGGAGTGGGGGGATGAGGGAGAGGAGGGGGATTGAGGGAGAGATGGGGGGGATTGAGGGAGAGAGAGGGGGATTGAGGGAGAGAGGGGGGGATTGAGGAGCGAGGGGGGGATTGTGGGAGAGAGGGGGGGATTGAGGGAGAGAGGGGGGGATTGAGGGAGAGAGGGGGGGGAGAGAGGGGGGGATTGAGGGAGAGGGGGGGAGAGAGGGGGATTGAGGGAGAGAGGGGGGGAGAGAGGGGGGGATTGAGGGAGAGAGGGGGGGTGATTGAGGGAGAGAGGGGGGATTGAGGGAGAGAGGGGGGATTGAGGGAGAGAGGGGGGATGATGGGGGATTGAGGGAGAGAGGGGGGATTGAGGGAGAGGTGGGATGGAGGGAGGGGAGAGGGGGAGAGAGGGGGGGATTGAGGGAGAGAGGGGGGGATTGAGGGAGAGAGGGGGGATTGAGGGAGAGAGGGGGGGATTGAGGGAGAGAGGGGGGGATTGAGGGAGAGAGGGGGGGGATTGAGGGAGAGAGGGGGGGATTGAGGGTGAGGGGGGATTGAGGGAGAGAGGGGGGGGATTGAGGGAGAGGGGGGGATTGAGGGAGAGGGGGGATTGAGGGAGAGAGGGGGGGTTGAGGAGAGAGGGGGGGATTGAGAGAGAGGGGGGATTGAGGGAGAGAGGGGGGATTGAGGGAGAGAGGGGGGATTGAGGGAGAGAGGGGGGATTGAGGGAGAGAGGGGAGGATTGAGGGAGGAGAGGGGAGGTTGAGGGAGAGAGGGGGGGTGTGAGGGAGAGTGGGGGGATTGAGGGAGAGGAGGGGGGATGAGGAGAGAGGGGGGGATTGAGGGTGAGAGGGGGGATGTGGGAGAGAGGGGATTGAGGGAGAGGGGGGGGTTGAGGTGAGGAGGGGGGGGATTGAGGGAGAGAGGGGGGGGATTGAGGGAGAGTGGGGGGATTGAGGGAGAGAGGGGTGGATTGAGGGAGGGGGGGTTGAGGGGAGAGGGGGGATTGAGGGAGAGAGAAGGGGGGATTGAGGGAGAGAGGGGGGGATTGAGGGAGAGGGGGGAGGAGAGTGGGGATTGAGGGAGAGGGGGAGGAAGGGGGAGGAGAGGGGGGGATTGAGGGGGAGAGGGGGATTGAGCGAGGGGGGGATTGAGGGGGAGAGGGGAGATGGAGGGGGAGGGGGGGATTGAGGGGGAGAGGGGGATTGAGGGGGAGGGGGTGGAGGGGGGGATTGAGCGGAGAGGTGAGCGAGAGAGGGGGTGATTGAGGGGAGAGAGGGGGGGATTGAGGAGAGAGGGGGGATTGAGGGAGGGGGGGATTGAGGGAGAGAGGGGGGGATTGAGGAGAGAGGGGGGATTGAGGGAGTGGGGGGGATTGAGGAGTGAGGGGGGGATGAGGGAGAGAGGGGGGGATTGAGGGAGAGGGGGGATTGAGGAGAGAGGGGGGATTGAGGGAGAGAGGGGGGATTGAGGGAGAGGGGGGGATTGAGGGTGATTGGGGGTATTGAGGAGGGGGGGTGATTGAGGGAGAGGGATTGAGGGGGGGATTGAGGGAGAGGGGGGTTGAGGGAGGGTGGGATTGAGGGCGAGGGGGATTGAGGGAGGGGGATTGAGGGAGGGGGGGATTGAGGAGAGGGGGGATTGAGGGAGAGGGGGAGATTGGTGGGAGTGGGGGGGATTGAGGGAGAGAGGGGGGATTGTGGGAGAGAGGGGGGGGATTGAGGGAGAGAGGGGGGGATTGAGGGAGAGAGAAGGGGGGAATTGAGGGAGAGAGGGGGGGGATTGAGGGAGAGGGGGGGAGGAGAGTGGGATTGAGGGAGAGGGGGAGGAAGGGGGGATTGAGGGGGAGGAGAGGGGGGGATTGAGGGGGAGAGGGGGGATTGAGCACGGGGGGGATTGAGGGGGAGAGGGGGGATTGAGGGGGAGAGGGGGGATTGAGGGGGAGAGGGGGGATTGAGGGGGAGGGGGAGGAGAGGGGGGGATTGAGGGAGAGTGAGCGAGAGAGGGGGATTGAGGGAGAGTGAGCGAGAGAGGGGGTGATTGAGGGAGAGAGGGGGGATTGAGGGAGAGAGGGGGGGATTGAGGGAGGGGGGATTGAGGGAGAGAGGGGGGGATTGAGGGAGAGAGGGGGGGATTGAGGGAGAGAGGGGGATTGAGGGAGAGGGGGGATTGAGGGAGAGGGGGTATTGAGGGAGGGGGGGATGATTGAGGGAGAGGGTGGGGATTGAGGGCGAGGGGGGATTGAGGGAGGGGGGGATTGAGGGAGGGGGGGGATTGAGGGAGGGGGGGATTGAGGGGGAGGGGGGGATTGAGGGAGGGGGGGGATTGAGGGAGAGGGGGGATTGAGGGAGAGGGGGGGGATTGAGGGAGAGGGGAGGGAGAGGGGGAGATTGAGGGAGAGGGGGGGATTGAGGGAGATGGGGGGATTGAGGGAGGGGGGGATTGAGGGAGGGGGGGATTGAGGGAGGGGGATTGAGGAGAGGGGGGATTGAGGGAGAGGGGGGATTGAGGAGAGGGGGGGATTGAGGAGAGGGGGGTATTGAGGGAGAGGGGGGGTTAGTGGGAGAGAGGGAGGGTTGAGGGAGAGAGGGGGGTTGTGGGAGAGAGGGGGGGTTCACCGAGAGAGGGAGGTATTGAGGGAGAGGGGGGGGATTGAGGGAGAGGGGGGGATTGAGGGAGAGGAGGGGGATTGAGGGAGAGGGGGCATTGAGGGAGAGAGGGGGTGATTGAGGGAGAGAGAGGGGGCGGCTGAGGGAGAGGTGGGGCTGAGGCAGAGAGGGGGGATTGAGGCAGAGAGGGGGGATTGAGGCAGAGAGGGGGGATTGAGGCAGAGAGGGGGGTTGAGGGAGAGGGGGGGTTGAGGCAGAGAGGGGGGATTGAGGCAGAGAGGGGGGATTGAGGCAGAGAGGGGGGGTTGAGGGAGAGGAGGGGATTGAGGGAGAGAGAGGGGGGGTTGAGGAGAGAGAGGGGGGTTAAGGGAGAGGGGGGAATGAAGGAGAGGGGGATTGAAGGAGAGGGGGATTGAGGAGGAGAGGGGGATTGAGGGAGAGAGGGGGGATTGAGGGAGAGAGGGAGGTTGAGGGAGAGAGGGGGGTTGAGGGAGAGAGGGGGGGTTGTGGGAGAGAGGGGGGTTCAGCGAGAGAGGGGGGGATTGAGGGAGAGGGGGGGATTGAGGGAGAGGGGGGGATTGAGGGAGAGGAGGGGGATTGAGGGAGAGGGGGGCATTGAGGGAGAGAGGGGGTGATTGAGGGAGGGGAGGGGGGATTGAGGAGGGGAGGGGGGATTGAGGGAGAGGGAGGATTGAGGGAGAGGGGGGATTGAGGGAGAGGGGGGATTGAGGGAGAGGGGGGATTGAGGGAGAGGGGGGATTGGAAGAGAGGGGGGGTTTGAGGGAGAGGGGGGATTGATGGAGTGGGTGGGTTGGGGAGGAATGCGGCTATGGGGAATTGTGTTGAGGGGGCACTGGGATTGAGGGGGAGGCGAATGTGTTTGAGGGGAGAATTGGGTTGGGGGAGGGAGTTAAATCGAAGGTGGAATGGGTTGAGGGGGAGTTGCTTGAAGGGGAATGGGAATGAGAATTGGGGCAGATGGGGTTGAGGGTAGTATGGTTGACAGAAACGGGATTGGGGAAATGGTGTTGATGGGGATGGGATTGAGGGGGATCAGGTTATGGGCGGATGGGAATAAGGTTGAGGGAGGATGGGGTTGAGGGGGATCAGGTTATGGGGTAGGGAATAGGATTCAAGGAGGATGAGGTTGATGGGGATGGGATTGAGAGGAAGGGGATTGAGGAGAATTAGTTTGGGGGCAGGAGAATGATGTTGAAAGGAATGGGGGTGGGGAGAGGTGAATGGGGTTGAGAAGGATGGAGTTGAGGGGGAGAGGAGTACGATTGAGGGGTAAGGGGAATGGTTGAAGGGGAGTGGGATTGTGGTTTTTCATAGAATTTACAGTGCAGAAGGAGGCCATTCGGCCCATCGAGTCTGCACCGGCTCTTGGAAAGAGCACCCTACCCAATCCCACACCACCCTATCCCCAGAACCCAGTAACCCCACTCAACCAACGCTAAGGGCAATTTTGGACACTCAGGGCAATTTAGCATGGCCAATCCACTAACCTGCACATCTTTGGACTGTGGGAGGAAACCGGAGCACCCGGAGGAAACCCACGCACACACGGGAGAGAACGTGCAGGACTCCGCACAGACAGTGACCCAGCCGGGAATCGAACCTGGGACCCTGGAGCTGTGAAGCAATTGCGCTAACCGCTGGTGAGGGGGAGGGAAATGGGGTTGAAAGGCAAAGGTGGTTCAGGAGAAATGAGATTGGGGGTAGTGCAGTTGAGGGGGTTTGGGATTGTAGGGGAGGGGAGTAGGGTTGACCAGGGGTGGAGATTAGGGCTGAGGGGGGTGGTGGGGCTGAGCGTGGAAAAGGATTGGGGTTGAAAGGGAGGATCTTTTGGTGGAGGTGTGGTTGGCAGAGCGGAGGGGGGAATGGGGATGACTGGGATGGGAATGGGGGGGGGAGTTGCAGAACAGGATTGAGAGGGGAATATGGTTGAGGGGAGCATGGTTGTGAGGGGAATTGGGTTTTGTGGGTAATAGGGTTGCAGAATATGGTGGAGAGGGGAGCAGGCTTGAGGGGGGAGTCGAATTGAGTGGGGATGATGGGGAAATGGAGGGGAATATGGTTGAGGGCGAATGAATGAGTTTGAAGGGGGAGTGGAGTTGAGGGTGGAATGGTAGAATTACTGTGCAAATAAAGTTATTTTGAATTCTCTTTTTTATTTCTTGGTGACTCATAGAATTTATTAATAATTAATAATCTTTATTGTCACAAGTAGGTTTACATTAACACTGCAATGAAGTTACTGTGAAAATCCCCTAGTTCCCACATTCTGGCGCCTGTTTGGGTACACAGAGGGAGAATTCCGAATGTCCAATTCACCTAACATGCATGGCTTTCGGGACTTGTGGGAGGAAACCCACGCAGACACAGGGAGAATGTTAGGACTCCTCCGAGGCAGTGACCCAAGCTGGTAATCGAACCTGGGACCCTGAAGCTGTGAAGCAACAGTGCTAACCACTGTGTTACCGTGCCGCCCATATCATACATTGTTGACTCCTAGGGCGCGATTCTCCGAAATGGAGACTCAGTGTTCACGCGGTCGTGAACATCGTCGCATTTCACGACGGTGCGAAATGGGCGTGGGGACTACCGATTCTGCACGGCACTGGAGCGGTTTACGCTGCTCCAGCCTCCCTACCCAGCGCCAAATGGGCGCCGCTCCAACCCGCGCATGCGAGGGGGACTTCTTTAGCGCGCCGGGCCCGATGCAACATGGCGTGGGGGTTCAGGGGCTAGCCGCGCAACAAAGTAGGCCCGGTGGGGGGTGGGGACGGGGGTGGGGACGGGGAGAGAGGCCAGACCCCATCGGACGCCCTCCCGGGGACGGAAGCCCCCCCCCCCCCCCCCCAGGCCGCCCCCGACCCTTCACGCAGAGTTCCCGCCGGCAGCGACCAGGGGTGAACGGCGCCGGCGGGACTCTGCTTTTTCCGCGCTGCCGCTCGGCCCATCCGGGCAGGAGAATTGACGGCTCCACCGCGGACAGCGGCCTGTGAACGGCGTCGATTCGTCGCACTTCGGAGAATCGCGTGCGGGCGTCGGGGCGGCGTGCGTGGTTGCGGGCAATTCTCCAGTGCGGGGCTGGGATAAACGTGCCCCTAATCTTTCCGACAAGTGGAAACATTCTAGGTTGTTCTTGGCCTCCTCTTAAAACACCAACCTGTTCTTCCTTTTCTGATATAGGTATAACCTCACGTTTTGTACTATCTTACGCACCTTCCACCCTCCTCCATATCCTTTTATCTTTCTCCACTATCCAATTCTATCCCTCTAGAATTTAAAAAAAAATTGTCTTGCCATCATATGGCGGAGGATTGTGTGATTTGTACGTCTGTACTCCCAGACCCCCGACCCCATTTACACTCCTATTTCCAAGTAATATGCAGTGCCTTTATTTTTCTTTCCAACATGTAATAACTCACTTTTCCTGTGCTGAAATTCATAATGCCAATGAGAGGAACGTGAGAGAGTGACAAGTGGTGAGCAAGAGAGAGGGACATTGGGAATCGGGAGAGGGATGGATGGTCTGCATGAGAGAGTCACATTGGGAGAACAAATGATAGATGTGGGGACATGGAAGGTGTGGAAGTACAAGAGAAGACACGAATGTAGGAGAGTAGAGTGCAGGGACAGAACACATGGGGTGTTTGGCAGGAGGTCATGTGGAGGTTGTGAGATGCACTGAGATCTGGCCCTGTACATTTGAACAGATCCGCACTGCTGATGACCAATTCACCTTTCGCTGAATGAATAAGATTGGAGCCAATTTGTGACAGACAAATTAGTTGAGCAGGTTGTCAAGGTGAATGGGTTGGTTCACATTTGACTAATTGTCTTGTCAAATTGGACAATTGTATTTGGAGAGAGAAGGGAGCTAATGTCTTGAGTCTGGGTGACTCTTTGTCAAAGCTGGAGAGAACTGGAAATGGGGTCAGATTTATACAGTTTGGGGGGGCGTGGAGGAGTGGGCGATAGGTGGAGATTGACAAAAGATATGGACAGAAAGACAAACGGAATGTAAATGTGGTGATAAAGGCTAAGGAGGGTGGTCGACACGATGCTGAACTCTTCTTTCACCGCCTTCATGTCTGTGGGCAGGATACCCCCCCCCCCTCCCCCCCCGTTCAACAGATCCTGTTACCCGCCTCCAGTAATCTCCCTCCACCTGGTCCCCTCCTTCCAGCTGCTTATCTGCTCTTGACCTTTTCATTGAGAACTATCAGCGTGCATCGACCGTCTCAATTTCTCTGCTCCTCTTGCCCACTGACCTGTCGCCTTCTGAACTTGCTGCACTCCGCTGTCTCTGGTCCAACACCTACTTTGTCATCAAAGCCGCCTACAAGTGTGGGAGCTGTTGTTGTCACAGAATCACAGACTAATACAGTGCAGAAGAGGTCCTTAAGCCCATCGAGTCTGCACCGACACATGAAAAGCACATGACCTGTACACCTAACCCCATTGGCCAGCACTTGGCCCATAGCCTTATATGTTATGACGTGCCAAGTGCCCATCGAAGTACTTTTTAAGGGATGTGAGGCAACCCGCCTCTACCACCCTCCCAGGCAGTGCATTCCAGACCGTCACCACTCTTTGGGTAAAGAAGGTTTTTCTCAAATCCCCCTTAAACCACCTCCCCTCACCTTGAACTTGTGTCCCCTTGTAGCTGACCTTCAACAAAGGGGAACAGCTGTTCCCTATCCGCCCTGTCCATGTCCCTCATAATCTTGTACACCTTGATCAGGTCGCCCCCTCAGTCTTCTCTGCTCCAGCGAAAACAACCAAAGCCTATCCAACCTCTCTTCGTAACTTTAAAAATTTTTTTAGAGTACCCAATTCATTTTTTCCAATTAAAGGGCAATTTAACATGAACCAACACCCCGACTCCCTCCCTCCCCACCACCCTCCTTTCCCCTCTCTCCCCACCACCCCCTTCCTTTCCCTTCTGTTGGTAGAGAGGCGAGGGTATCTGGTCTCCAGCGCAAAGATTAGTGCTTGTACCGTTTGTTTTTTAGTACAACTGTGTTGTGAACTGTTTTAATAATCAGAGTATCCTATCCCCCCTCCCCGTAAGTTGGTACTGAGGGGAGGGTGCCCTGTTTCTCCAACACAAAATTAGTGTTTGTACCATTTGGCATTGTATATATTTTTTACTGTTTTCATAAAAAGATATGGCCAATTAACCTACCCTGCACATCTTTGAGTTGTGGGGGCGAAACCCACGCAAACACGGGGAGAATGTGTAAATTCCACACGGACAGTGACCCAGAGTCAGGATCGAACCTGGGACCTCGGCGCTGTGAGGCAGCAGCGCTAGCCACTGCGCCACCCTGCTGTCCTCTCTCTTTGTAACTTAAATGTTCCATCCAGGTGAATCACCTCTGCATCCCCTCCAGTGCAATCACATCCTTCCTATAATGTGGCGACCAGAATAGCACACAGTACTCCAGCTGTGGCCTCACCAAAGTTCTATACAACTCCAACATGACCTCCCTGCTTTTGTAATCTACATCTCAATTGATAAAGGCAAGTGTCCCATATGTCCTTTTTCACCACCCTATTAACTGCCCTTCTGCTTCAGAGGTCTCTGGACAAACACGCCAAGGTCCCTTTGTTCCTCAGAACTTCCCAGTGTCAGGCCACTCATTGAATACTTTCTTGTCACATTACTCCTTCCAAAGTGTATCACCTCACACTTTTCAGGGTTAAATTCCATTTGCCACTTTTCTGCCCATTTGACCATCCCGTCTATATCTTCCTGTAACCCAAGACACTCAACTTCACTGTTAATCACCCGGCCAATCTTTGTGTCATCGTTGTGTCTGGCGTACTGACCTCTAGCTCACAGAGGCTGAACGCCAACTCTCAGATACTTCCACCTACCTCCCCATGGACCATGACCCCACTACCGAACATCATGCCATTGTTTCCAGGATTGTCACTGACCCCATCTCCTCTGGAGATCTTCCCTCCACAGCTTCCAACCTCATAATCTCCCAACCCCGGACAGCCCGCTTCGACCTCCTCCCCAAAATCCACAAACAGGACTGTCCCGGTAGGTCCATTGTATCAGCCTGTTCCTGCCCCACAAAACTCATTTCTACCTATCTTGACTCCATACTCTTTCCTCTTGTCCAGTCTCTTCCCAGCAACATTTGCGATTCCTCTGATGCCCTACATCATATCAACAACTTCCAGTACCCTGGCCCTAACTGCCTCCTCTGTACCATGGATGTCCAATCCCTCTATACCTCCATTCCCCACAAGGATGATCTGACGGTTCTCCGCTTCTTCCTCGAACAGAGCCTGAACAATCCCCCCCCCTTTGGCACTCTCCTCCGTGAACTTGTCCTCTCACTGAACAATTTCTCCTTTAACATGTCTCACTTCAAGGTGGGACCTGTGAGGGAGGAAGACGGCCTTTGCACTATGTTTAACATAGAACATAGAACATAGAAAATACAGCACAGAACAGGCCCTTCGGCCCACGATGTTGTGCCGAACCTTTGTCCTAGATTAATCATAGATTATCATTGAATTTACAGTGCAGAAGGAGGCCATTCGGCCCTTTGAGTCTGCACCGGCTCTTGGAAAGAGCACCATACCCAAACTCAACACCTCCACCCAACACCAAGGGCAATTTGGACATTAAGGGCAATTTATCATTGGCCAATTCACCTAACCCGCACATCTTTGGACTGTGGGAGGAAACCGGAGCACCCGGAGGAAACCCACGCAGACACGGGGAGGACGTGCAGACTCCGCACAGACAATGACCCAAGCCGGAATCGAACCTGGGACCATGGAGCTGTGAAGCAATTGTGCTATCCACAATGCTACCGTGCTGCCCTTAAGAACAAATAAATCTACACTATATCATTTTACCGTCATCCATGTACCTATCCAATAGCTGCTTGAAGGTCCCGAATGTTTCCGACTCAACTACTTCCACAGGCAGTGCATTCCATGCCCCCACTACTCTCTGGGTAAAGAACCTACCTCTGATATCCCTCCTATATCTTCCACCTTTCACCTTAAATTTATGTCCCCTTGTAATGGTGTGTTCCACCCGGGGAAAAAGTCTCTGACTGTCTACTCTATCTATTCCCCTGATCATCTTATAAACCTCTATCAAGTCGCCCCTCATCCTTCTCCGTTCTAATGAGAAAAGGCCTAGCACCCTCAACCTTTCCTCGTAAGACCTACTCTCCATTCCAGGCAACATCCTGGTAAATCTTCTTTGCACCTTTTCCAGAGCTTCCACATCCTTCCTAAAATGAGGCGACCAGAACTGTACACAGTACTCCAAATGTGGCCTTACCAAAGTTTTGTACAGCTGCATCATCACCTCACGGCTCTTAAATTCAATCTCTCTGTTAATGAACGCGAGCACACCATAGGCCTTCTTCACAGCTCTATCCACTTGAGTGGCAACTTTCAAAGATGTATGAACATAGACCCCAAGATCTCTCTGCTCCTCGACATTGCCAAGAACTCTACCGTTAACCCTATATTCCGCATTCATATTTGTCCTTCCAAAATGGACAACCTCACACTTTTCAGGGTTAAACTCCATCTGCCACTTCTCAGCCCAGCTCTGCATCCTATCTATGTCTCTTTGCAGCCGACAACAGCCCTCCTTACTATCCACAACTCCACCAATCTTCGTATCGTCTGCAAATTTACTGACCCACCCTTCAACTCCCTCATCCAAGTCATTAATGAAAATCACAAACCGCAGAGGACCCAGAACTGATCCCTGTGGTACGCCACTGGTAACTGGGATCCAGGCTGAATATTTGCCATCCACCACCACTCTCTGACTTCTATCGGTTAGCCAGTTCGTTATCCAACTGGCCAAATTTCCCACTATCCCATGCCTCCTTACTTTCTGCATAAGCCTACCATGGGGAACTTTATCAAATGCCTTACTAAAATCCATGTACACTACATCCACTGCTTTACCTTCATCCACATGCTTGGTCACCTCCTCAAAGAATTCAATAAGATTTGTAAGGCAAGACCTACCCCTCACAAATCCGTGCTGACTATCCCTAATCAAGCAGTGTCTTTCCAGATGCTCAGAAATCCTATCCTTCAGTACCCTTTCCATTACTTTGCCTACCACCGAAGTAAGACTAACTGGCCTGTAATTCCCAGGGTTATCCCTAGTTCCTTTTTTGAACAGGGGCACGACATTCGCCACTCTCCAATCCCCTGGTACCACCCCTGTTGACAGTGAGGACGAAAAGATCATTGCCAACGGCTCTGCAATTTCATCTCTTGCTTCCCATAGAATCCTTGGATATATCCCGTCAGGCCCGGGGGACTTGTCTATCCTCAAGTTTTTCAAAATGCCCAACACATCTTCCTTCCTGACAAGTATTTCCTCGAGCTTACCAATCTGTTTCACACTGTCCTCTCCAACAATATCGCCCCTCTCATTTGTAAATACAGAAGAAAAATACTCATTCAAGACCTCTCCTATCTCTTCAGACTCAATACACAATCTCCCGCTACTGTCCTTGATCGGACCTACCCTCGCTCTAGTCATTCTCATATTTCTCACATATGTGTAAAAGGCCTTGGGGTTTTCCTTGATCCTACCCGCCAAAGATTGTTCATGCCCTCTCTTAGCTCTCCTAATCCCTTTCTTCAGTTCCCTCCTGGCTATCTTGTATCCCTCCAATGCCCTGTCTGAACCTTGTTTCCTCAGCCTTACATAAGTCACCTTTTTCCTCTTAACAAGACATTCAACCTCTCTTGTCAACCATGGTTCCCTCACTCGACCATCTCTTCCCTGCCTGACAGGGACATACATATCAAGGACACGTAGCACCTGTTCCTTGAACAAGTTCCACATTTCACTTGTGTCCTTCCCTGCCAGCCTATGTTCCCAACTTATGCACTTCAATTCTTGTCTGACAACATCATATTTACCCTTCCCCCAATTGTAAACCTTGCCCTGTTGCACGTACCTATCCCTCTCCATTACTAAAGTGAAAGTCACAGAATTGTGGTCACTATCTCCAAAATGCTCCCCCACTAACAAATCTATCACTTGCCCTGGTTCATTACCCAGTACTAAATCCAATATTGCCCCTCCTCTGGTCGGACAATCTACATACTGCGTTAGAAAAGCTTCCTGGACACACTGCACAAACACCACCCCATCCAAACTATTTGATCTAAAGAGTTTCCACTCAATATTTGGGAAGTTAAAGTCGCCCATGACTACTACCCTATGACTTCTGCACCTTTCCAAAATCTGTTTCCCAATCTGTTCCTCCACATCTCTGTTACTATTGGGGGGCCTATAGAAAACTCCTAACAAGGTGACTGCTCCTTTCCTATTTCTGACTTCAACCCATACTACCTCAATAGGGTGATACTCCTCGAACTGCCTTTCTGCAGCTGTTATACTATCTCTAATTAATAATGCCACCCCCCACCTCTTTTACCACCCTCCCTAATCTTATTGAAACATCTATAACCAGGGACCTCCAACAACCATTTCTGCCCCTCTTCTATCCAAGTTTTCGTGATGGCCACCACATCGTAGTCCCAAGTACCGATCCATGCCTTAAGTTCACCCACCTTATTCCTGATGCTTCTTGCGTTGAAGTATACACACTTCAACCCATCTCCGTGCCTGCAAATACTCTCCTTTGTCAGTGTTCCCTTCCCCACTGCCTCATTACATGCTTTGGCGTCCTGAATATCGGCTACCTTAGTTGCTGGACTACAAATCCGGTTCCCATTCCCCTGCCAAATTAGTTTAAACCCTCCCGAAGAGTACTAGCAAACCTCCCTCCCAGTTTATATTTGTATGTACACTGTTTCTTCTGTTATTGTTACAAAATCACAAATACCTCAATACAATATTTTATAAAAAAAACATGTCTCACTTCCTGAAAACCAAAGGTGCGGCTATGGGTATCTGCATGGGCCCCCCTGTCTCTTTATGGGGTATGTGGAACATTCCTTGTTCCAATCTTGCACCGACCCCACCCCACAACTCCTTTTATCGGTACATCAACGACTGTTTTGGTGCTGCTTCATGTTCCTGTCTTGACCTGAGAACATTTATTAATTTTGCTTCCAATTTCCACCCCTCTATCACCTCCACGTGGTCCATCTCTGACATTTCCCTTCCCTCCCATCCTTGACCTTTCTATCTCAATTCCTGGGGATAGACTGTACACCAGTATCCATTACAAACCCAACAACTCCCACAGCCACCTCAAAGATAGCTCTTCATACTCCACATCCTGTATGGACTCCATCCCATTCTTCCAGTTCCTTCTCCTCCATCACATCTGTTCCAATGATGTCACTTTCCAAAACAGTGCTGCGGACATGACTTCATTCTCCCTTAATCATGGTTTCCCACCCACTGTGGTCAACAGGGCTCTCAACAGTGTCCGACCCATCTCCCGCACCCCCTTGTCCTCGCTTTTCACCCCACAAACCTCTGCATTCAAAGAATCATCCTCTATCAGTTATGTCAACTTCAGCAAGATGCCACCACTAAATATATCTCCTCACTCCCCTTGTCAGCATTTTGTAGGGACTGTTCCCTCCGGCATACCGTGGTCCACTCCTCAGAAGACTGAGGAAACAACATTTGATGGACACTGGATGGGGAGAAGCTAGCAGGTTGGAAGATGGAAGTAACTTTCGATTGGTTCCTGTAAAGACTACAATTCTGCAGAGAGTGGGGTTATCGGTCAAGTTAAGAAAATAAGGAATACCTGTTCTGTTGTTTAGATTATTAGTTGTCTGCAGAGTAATATTTAGTTATTATTGAACTTTGTTTGTTACAGTAAATGACTTAGAATTAAAAAAAAATACCTTCAATGGTCTCAACTGCATCTCGTTAGAAGTGACCTCCATCTACTTGATAAGAGTTTGGTATGTTGCATCCCAGGTGCAAGGGTACGTGATGTCTCGGATCGTGTTTTCCAGGTCCTTAAGGGGGAGGGGGAGCAGCCCCAAGTCGTGGTCCACATTGGCACTAACGACATAGGTAGGAAAGGGGACAAGGATGTCAGGCAGGCTTTCAGGGAGCTAGGATGGAAGCTCAGAACGAGAACAAACAGAGTTGTTATCTCTGGGTTGTTGCCCGTGCCACGTGATAATGAGATGAGGAATAGGGAGAGAGAGCAATTAAACACAGGGATGGTGCAGGCGGGAGGGATTCAGATTTCTGGATAACTGGGGCTCTTTCTGGGGAAGGTGGGACCTCTACAGACAGGATGGTCTACATCTGAACCTGAGGGGCACAAATATCCTGGGGGGGAGATTTGTTAGTGCTCTTTAGGGGGGTTTAAACTAATACAGCAGGGGCATGGGAACCTGGATTGTAGTTTTAGGGTACGAGAGATTGAGAGTATAGAGGTCAGGAGCACAGAATTGACTTTGCAGGAGGGGGCCAGTGTTCAGGTAGGTGGTTTGAAGTGTGTCTACTTCTATGCCAGGAGCATACAAAATACGGTAGGGGAACTGGCAGCATGGGTTGGTACCTGGGACTTCGATGTTGTGGCCATTTCGGAGACATGGATAGAGCAGGGACAGGAATGGTTGTTGCAGGTTCCGGGGTTTAGGTGTTTTAGTAAGCTCAGAGAAGGAGGCAAAAGAGGGGGAGGTGTGGCGCTGCTAGTCAAAAACAGTATTACGGTGGCGGAGAGGATGCTAGATGGGGACTCTTCATCCGAGGTAGTATGGGCTGAGGTTAGAAACAGGAAAGGAGAGGTCACCCTGTTGGGAGTTTTCTATAGGCCTCCAAATAGTTCTAGGGATGTAGAGGAAAGGATGGCGAAGATGATTCTGGATAAGAGCGAAAGTAACAGGGTAGTTATTATGGGAGACTTTAACTTTCCAAATATTGACTGGAAAAGATATAGTTCGAGTACATTAGATGGGTCGTTCTTTGTACAATGTGTGCAGGAGGGTTTCCTGACACAATATGTTGACAGGCCAACAAGAGGAGAGGCCACATTGGATTTGGTTTTGGGTAATGAACCAGGCCAGGTGGTAGATTTGGAGGTAGGTGAGCACTTTGGGGACAGTGACCACAATTCGGTGATGTTTACGTTAGCGATGGAAAGGGATAAGTATAAGCCGCAGGGCAAGAGTTATAGCTGGGGGAAGGGCAATTATGATGCCATTAGACATGACTTGGGGAGGATAGATTGGAGAAGTAGGCTGCAAGTGTTGGGCACACTGGATATGTGGAGCTTGTTTAAGGAACAGCTACTGCGTGTTCTTGATAAGTACGTACCGGTCAGGCAGGGAGGAAGGCATCGGGCGAGGGAACCGTGGTTTACCAAAGAAGTGGAATCTCTTGTAAAGAGGAAGAAGGAGGCCTATGTGAAGATGAGGAGTGAAGTTTCAGATGGGGCGCTTGATAGTTACAAGGTAGCGAGGAAGGATCTAAAGAGAGAGCTAAGACAAGCAAGGAGGGGGACATGAGAAGTATTTGGCAGGTAGGATCAAGGAAAACCCAAAAGCTTTCTATAGGTATGTCAGGAATAAAAGAATGACTAGGGTAAGAGTAGGGCCAGTCAAGGACAGGGATGGGAAGTTGTGTGAGGAGTCTGAAGAGATAGGCGAGATACTAAATGAATATTTTTTGTCAGTATTCACTCAGGAAAAAGATAATGTTGTGGAGGAGAATGCTGAGACCCAGGCTATTAGAATAGATGGCATTGAGGTACGTAGGGAAGAGGTGTTGGCAATTCTGGACAGGCTGAAAATAGATAAGTCCCCGGGGCCTGATGGGATTTATCCTAGGATTCTCTGGGAGGCCAGGGAAGAGATTGCTGGGCCTTTGGCTTTGATTTTTATGTCATCATTGGCTACAGGAATAGTGCCAGAGGACTGGAGGATAGCAAATGTGGTCCCTTTGTTCAAGAAGGGGAGTAGAGACAACCCCAGCAACTATAGACCGGTGAGCCTCACGTCTGTTGTGGGTAAAGTCTTGGAGGGGATTATAAGAGACAAGATTTATAATCTTCTAGATAGGAATAATATGATCAGGGATAGTCAGCATGGCTTTGTGAAGGGTAGGTCATGCCTCACAATCCTTATCGAGTTCTTTGAGAAGGTGACTGAACAGGTAGACGAGGGTAGAGCAGTTGATGTGGTGTATATGGATTTCAGTAAAGCGTTTCATAAGGTTCCCCACGGTAGGCTATTGCAGAAAATACGGAGGCTGGGGATTGAGGGTGATTTAGTGATGTGGATCAGAAATTGGCTAGCTGAAAGAAGACAGAGGGTGGTGGTTGATGGGAAATGTTCAGAATGGAGTTCAGTTACAAGTGGAGTACCACAAGGATCTGTTCTGGGGCCGTTGCTGTTTGTCATTTTTATCAATGACCTAGAGGAGGGCGCAGAAGGGTGGGTGAGTAAATTTGCAGACGACACTAAAGTCGGTGGTGTTGTCAACAGTGCGGAAGGATGTAGCAGGTTACAGAGGGACATAGATAAGCTGCAGAGCTGGGCTGAGAGGTAGCAAATGGAGTTTAATGTAGAGAAGTGTGAGGTGATTCACTTTGGAAGGAATAACAGGAATGCGGAATATTTGGCTAATGGTAAAGTTCTTGGAAGTGTGGATGAGCAGAGGGATCTAGGTGTCCGTGTACATAGATCCCTGAAAGTTGCCACCCAGGTTGATAGGGTTGTGAAGAAGGCCTATGGAGTGTTGGCCTTTATTGGTAGAGGGATTGAGTTCCGGAGTCATGAGGTCATGTTGCAGCTGTACAAAACTCTGGGACGGCTGCATTTGGAGTATTGCGCACAGTTCTGGTCACCGCATTATAGGAAGGACGTGGAAGCTTTGGAGCGGGTGCAGAGGAGATTTACCAGGATGTTGCCTGGTATGGAGGGAAAATCTTATGAGGAAAGGCTGATGGACTTGAGGTTGTTTTCGTTAGAGAGAAGAAGGTTAAGAGGAGACTTAATAGAGGCATACAAAATGATCAGGGGGTTAGATAGGGTGGACAGTGAGAGCCTTCTCCCGCGGATGGAAATGGCTAGCACGAGGGGACATAGCCTTAAACTGAGGGGTAATACATATAGGACAGAGGTCAAGAGGTAGGTTCTTTACGCAAAGAGTGGTGAGGCCGTGGAATTCCCTACCTGCAACAGTAGTGAACTCGCCAACATTGAGGGCATTTAAAAGTTTATTGGATAAGCATATGGATGATAATGGCATAGTGTAGGTTAGATGGCTTTTGTTTTTTGACTTCCCATGTCGGTGCAACATCGTGGGCCGAAGGGCCTGTACTGCGCTGTATCGTTCTATGTTCTAAGATCCACAGATCATAAGAACATAAGAACTAGGAACAGGAGTAGGCCATCTTGCCCCTCGAGCCTGCTCCGCCATTTAATGAGATCATGGCTGATCTTTGTGGACTCAGCTCCACTCTCCGGCCCATACACCATATCCCCGAATCCCTTTATTCTTTAGAAAGGCATCTATCTTTTTCTTAAAAACGTTTAAAGAAGGAGCCTCAACTGCTTCACTAGGCAAGGAATTCCAGAGATTCACAACCCTTTGGGTGAAGAAGTTCCTCCTACACTCCGTCCTAAATCTACCTCCCCTTATTTTGAGGCTATGCCCCCTACTTCTGCTTTCCCCGACCAGTGGAAACAACCTGCCCGCATCTATCCTATCTATTCCCTTCATAATTTTATATGTCTCAATAAGATCCCCCCACATCCTTCTAAACTCCAATGAGTACAGTCCCAGTCTACTCAACCTCTCGTCATAATCTAATCCCCTCAACTCTGGGATCAACCTAGTGAATCTCCTCTGCACTCCCTCCAGTGCCAATATGTCCTTTCTCAGGTAAGGAAACCAAAACTGAACACAATACTCCAGATGCGGCCTCACCAACACCCTATACAATTGCAGCATAACCTCACTAGTCTTGAACTCCATCCCTCTAGCAATGAAAGACAAAACTCGATTAGCCTTCTTCATCACCTGTTGCACCTGCACACCAACTTTTTGCAACTCGTGCACCAGCACACCCAGGTCCCTCTGCACAGCAGCATGTTTTAACATCTTACCGTTTAAATAATAATCCATTCTGCTGTTATTCCTCCCAAAATGATAGCCTCACACTTGGCAACATTGAATTCCATCAAAATAACCCACAACTCAATTGCCAATCAAACAATATGGGAAATGGAAGGATCACACTGGCACAGAAAGGCAGGTGTTATGTTCATTTAGGCGGGATCTCTCTCTCATTAGTTCCCTTCCTAACCAAGGAGAGCAGATGTTGCTGGTCCCTGATGGCAGAGAAACAGGAAACATCCAGAACTGATGAAGCCTCATCCCTGCTTGACTTGAAAATGTAAATTCCACAGATGATGGCATTGTTGCATCGCTAACTTCGCCGCCAGAATTGGATGATTTTACTACAAGCAGATGCAAACAGCCTGAAAGTTTACAATCCCACACACAGCAATACAACCATCCAGATCGGATTGATTCCTAAAGGACTGAGCTTTTCCAAAAACAGCAACATTCCTCAAATCCCATTGCAAGGACCTTGCGTGTTCACCATCATGGTTTAAGTTCATTCTGATAATTGTGGTTCACCGTGTCTCTGAGAACTCAATTCTGAAATTCAGTGATTTGTGGTCCTGGTAAGGAATTTGGGAAAATCAGACTGTTTTCCTTACTCACGTCTGTGTACCTGTGTACCTCCAGGACTCTTATCCGAGACCTAGAATCGTTTCCCTACATGACAGCACTTCAAAAGAACTTTATTGGCTGGAAAGCACTTTGGGACGCCCTGAGGTTGTGAGAGGCAGAATAGAAATACAAATTGTCCTTTTATCCTGCGGTCATCAGACTGGTTAATCTGTCAAACAGATGTACTGCTAGATATCTCAACTATCTTCCCAAGAACCCTTATATTTTTAAACACAAGTGAATCGTCTTGTGCCTGTTTCGCTAACTGTTCCACATGTTTTTAACTTGCTTCAGTACAATTTCTTGAATGTTATTTTTCCCCCCAATCATTTGTTGTTTTCTTTTGGGCTTTTCCATTGAGAAATCATAAACACACTGAAACGGTTTCCTGGTATTTATGCGTCATTCACAATGGGGGGGGGGGGGGGTGAATAGATCATAAATCACTTCATTCCGGGTGATTGGCGGGATTCGGTTGAACATTGGTTTTTCACTCTGCCCAATTTTACTCTCATAGAATCCATACTGTGCAGAAGGTGCCATTCGGCCCATCGTGTCTGCGCCGACCTTCTGAAAGAGTACCCTACCTCGGCCCATAACCCACAAACTCGAAACCCACCTAACGATTGGACACTAAGGGATAATTTAGTATGGCCAATCCACCTAACCTGCACATCTTTGTACTGGGAGGAAACCGAAGTCCCCCGAGGAAACCCACACGGACACGGGAGAATGTGCAAACTCCTCAGAGAGTCACTCAAGGCCGGAATTGAACTCGGGACCCTGGCACTGTGAGGCAGCAGTGCTAACTATCATGCCACCTCTCCACAGAGTTGAATATGGACGTTTCTGGTTGAGTGTTGACCAACTTCAAAGTGATTGACAGGCTTCTGGGAGGGGGGAGGGGGGGAGCAAGAGTGCGTACAGGGAGAAGTGGGGCTAGCTGAGTTACTCTTGCAGAGAGCCCAGCACAGACAGGATGGACCAAATTGTTTTATGTTCCTGGGATGTGGGCGGCGCTGACTGGGCCAGCATTTATTCCCCATCCCTGAGGGCATTTAAGAGTCAACCATGGGCAGCACAATGGTTACCACTGCTGCCTCATGGCACCAAGGACCCAGGTTCGATCCCAGCCCTGGGTCACTGCCCATGTGGAATTTGCACATTCTCCCCATGTCTGTATGGACCTCACCCCCACAACCCAAAGCTATGCGGGGTAGGTGGATTGGCCACGCTAAATTGCCCTTTAAATGGGAAAATAAGAATTGGGTACTTTAAATATAAAAAAAGAGTCAACCACATTGCTGAGGATCTGGAGTCATATGTAGGCCAGACCAGGTAAGGATGACAGATTTCCTTCCCTAAAGGACATTAGTGAACCAGATGGGTTTTTACGGCAATCGATAATGGTGTCATGGTCACCTTTAGACTTTTTTAATTCCAGAATTTTATTGAATTCAAACTTCACCATGGTGGAATCCATGGTGGGATTCAAACAGAGGTCTCCAGGGCATGACTCTGGGTCTCTGGATTATTAGTCCAACGACAATGCCACTTGTACTCCTCGTGGCCTCTTGTACTGTAAGCTGTTATGGGGATAAAATTTGATAGGCCCAAAACAGTACAGGTTAACATATCACATCCTTCCAATGCAGGGTGAGCCAACATAAGGTGCATCTCAGTGAAAATCACGTTACTGAATGGCTCATGACTTAGTTCATGTGAGGCTAGTACCACATAAGGTTAGCCTGCACCACATGAAGTGGAAGCACATTTTAAAGCAGCAAGTGCCGGAGGTGGCTGATCTGCAAGAAAACTGATAAATTATGATGCAGGGCAGAGAGTGTGTTCTGAGGCTCTCCAACACAGCCCTGGAGGCCTTGGTGCATGAATGGGACAGGATAAGAGATGGTCTTCCCTCCACAGGGGGCCAGGAGACCCTCCAGACAGGCGGAAGGCAGTGCAAGCAGATAGCCAACATAGTCAATATCAGGAGCCTAGCTGGGAGGCCATGGATGCAGTCCCAAAGAAGTTCAATAACCTCACATGAATAGTCAAAGTTAGTGAATTCATCTTCAAATGCCACATTCCACCAATGCAGCACACACTCATCACTCACTAACCAACAATCACAATCAATTAGAGAATTATACAGCAGTACAAAAGGATGCCATTCGGCCCATCAAGCCTGAAGTGACAAAGAAAACCTCTAATCGGCACTATTGCCACTTCCCAGCCCATAGCCTTGAATGTTATGACATATCAAATGCTCATCCAAGTACTTTTTAAAGATTGCGAGGTTTCCTGCCTCAACCACAGTCCCAGGCAGTGCATTCTACATTCCCACCACCCTCTGGATGAAAAAAATCTTTCCTCAAATTCCCTCTTCAACCTCCTACCCCTCACCTTAAAATTATGCCCCTTTATTATTGACCCTTCAATTAAGGGGAAGAACAACTGCTTTCCATCACCCGTCATTCAGGTGCCCTCTCTGCCTTCTCTGCTCCAAAGAAAAAAAAACAAGCTTATCCGACCTCTCTTCATAGCTAAAATGCACAATCCCAGGCACAATCTCTGGTACAATCACACCTTTCCTATAGTGCAGTGACCAGACTAAACACAATACTCCAGCTGTGGCCTAACCAAAGTCCTATACAGCCCCAACATAACCACCCTGCCTTTATAATCTATGCCACGACTGATAAAGGTATTGAACCACCCTATTAACCTGTCCTGCAGCCTTCAGGGATCTGTGGACAAGCACCCCAAGGTCCTTCTGTTCCTCTGAGTTTCCTCGTGTCCGACCATTCATTGAGTATTACCTTGTCTTGTCACTCCTTTTAAAATGCATATCCTCACACTTTTCAAGGTTAAATTCCAACTGTCCCTGATCTGCCCATCTGACCAATCCATCTATATCTTCCTGTAACCTAAGACCTTCTTCA
This sequence comes from Scyliorhinus torazame, assembly GCF_047496885.1. Taxonomy (NCBI): domain Eukaryota; kingdom Metazoa; phylum Chordata; class Chondrichthyes; order Carcharhiniformes; family Scyliorhinidae; genus Scyliorhinus; species Scyliorhinus torazame. The sequence goes on from NC_092707.1 coordinate 108,595,512, forward strand.
CTGTGAACCATCCAACCAATCTCGGTGTAATCTGCAGACTTATTATCATCACTAGCTCCCCCCCTCCCACATTTACCATTTATATGCATCACAAACAATAAGGGACCAGCACTGATCACTGTGGCATGCCACTGGACATCAGTCTCCAGTCACACAGCCTTCTACCACCACCATCTGTCTCCTATCACTAAGCCAATTTTGGATCCAACTTGCCACAATACTTGCCAACTTCCCATGTTCTTTTACCTTCTTTATCAGCATTATGACATTCTGGGCTAGTCTGCAATCAATTCCAGCCCCACTTGACCCGGAATTGCAGCACAATTGAAATTAATAAATGTTTCTCAGAAAAATATCTGAACTCTTTGGCCCTTGGCTGCCCAATAATTACAGTCACCAGGTTTGTAAATGTAAACACAATTGCTTTTTATTTATAACAAGAACTACAATTAAATATGCAGGAATGTAACTGGTTAACTATTGTCTAATTCCTAATCCCCCACTTTAACTTGCCCCAACTCTCTACACACACACACATACAAGACAAACAAACACAGAGGGGACGAGAGTGGTGAAAAATAATATGTAAAAGGATAAAGTGTCTTTGTTTTAGATGGTTGTCTTTAAGCACACTTCCTCAAACCAGGCTTTCAGGTTGAGATTTCTGCTTTCCAGTCTGTAATGGTTTCCACTGTAGGTTCATTCCATCCTCTGCAGTTTCAAAAATACGACAGCTTTTTTGAACAAAAACAAAGGAGAGGGATGGAGAGCAGGCCTTTGTCTGTCAGCATCCAGCTCTCCAACCCTACTTGCCTTAGGTCCCTGGAAATCATCCCGCTCAGGTAGGACCCAATCACCACTGGGCAGAATATGGCCTTTTGGCCAACTCGGCCACCAGCCAGCCAATCGAACAGAGTCCCACCCCACCTGTTGGGTGACATAGCAGAGGTCTACTATTCGGAAACTAGCACCATATACTATGTTGCAACATTTTGAATTTCTCACTCTCTCCGCTGCTTGACTTGAAGATTCATGTCCATTAAGCATCCATGGATCAAAATGGCAAAAATAAAGAAAGGGGAAATAAGGGAATCAACAGGAAGGACTGTTACAATCAGTCTACTATGTGAGACCTTGTAAAAGGCTTTGCTGAAATCCATATAAAATCAACTGCGCTACCCTCATCTGTAGGTTAACAAGGGCTGCTCCACCCACTCACATAACTGGTTTGCAGTTAAGTGTCAGTCACTTTAATCTACTTTGATCTAAAAGCAGGTGGGGGAGGGGAGTCAACTCAGGCCAATTTAAAAAGAGCAACTTGTAACTCACTCCCAGTGAGTTCTCCCAGTGAGCCAGAGAAGACACAGCCAGAGTGAGACACAACCAAGAGTGAGTTTGGGAATTTGAAGCTAGGTGGGAATTTGAAGCTTGGGGGGGGGGGGGCGGGAGAGGTGCTTTTTATCCCTGGTAAGTAACTGGTAAGTAGTTTTTCTTTTCATTGTCTAATTTATTTATTTTTTCTTTCGTTTTGGGGAATTGTAGTTGTATAAATTTACCTAAGGTTTAAGAGATGGCAGGAGATCCCAGACCTGTGTCATGCTCCTCGTGTGCGATGTGGGAGCTCAGGGACACGTCCACTGTCACTGGCTCCTTCACGTGCAAGACGTGTGTCCAGTTGCAGCTCCTGTTAGACCGCTTGACGGCTCTGGAGTTGCGCATGACGGCTTTGGAGCATCCTCGATGCTGAGGATGATGTGGATAGCACGTTTAGTGAGTTGGTCACACTGCAGGTGAAAATTACTGAGGGAGATAGAAAATGGGTGACCAAAAGACAGAGCAAGAGTAGAAAGGCAGTGCAGGTGTCCCCTGCAGTCATCTCCCTGCAAAATAGATATACCGCTTTGGATACTGTTGAGGAAGATGGCTCACCAGGGGAAGGCAGCAGCAGCCAGGTTCATGGCACCGTGGCTGGCTCTGCTGCGCAGCTGGGCAGGAAGGAGAATGGCAGGGCTATAGTGATAGGGGACTCAATTGTAAGGGGAATAGACAGGCGGTTCTGCGGATGCAATCTCGACTCCAGCATGGTATGTTGCCTCCCTGGTGCAAAGGTCAAGGATGTCTCGGAGCGGCTGCAGGGCATTCTGGGGGGGGGGGGGGGTGAACAGCCAGCCGTCGTGGTGCACATAGGCACCAACGATATAGGTAAAAAATGGGATGAGGTCCCACAAGCTGAATTCAGGGAGTGAGGAGTTAAACTAAAAAGTAGGCCCTCAAAGGTAGTAATCTCAGGATTGCTACCAGTGCCACGAGCTAGTCAGAGTAGGAATGTCAGGATAGATAGGATGAATGCGTGGCTCGAGAGATGGTGCAAGAGGGAGGGATTCAAATTCCTGGAGCATTGGAACCGGCTCTGGGGGAGGTGGGACCAGTACAAACTGGATGGTTTGCACCTCGGCAGGACTGGAACCGATGTCCTAGGGGGGGGGGGTGTTTGCTAGAGCTGTTGGGGAGGGTTTAAACTAATGTGGCAGGGGGATGGGAACCGATGCAGGAAGTTGGAAGGTAGTAAAACAGGGACAGAAACAAGAGGCAGTACGGGGGAAAGTGTAAGGCAGAGAAGCCATAGTCAAAAATCAAAAAGGGCGACAGTACAAGGTACAGTGACTGAGGGGAGCTCAGTGAAAAGGCCCAGTAATACTGAAAGGAATAAAACGGGAAGTAAAAACATTAATGGTAAGCGACGCGGCAGGTTGTTACATGAAGATATGGGTTCAATGACAAGGAAAATTAGGAGAAAAGTTAAGAGGAAATATAACTTAGGAGAGGTTACTGATCGAGGTGTTAAGAATCAAAACAGAGGTAAAAAAGCCACATAAGTGTACTTTACCTGAATGCTCGTAGTATTCGGAATAAGGTCAATGAGTTGATGGTGCAAATCATCGTGAATGACTATGGTTTAGTGGCCATTACTGAAACATGGTTAAAGGATGGTCATGGCTGGGAGTTAAATATCCGAGGGTATCAAACTATTCAGAAGGACAGAGTGTATGGTAAGGGAGGTGGTGTAGCTCTGTTATTTAAGGATGACATCCGGGCAATAGTAAGGGATGACATCGGTGCTATGGAGGATAAGGTTGAATCCATTTGGGTGGAAATCAGGAATAGTAAGGTGAAAAACTGATACTGATACGAGTAGTCTATAGGCCACCAAATAGTAACATTATGGTGGGGCAGGCAATAAACAAAGAAATAACGGATGCATGTAGAAATGGTACAGCAGTTATCATGGGGGATTTTAATCTACATGTCGATTGGTTTAACCAGGTCAGTCAAGGCAGCCTTGAGGAGGAGTTTATAGAATGTATCCGCGATAGTTTCCCAGAACAGTATGTAATGGAACCTACGAGGGAACAAGCATTCCTAGATCTGGTCCTATGCTATGTAATGAGACAGGATTGATTCATGATCTCATAGTTAGGCTTCCTCTTGGAAGGAGCGATCACAATATGGTGGAATTTAAAATGCAGATGGAGAGTGAGAAGGTAAAATCAAACACTAGTGTTTTGTGCTTAAACAAAGGAGATTACAATGTGATGAGAGAAGAACTAGCTAAGGTAAACTGGGAGCAAAGACTTTATGGTGAAACAGTTGAGGAACAGTGGAGAACCTTCCAAGCGATTTTTCACAGTGCTCAGCAAAGGTTTATACCAACAAAAAGGAAGGATGGTAGAAAGAGGGAAACTCAACCATTGATATCTGAGGAAATAAGGGAGAGTATCAAATTGAAGGAAAAAGCATACAAGGTGGCAAAGATTAGTGGGAGACTAGAGGACTGGGAAATCATTAGGGGGCAACAGAAAGCTACTAAAAAAGCTATAAAGAAGAGTAAGATAGATTATGAGAGTAAACTTGCTCAGAATATAAAAACAGATAGTAAAAGTTTCTACAATGGTAAACTCCGTCGAAGTCTGAGCACGTGCTAGTTTTCTTTCTTCGTAGATTCTATCTAATTTTAGCTAAATTACTTCAGTAATTACCTGGTACCATATAAGAAATTTCCACTTCTGGTATCATGTAATGTTCCTTGTATTGTTCGCCAAGATAGCCAAAGTTATAGTATTTACAAAGAACATTGAGCTATAGGTTTAAACCAAAGCTGGTTTATTTTACACTACTTGAAATGGTTTGCACACTCTGCTGAGTAACAGCTAACAAAATAATAGTATTGAATCTATGGTACAGGAATTAATTATCTTTCTAATATAACCAACTCTCTAACTCAACCTCACACTATCCTTCTTCATCAGCTTCTCCATCAGCTTCTCCCAGAATGCTTAGAGACACAGCCTTTTATAAGATTACTCAGTGATGCCATCTTGTGTTGATATACATGAACATGAACATGTAGGGGCAGCACGGTAGCATTGTGGATAGCACAATTGCTTCACAGCTCCAGGGTCCCATGTTCGATTCCGGCTTGGGACACTGTCTGTGTGGAGTCTGCACATCCTCCCCGTGTGTGCGTGGGTTTCCTCCGGGTGCTCCGGTTTCCTCCCACTGTCCAAAGATGTGCAGGTTAGGTGGATTGGCCATGATAAATTGCCCTTAGTGTCCAAAATTGCCCTTGGTGTTGGGTGGGGTTGCTGGGTTGTGGGGATGGGGTGGAGGTGTTGATCTTGGGTGGGCTGCTCTTTCCAAGAGCCGGTGCAGACTCGATGGGCCAAATGGCCTCCTTCTGCACTGTACATTCTATGATAATCTATGAAACATCATCTTGTTAACCCTTTACTCTCCGTAGATTATACATATCCTTACAGTCCCGAGTCCAGAAGCGGTAATCTTTGGAGAGATAGAGTAGCCCGGAGACTAATCTAATTGGAATGGAGGGACTCGGGGCCGCCAAAACCGGGGGTTTGGGTGAGTGACCTAGCAGAGTTCCTCCGGGTATAGAAGGTAAAGATGGTCTTGAGAGGGTCTGTGGAGGGGTGTGCCCGGAGATGGCAGCCGTTCATCGACTTCGAAAATAGTTAAGATGTCAGCAGAGGGGAGGGGTTAAAAAAAGGGGTTAGGGGAGTTGGGGAAGGGAGGTGGGGTGGTGGGGTGTTAGATATTTTGGTGTTTTGATTATTTGCAGCCCTGTTTGCTATTTTTGTTTTATGATTGTGTTTGATAGGTATATATATAAATGCCTCAAAAAATATTTTTCCAAAATATAAAAAAAAACACTAAAAAGAATTCTATAATATTGACTGTTATCAAATTCCAGAATACTGACTGTTATCAGAATCTATAATACTGACAGCTATCATAATCTATAACACTGACTGTTATCACAATATATAATAATAACTTATCAGAATGTACACAACTGGCTCGTATCAGAATCTATAACACTGACTGTTATCAGAATCTATAACACTGACTGTTATCAGAATCTATAACACTGACTGTTATCAGAATCTATAACACTGACTGTTATCAGAATCTATAATACTGACTGTTATCAGAATCTATAACATTGATTGTTATCAGAATCTATAACACTGACTGTTATCAGAATCTATAACACTGACTGTTATCAGAATCTATAACACTGACTGTTATCAGAATCTATAATACTGACTGTTATCAGAATCTATAACACTGACTGATATCAGAATCTATAATACTGACTGTTATCAGAATCTATAACATTGATTGTTATCAGAATCTATAACACTGACTGTTATCAGAATCTATAACACTGACTGTTATCAGAATCTATAATACTGACTGTTATCAGAATCTATAACACTGACTGTTATCAGAATCTATAACACTGGCTGTTATCAGAATCTATAACACAGACTGTTATCAGAATCTATAACACTGGCTGTTATCAGAATCTATAACACTGACTGTTATCAGAATCTATAACACTGACTGTTATCAAAATCTATAACACTGGCTGTTATCAGAATCTATAACACTGACTGTTATCAGAATCTTTAACACTGACTGTTATCAGAATCTATAATACTGGCTGATATCAGAATCAATAATGCTGACTGTTATCAGAATCTATAACACTGACTGTTATCAGAATCAATAACACTGACTGTTATCAGAATCTATAACACTGACTGTTATCAGAATCTATAACACTGACTGTTATCAGAATCTATAACACAGACTGTTATCAGAATCTATAACACTGACTGTTATCAGAATCTATAACACTGACTGTTATCAGAATCTATAACACTGACTGTTATCAGAATCTATAACACTGAATGTTATCAGAATCTATAACACTGACTGTTATCAGAATCAATAACACTGACTGTTATCAGAATCTATAACACTGACTGTTATCAGAATCTATAACACTGACTGTTATCAGAATCTATAACACTGACTGTTATCAGAATCTATAACACTGACTGTTATCAGAATCTATAACACTGACTGTTAGCAGAATCTATAACACTGACTGTTATCAGAATCAATAACACTGACTGTTATCAGAATCTATAACACTGACTGTTATCAGAATCTATAACACTGACTGATACCAGAATCTATAATACTGACTGTTATCAGAATCTATAACACTGACTGTTATCAGAATCTATAACACTGACTGTTATCAAAATCTACAACACTGACTGTTAGCAGAATCTATAACACTGGCTGTTATCAGAATCTATAACACTGACTGTTATCAGAATCTATAACACTGACTGATATCAGAATCTATAATACTGACTGTTATCAGAATCTATAACATTGATTGTTATCAGAATCTATAACACTGACTGTTATCAGAATCTATAACACTGACTGTTATCAGAATCTATAACACTGACTGTTATCAGAATCTATAATACTGACTGTTATCAGAATCTATAACACTGACTGATATCAGAATCTATAATACTGACTGTTATCAGAATCTATAACATTGATTGTTATCAGAATCTATAACACTGACTGTTATCAGAATCTATAACACTGACTGTTATCAGAATCTATAATACTGACTGTTATCAGAATCTATAACACTGACTGTTATCAGAATCTATAACACTGGCTGTTATCAGAATCTATAACACTGACTGTTATCAGAATCTATAACACTGACTGTTATCAGAATCTATAACACTGACTGTTATCAAAATCTATAACACTGGCTGTTATCAGAATCTATAACACTGACTGTTATCAGAATCTTTAACACTGACTGTTATCAGAATCTATAATACTGGCTGTTATCAGAATCAATTATGCTGACTGTTATCAGAATCTATAACACTGACTGTTATCAGAATCAATAACACTGACTGTTATCAGAATCTATAACACTGACTGTTATCAGAATCTATAACACTGACTGTTATCAGAATCTATAACATTGACTGTTATCAGAATCTATAACACTGACTGTTATCAGAATCTATAACACTGACTGTTATCAGAATCTATAATACTGACTGTTATCAGAATCTATAACACTGACTGATATCAGAATCTATAATACTGACTGTTATCAGAATCTATAACATTGATTGTTATCAGAATCTATAACACTGACTGTTATCAGAATCTATAACACTGACTGTTATCAGAATCTATAACACTGACTGTTATCAGAATCTATAATACTGACTGTTATCAGAATCTATAACACTGACTGATATCAGAATCTATAATACTGACTGTTATCAGAATCTATAACATTGATTGTTATCAGAATCTATAACACTGACTGTTATCAGAATCTATAATACTGACTGTTATCAGAATCTATAACACTGACTGTTATCAGAATCTATAACACTGGCTGTTATCAGAATCTATAACACTGACTGTTATCAGAATCTATAACACTGACTGTTATCAGAATCTATAACACTGACTGTTATCAGAATCTATAATACTGACTGTTATCAGAATCTATAACACTGACTGTTATCAGAATCTATAACACTGGCTGTTATCAGAATCTATAACACTGACTGTTATCAGAATCTATAACACTGACTGTTATCAGAATCTATAACACTGACTGTTATCAAAATCTATAACACTGGCTGTTATCAGAATCTATAACACTGACTGTTATCAGAATCTTTAACACTGACTGTTATCAGAATCTATAATACTGGCTGTTATCAGAATCAATTATGCTGACTGTTATCAGAATCTATAACACTGACTGTTATCAGAATCAATAACACTGACTGTTATCAGAATCTATAACACTGACTGTTATCAGAATCTATAACACTGACTGTTATCAGAATCTATAACATTGACTGTTATCAGAATCTATAACACTGACTGTTATCAGAATCTATAACACTGACTGTTATCAGAATCTATAATACTGACTGTTATCAGAATCTATAACACTGACTGATATCAGAATCTATAATACTGACTGTTATCAGAATCTATAACATTGATTGTTATCAGAATCTATAACACTGACTGTTATCAGAATCTATAACACTGACTGTTATCAGAATCTATAACACTGACTGTTATCAGAATCTATAATACTGACTGTTATCAGAATCTATAACACTGACTGATATCAGAATCTATAATACTGACTGTTATCAGAATCTATAACATTGATTGTTATCAGAATCTATAACACTGACTGTTATCAGAATCTATAATACTGACTGTTATCAGAATCTATAACACTGACTGTTATCAGAATCTATAACACTGGCTGTTATCAGAATCTATAACACTGACTGTTATCAGAATCTATAACACTGACTGTTATCAGAATCTATAACACTGACTGTTATCAAAATCTATAACACTGGCTGTTATCAGAATCTATAACACTGACTGTTATCAGAATCTTTAACACTGACTGTTATCAGAATCTATATTACTGGCTGTTATCAGAATCAATAATTCTGACTGTTATCAGAATCTATAACACTGACTGTTATCAGAATCAATAACACTGACTGTTATCAGAATCTATAACACTGACTGTTATCAGAATCTATAACACTGACTGTTATCAGAATCTATAACATTGACTGTTATCAGAATCTATAATACTGACTGTTATCAGAATCTATAACACTGACTGTTATCAGAATCTATAATACTGACTGTTATCAGAATCTATAACACTGACTGATATCAGAATCTATAATACTGACTGTTATCAGAATCTATAACATTGATTGTTATCAGAATCTATAACACTGACTGTTATCAGAATCTATAACACTGACTGTTATCAGAATCTATAACACTGACTGTTATCAGAATCTATAATACTGACTGTTATCAGAATCTATAACACTGACTGATATCAGAATCTATAATACTGACTGTTATCAGAATCTATAACATTGATTGTTATCAGAATCTATAACACTGACTGTTATCAGAATCTATAACACTGACTGTTATCAGAATCTATAATACTGACTGTTATCAGAATCTATAACATTGACTGTTATCAGAATCTATAACACTGGCTGTTATCAGAATCTATAACACTGACTGTTATCAGAATCTTTAACACTGGCTGTTATCAGAATCTATAACACTGACTGTTATCAGAATCTATAACACTGACTGTTATCAAAATCTATAACACTGGCTGTTATCAGAATCTATAACACTGACTGTTATCAGAATCTTTAACACTGACTGTTATCAGAATCTATAATACTGGCTGTTATCAGAATCAATAATGCTGACTGTTATCAGAATCTATAACACTGACTGTTATCAGAATCAATAACACTGACTGTTATCAGAATCTATAACACTGACTGTTATCAGAATCTATAATACTGACTGTTATCAGAATCAATAACACTGACTGTTATCAGAATCTATAACACTGACAGTTATCAGCATCTATAACACTGACTGTTATCAGAATCTATAATACTGACTGTTATCAGAATCTATAACATTGATTGTTATCAGAATCTATAACACTGACTGATATCAGAATCTATAACACTGACTGTTATCAGAATCGATAATACTGACTGTTATCAGAATTTATAACACTGACTGTTATCAGAATCTATAACACTGACTGTTATCAGAATCTATAACACTGGCTGTTATCAGAATCTATAACACTGACTGTTATCAGAATCTATAACACTGACTGTTATCAGAATCTATAACACTGACTGTTATCAGAATCTATAATACTGACTTATCAGAATCTATAACACTGACTGTTATCAGAATCTATAACACTGACTGTTATCAGAATCTATAACACTGACTGTTATCAGGATCTATAATACTGACTGTTATCAGAATCTATAACACTGACTGATATCAGAATCTATAATACTGACTGTTATCAGAATCTATAACATTGATTGTTATCAGAATCTGTAACACTGACTGTTATCAGAATCTATAACACTGACTGTTATCAGAATCTATAATACTGACTGTTATCAGAATTTATAACACTGACTGTTATCAGAATCTATAACACTGACTGTTATCAGAATCTATAACACTGGCTGTTATCAGAATCTATAACACTGACTGTTATCAGAATCTATAACACTGACTGTTATCAGAATCTATCACACTGGCTGTTATCAGAATCTATAACACTGACTGTTATCAGAATCTATAACACTGACTGTTATCAGAATCTATAACACTGACTGTCATCAGAATCTATAACACTGACTGTTATCAGAATCTATACTAATGACTGTAATCAGAATCTATAACACTAACGGTTATCAGAATCTATAACACTAATTGTTATCACAATCGATAACACTGACTGTTATCAAAATCTATAACACTGACTGCTATCAGAATCTATAACACTGGCTGTTATCAGAATCTATAATACTGACTATTATCAGAATCTCTAACACTGACTGATATCAGAATCTATAACACTGACTGTTATCAGAATCTATAATGCTGACTGTTATCAGAATCTATAACACTGACTGTTATCAGAATCTATAATACTGGCTGTTATCAGAATCAATAACGCTGACTGTTATCAGAATCTATAACACTGACTGTTATCAGAATCAATAACACTGACTGTTATCAGAATCTATTACACTGACTGTTATCAGAATCTATAACACTGACTGTTATCAAAATCTACAACACTGACTGTTAGCAGTATCTATAACACTGGCTGTTATCAGAATCTATAACACTGACTGTTATCAGAATCTATAACACTGACTGTTATCAGAATCTGTAATACTGACTGATATCAGAATCTGTAATACTGACTGTTATCAGATTCTATAACACTGACTGTTATCAGAATTTATAACACATTGACAGTTATTAGAATCTATTACACTGACTATTATCAGAATCTATAACACTGACTGCTATCAGAATCTATAACACTGGCTGTTATCAGAATCTATAATACTGACTGTTATCAGAAGCTATAACACTGACAGATATCAGAATCTATAATACTGACTGTTATCAAAATCTACAACACTGATTGTTCGCAGAATCTATAACAATGACTGTTATCAGAATCTATAACACTGACTTATCAGAATCTATAATACTGACTGTTATCAGAATCTATAACACTGACTGATATCAGAATCTATAATACTGACTGTTATCAAAATCTACAACACTGACTGTTAGCAGAATCTATAACACTGGCTGTTATCAGAATCTATAACACTGACTGTTAGCAGAATCTATAACACTGACTGTTATCAGAATCTATAACACTGACTGTTATCAGAATCTATAACACTGACTGATATCAGAATCTATAATACTGACTGTTATCAGAATCTATAACACTGACTGTTATCAGAATCTATAACACTGACTGTTATCAGAATTTATAATACTGACTTATCAGAATCAATAACACTGACTGATATCAGAATCTATAACACTGACTGTTATCAGAATCTATAATGCTGACTGTTATCAGAATCTATAAAACTGACTGTTATCAGAATCTATAATACTGGCTGTTATCAGAATCAATAACGCTGACTGTTATCAGAATCTATTACACTGACTGTTATCAGAATCTATAACACTGACTGTTATCAAAATCTACAACACTGACTGTTAGCAGTATCTATAACACTGGCTGTTATCAGAATCTATAACACTGACTGTTATCAGAATCTATAACACTGACTGTTATCAGAATCTGTAATACTGACTGATATCAGAATCTGTAATACTGACTGTTATCAGATTCTATAACACTGACTGTTATCAGAATTTATAACACATTGACAGTTATTAGAATCTATTACACTGACTATTATCAGAATCTATAACACTGACTGCTATCAGAATCTATAACACTGGCTGTTATCAGCATCTATAATACTGACTGTTATCAGAAGCTATAACACTGACAGATATCAGAATCTATAATACTGACTGTTATCAAAATCTACAACACTGATTGTTCGCAGAATCTATAACAATGACTGTTATCAGAATCTATAACACTGACTTATCAGAATCTATAATACTGACTGTTATCAGAATCTATAACACTGACTGATATCAGAATCTATAATACTGACTGTTATCAAAATCTACAACACTGACTGTTAGCAGAATCTATAACACTGGCTGTTATCAGAATCTATAACACTGACTGTTAGCAGAATCTATAACACTGACTGTTATCAGAATCTATAACACTGACTGTTATCAGAATCTATAACACTGACTGATATCAGAATCTATAATACTGACTGTTATCAGAATCTATAACACTGACTGTTATCAGAATCTATAACACTGACTGTTATCAGAATTTATAATACTGACTTATCAGAATCAATAACACTGACTGATATCAGAATCTATAACACTGACTGTTATCAGAATCTATAATGCTGACTGTTATCAGAATCTATAAAACTGACTGTTATCAGAATCTATAATACTGGCTGTTATCAGAATCAATAACGCTGACTGTTATCAGAATCTATAACACTGACTTATCAGAATCTATAATACTGACTGTTATCAGAATCTATAACACTGACTGATATCAGAATCTATAACACTGACTGTTATCAGAATTTATAATACTGACTTATCAGAATCAATAACACTGACTGATATCAGAATCTATAACACTGACTGTTATCAGAATCTATAATGCTGACTGTTATCAGAATCTATAAAACTGACTGTTATCAGAATCTATAATACTGGCTGTTATCAGAATCAATAACGCTGACTGTTATCAGAATCTATAACACTGACTTATCAGAATCTATAATACTGACTATTATCAGAATCTATAACACTGACTGATATCAGAATCTATAATACTGACTGTTATCAAAATCTACAACACTGACTGTTAGCAGAATGTATAACACTGGCTGTTATCAGAATCTATAACACTGACTGTTAGCAGAATCTATAACACTGACTGTTATCAGAATCTATAATACTGGCTGTTATCAGAATCAATAACGCTGACTGTTATCAGAATCTATAACACTGACTGTTATCAGAATCAATAACACTGACTGTTATCAGAATCTATTACACTGACTGTTATCAGAATCTATAACACTGACTGTTATCAAAATCTACAACACTGACTGTTAGCAGTATCTATAACACTGGCTGTTATCAGAATCTATAACACTGACTGTTATCAGAATCTATAACACTGACTGTTATCAGAATCTGTAATACTGACTGATATCAGAATCTGTAATACTGACTGTTATCAGATTCTATAACACTGACTGTTATCAGAATTTATAACACATTGACAGTTATTAGAATCTATTACACTGACTGTTATCAGAATCTATAACATTGACTGTTATCAGAATCTATAACACTGACTGTTATCAGAATCTATAACACTGACTGTTATCAGAATCTATAATACTGACTGTTATCAGAATCTATAACACTGACTGATATCAGAATCTATAATACTGACTGTTATCAGAATCTATAACATTGATTGTTATCAGAATCTATAACCCTGACTGTTATCCGAATCTATAACACTGACTGTTATCAGAATCTATAACACTGACTGTTATCAGAATCTATAATACTGACTGTTATCAGAATCTATAACACTGACTGATATCAGAATCTATAATACTGACTGTTATCAGAATCTATAACATTGATTGTTATCAGAATCTATAACACTGACTGTTATCAGAATCTATAACATTGACTGTTATCAGAATCTATAATACTGACTGTTATCAGAATCTATAACACTGACTGTTATCAGAATCTATAACACTGGCTGTTATCAGAATCTATAACACTGACTGTTATCAGAATCTATAACACTGGCTGTTATCAGAATCTATAACACTGACTGTTATCAAAATCTATAACACTGGCTGTTATCAGAATCTATAACACTGACTGTTATCAGAATCTTTAACACTGACTGTTATCAGAATCTATAATACTGGCTGTTATCAGAATCAATAATGCTGACTGTTATCAGAATCTATAACACTGACTGTTATCAGAATCAATAACACTGACTGTTAGCAGTATCTATAACACTGGCTGTTATCAGAATCTATAACACTGACTGTTATCAGAATCTATAACACTGACTGTTATCAGAATCTGTAATACTGACTGATATCAGAATCTGTAATACTGACTGTTATCAGATTCTATAACACTGACTGTTATCAGAATTTATAACACATTGACAGTTATTAGAATCTATTACACTGACTATTATCAGAATCTATAACACTGACTGCTATCAGAATCTATAACACTGGCTGTTATCAGAATCTATAATACTGACTGTTATCAGAATCTATAACACTGACAGATATCAGAATCTATAATACTGACTGTTATCAAAATCTACAACACTGATTGTTCGCAGAATCTATAACAATGACTGTTATCAGAATCTATAACACTGACTTATCAGAATCTATAATACTGACTGTTATCAGAATCTATAACACTGACTGATATCAGAATCTATAATACTGACTGTTATCAAAATCTACAACACTGACTGTTAGCAGAATCTATAACACTGGCTGTTATCAGAATCTATAACACTGACTGTTAGCAGAATCTATAACACTGACTGTTATCAGAATCTATAACACTGACTGTTATCAGAATCTATAACACTGACTGATATCAGAATCTATAATACTGACTGTTATCAGAATCTATAACACTGACTGTTATCAGAATCTATAACACTGACTGTTATCAGAATTTATAATACTGACTTATCAGAATCAATAACACTGACTGATATCAGAATCTATAACACTGACTGTTATCAGAATCTATAATGCTGACTGTTATCAGAATCTATAAAACTGACTGTTATCAGAATCTATAATACTGGCTGTTATCAGAATCAATAACGCTGACTGTTATCAGAATCTATAACACTGACTTATCAGAATCTATAATACTGACTGTTATCAGAATCTATAACACTGACTGATATCAGAATCTATAATACTGACTGTTATCAAAATCTACAACACTGACTGTTAGCAGAATGTATAACACTGGCTGTTATCAGAATCTATAACACTGACTGTTAGCAGAATCTATAACACTGACTGTTATCAGAATCTATAACACTGACTGATATCAGAATCTATAATACTGACTGTTATCAGAATCTATAACACTGACTGTTATCAGAATCTATAACACTGACTGTTATCAGAATTTATAATACTGACTTATCAGAATCAATAACACTGACTGATATCAGAATATATAATACTGACTGTTATCAGAATCTCTAACACTGACTGATATCAGAATCTATAACACTGACTGTTATCAGAATCTATAATGCTGACTGTTATCAGAATCTATAACACTGACTGTTATCAGAATCTATAATACTGGCTGTTATCAGAATCAATAACGCTGACTGTTATCAGAATCTATAACACTGACTGTTATCAGAATCAATAACACTGACTGTTATCAGAATCTATTACACTGACTGTTATCAGAATCTATAACACTGACTGTTATCAAAATCTACAACACTGACTGTTAGCAGTATCTATAACACTGGCTGTTATCAGAATCTATAACACTGACTGTTATCAGAATCTATAACACTGACTGTTATCAGAATCTGTAATACTGACTGATATCAGAATCTGTAATACTGACTGTTATCAGATTCTATAACACTGACTGTTATCAGAATTTATAACACATTGACAGTTATTAGAATCTATTACACTGACTGTTATCAGAATCTATAACATTGACTGTTATCAGAATCTATAACACTGACTGTTATCAGAATCTATAACACTGACTGTTATCAGAATCTATAATACTGACTGTTATCAGAATCTATAACACTGACTGATATCAGAATCTATAATACTGACTGTTATCAGAATCTATAACATTGATTGTTATCAGAATCTATAACCCTGACTGTTATCAGAATCTATAACACTGACTGTTATCAGAATCTATAACACTGACTGTTATCAGAATCTATAATACTGACTGTTATCAGAATCTATAACACTGACTGATATCAGAATCTATAATACTGACTGTTATCAGAATCTATAACATTGATTGTTATCAGAATCTATAACACTGACTGTTATCAGAATCTATAATACTGACTGTTATCAGAATCTATAACACTGACTGTTATCAGAATCTATAACACTGGCTGTTATCAGAATCTATAACACTGACTGTTATCAGAATCTATAACACTGGCTGTTATCAGAATCTATAACACTGACTGTTATCAGAATCTATAACACTGACTGTTATCAAAATCTATAACACTGGCTGTTATCAGAATCTATAACACTGACTGTTATCAGAATCTTTAACACTGACTGTTATCAGAATCTATAATACTGGCTGTTATCAGAATCAATAATGCTGACTGTTATCAGAATCTATAACACTGACTGTTATCAGAATCAATAACACTGACTGTTATCAGAATCTATAACACTGACTGTTATCAGAATCTATAATACTGACTGTTATCAGAATCAATAACACTGACTGTTATCAGAATCTATAACACTGACAGTTATCAGCATCTATAACACTGACTGTTATCAGAATCTATAATACTGACTGTTATCAGAATCTATAACATTGATTGTTATCAGAATCTATAACACTGACTGATATCAGAATCTATAACACTGACTGTTATCAGAATCTATAATACTGACTGTTATCAGAATTTATAACACTGACTGTTATCAGAATCTATAACACTGACTGTTATCAGAATCTATAACACTGGCTGTTATCAGAATCTATAACACTGACTGTTATCAGAATCTATAACACTGACTGTTATCAGAATCTATAACGCTGACTGTTATCAGAATCTATAATACTGACTGTTATCAGAATCTATAACACTGACTGTTATCAGAATCTATAACACTGACTGTTATCAGAATCTATAACACTGACTGTTATCAGAATCTATAACACTGACTTATCAGAATCTATAATACTGACTGTTATCAGAATCTATAATACTGACTGTTATCAGAATCTATAACATTGATTGTTATCAGAATCTGTAACACTGACTGTTATCAGAATCTATAACACTGACTGTTATCAGAATCTATAATTCTGACTGTTATCAGAATTTATAACACTGACTGTTATCAGAATCTATAACACTGACTGTTATCAGAATCTATAACACTGGCTGTTATCAGAATCTATAACACTGACTGTTATCAGAATCTATAACACTGACTGTTATCAGAATCTATAACACTGGCTGTTATCAGAATCTATAACACTGACTGTTATCAGAATCTATAACACTGACTGTTATCAGAATCTATAACACTGACTGTCATCAGAATCTATAACACTGACTGTTATCAGAATCTATACTAATGACTGTAATCAGAATCTATAACACTAACGGTTATCAGAATCTATAACACTAATTGTTATCACAATCGATAACACTGACTGTTATCAAAATATATAACACTGACTGCTATCAGAATCTATAACACTGGCTGTTATCAGAATCTATAATACTGACTGTTATCAGAATCTCTAACACTGACTGTTATCAGAATCTATAACACTGACTGTTATCAGAATCTATAATGCTGACTGTTATCAGAATCTATAACACTGACTGTTATCAGAATCTATAATACTGGCTGTTATCAGAATCAATAACGCTGACTGTTATCAGAATCTATAACACTGACTGTTATCAGAATCAATAACACTGACTGTTATCAGAATCTATTACACAGACTGTTATCAGAATCTATAACACTGACTGTTATCAAAATCTACAACACTGACTGTTAGCAGTATCTATAACACTGGCTGTTATCAGAATCTATAACACTGACTGTTATCAGAATCTATAACACTGACTGTTATCAGAATCTGTAATACTGACTGATATCAGAATCTGTAATACTGACTGTTATCAGAATCTATAACACTGACTTATCAGAATCTATAATACTGACTGTTATCAGAATCTATAACACTGACTGATATCAGAATCTATAATACTGACTGTTATCAAAATCTACAACACTGACTGTTAGCAGAATCTATAACACTGGCTGTTATCAGAATCTATAACACTGACTGTTAGCAGAATCTATAACACTGACTGTTATCAGAATCTATAACACTGACTGTTATCAGAATCTATAACACTGACTGATATCAGAATCTATAATACTGACTGTTATCAGAATCTATAACACTGACTGTTATCAGAATCTATAACACTGACTGTTATCAGAATTTATAATACTGGCTGTTATCAGAATCAATAACGCTGACTGTTATCAGAATCTATAACACTGACTTATCAGAATCTATAATACTGACTGTTATCAGAATCTATAACACTGACTGATATCAGAATCTATAATACTGACTGTTATCAAAATCTACAACACTGACTGTTAGCAGAATGTATAACACTGGCTGTTATCAGAATCTATAACACTGACTGTTAGCAGAATCTATAACACTGACTGTTATCAGAATCTATAACACTGACTGTTATCAGAATCTATACCACTGACTGATATCAGAATCTATAATACTGACTGTTATCAGAATCTATAACACTGACTGTTATCAGAATCTATAACACTGACTGTTATCAGAATTTATAATACTGACTTATCAGAATCAATAACACTGACTGATATCAGAATATATAATACTGACTGTTATCAGAATCTCTAACACTGACTGATATCAGAATCTATAACACTGACTGTTATCAGAATCTATAATGCTGACTGTTATCAGAATCTATAACACTGACTGTTATCAGAATCTATAATACTGGCTGTTATCAGAATCAATAACGCTGACTGTTATCAGAATCTATAACACTGACTGTTATCAGAATCAATAACACTGACTGTTATCAGAATCTATTACACTGACTGTTATCAGAATCTATAACACTGACTGTTATCAAAATCTACAACACTGACTGTTAGCAGTATCTATAACACTGGCTGTTATCAGAATCTATAACACTGACTGTTATCAGAATCTATAACACTGACTGTTATCAGAATCTGTAATACTGACTGATATCAGAATCTGTAATACTGACTGTTATCAGATTCTATAACACTGACTGTTATCAGAATTTATAACACATTGACAGTTATTAGAATCTATTACACTGACTGTTATCAGAATCTATAACATTGACTGTTATCAGAATCTATAACACTGACTGTTATCAGAATCTATAACACTGACTGTTATCAGAATCTATAATACTGACTGTTATCAGAATCTATAACACTGACTGATATCAGAATCTATAATACTGACTGTTATCAGAATCTATAACATTGATTGTTATCAGAATCTATAACCCTGACTGTTATCAGAATCTATAACACTGACTGTTATCAGAATCTATAACACTGACTGTTATCAGAATCTATAATACTGACTGTTATCAGAATCTATAACACTGACTGATATCAGAATCTATAATACTGACTGTTATCAGAATCTATAACATTGATTGTTATCAGAATCTATAACACTGACTGTTATCAGAATCTATAACACTGACTGTTATCAGAATCTATAATACTGACTGTTATCAGAATCTATAACACTGACTGTTATCAGAATCTATAACACTGGCTGTTATCAGAATCTATAACACTGACTGTTATCAGAATCTATAACACTGGCTGTTATCAGAATCTATAACACTGACTGTTATCAGAATCTATAACACTGACTGTTATCAAAATCTATAACACTGGCTGTTATCAGAATCTATAACACTGACTGTTATCAGAATCTTTAACACTGACTGTTATCAGAATCTATAATACTGGCTGTTATCAGAATCAATAATGCTGACTGTTATCAGAATCTATAACACTGACTGTTATCAGAATCAATAACACTGACTGTTATCAGAATCTATAACACTGACTGTTATCAGAATCTATAATACTGACTGTTATCAGAATCAATAACACTGACTGTTATCAGAATCTATAACACTGACAGTTATCAGCATCTATAACACTGACTGTTATCAGAATCTATAATACTGACTGTTATCAGAATCTATAACATTGATTGTTATCAGAATCTATAACACTGACTGATATCAGAATCTATAACACTGACTGTTATCAGAATCTATAATACTGACTGTTATCAGAATTTATAACACTGACTGTTATCAGAATCTATAACACTGACTGTTATCAGAATCTATAACACTGGCTGTTATCAGAATCTATAACACTGACTGTTATCAGAATCTATAACACTGACTGTTATCAGAATCTATAACGCTGACTGTTATCAGAATCTATAATACTGACTGTTATCAGAATCTATAACACTGACTGTTATCAGAATCTATAACACTGACTGTTATCAGAATCTATAACACTGACTGTTATCAGGATCTATAATACTGACTGTTATCAGAATCTATAACACTGACTGATATCAGAATCTATAATACTGACTGTTATCAGAATCTATAACATTGATTGTTATCAGAATCTGTAACACTGACTGTTATCAGAATCTATAACACTGACTGTTATCAGAATCTATAATACTGACTGTTATCAGAATTTATAACACTGACTGTTATCAGAATCTATAACACTGACTTTTATCAGAATCTATAACACTGGCTGTTATCAGAATCTATAACACTGACTGTTATCAGAATCTATAACACTGACTGTTATCAGAATCTATAACACTGGCTGTTATCAGAATCTATAACACTGACTGTTATCAGAATCTATAACACTGACTGTTATCAGAATCTATAACACTGACTGTCATCAGAATCTATAACACTGACTGTTATCAGAATCTATACTAATGACTGTAATCAGAATCTATAACACTAACGGTTATCAGAATCTATAACACTAATTGTTATCACAATCGATAACACTGACTGTTATCAAAATCTATAACACTGACTGCTATCAGAATCTATAACACTGGCTGTTATCAGAGCCTATAATACTGACTGTTATCAGAATCTCTAACACTGACTGTTATCAGAATCTATAACACTGACTGTTATCAGAATCTATAATGCTGACTGTTATCAGAATCTATAACACTGACTGTTATCAGAATCTATAATACTGGCTGTTATCAGAATCAATAACGCTGACTGTTATCAGAATCTATAACACTGACTGTTATCAGAATCAATAACACTGACTGTTATCAGAATCTATTACACTGACTGTTATCAGAATCTATAACACTGACTGTTATCAAAATCTACAACACTGACTGTTAGCAGTATCTATAACACTGGCTGTTATCAGAATCTATAACACTGACTGTTATCAGAATCTATAACACTGACTGTTATCAGAATCTGTAATACTGACTGATATCAGAATCTGTAATACTGACTGTTATCAGATTCTATAACACTGACTGTTATCAGAATTTATAACACATTGACAGTTATTAGAATCTATTACACTGACTATTATCAGAATCTATAACACTGACTGCTATCAGAATCTATAACACTGGCTGTTATCAGAATCTATAATACTGACTGTTATCAGAATCTATAACACTGACAGATATCAGAATCTATAATACTGACTGTTATCAAAATCTACAACACTGATTGTTCGCAGAATCTATAACAATGACTGTTATCAGAATCTATAACACTGACTTATCAGAATCTATAATACTGACTGTTATCAGAATCTATAACACTGACTGATATCAGAATCTATAATACTGACTGTTATCAAAATCTACAACACTGACTGTTAGCAGAATCTATAACACTGGCTGTTATCAGAATCTATAACACTGACTGTTAGCAGAATCTATAACACTGACTGTTATCAGAATCTATAACACTGACTGTTATCAGAATCTATAACACTGACTGATATCAGAATCTATAATACTGACTGTTATCAGAATCTATAACACTGACTGTTATCAGAATCTATAACACTGACTGTTAACAGAATTTATAATACTGACTTATCAGAATCAATAACACTGACTGATATCAGAATCTATAACACTGACTGTTATCAGAATCTATAATGCTGACTGTTATCAGAATCTATAAAACTGACTGTTATCAGAATCTATAATACTGGCTGTTATCAGAATCAATAACGCTGACTGTTATCAGAATCTATAACACTGACTTATCAGAATCTATAATACTGACTGTTATCAGAATCTATAACACTGACTGATATCAGAATCTATAATACTGACTGTTATCAAAATCTACAACACTGACTGTTAGCAGAATGTATAACACTGGCTGTTATCAGAATCTATAACACTGACTGTTAGCAGAATCTATAACGCTGACTGTTATCAGAATCTATAACACTGACTGTTATCAGAATCTATAACACTGACTGATATCAGAATCTATAATACTGACTGTTATCAGAATCTATAACACTGACTGTTATCAGAATCTATAACACTGACTGTTATCAGAATTTATAATACTGACTTATCAGAATCAATAACACTGACTGATATCAGAATATATAATACTGACTGTTATCAGAATCTCTAACACTGACTGATATCAGAATCTATAACACTGACTGTTATCAGAATCTATAATGCTGACTGTTATCGGAATCTATAACACTGACTGTTATCAGAATCTATAATACTGGCTGTTATCAGAATCAATAACGCTGACTGTTATCAGAATCTATAACACTGACTGTTATCAGAATCAATAACACTGACTGTTATCAGAATCTATTACACTGACTGTTATCAGAATCTATAACACTGACTGTTATCAAAATCTACAACACTGACTGTTAGCAGTATCTATAACACTGGCTGTTATCAGAATCTATAACACTGACTGTTATCAGAATCTATAACACTGACTGTTATCAGAATCTGTAATACTGACTGATATCAGAATCTGTAATACTGACTGTTATCAGATTCTATAACACTGACTGTTATCAGAATCTATAATACTGGCTGTTATCAGAATCAATAATGCTGACTGTTATCAGAATCTATAACACTGACTGTTATCAGAATCAATAACACTGACTGTTATCAGAATCTATAACACTGACTGTTATCAGAATCTATAATACTGACTGTTATCAGAATCAATAACACTGACTGTTATCAGAATCTATAACACTGACAGTTATCAGCATCTATAACACTGACTGTTATCAGAATCTATAATACTGACTGTTATCAGAATCTATAACATTGATTGTTATCAGAATCTATAACACTGACTGATATCAGAATCTATAACACTGACTGTTATCAGAATCTATAATACTGACTGTTATCAGAATTTATAACACTGACTGTTATCAGAATCTATAACACTGACTGTTATCAGAATCTATAACACTGGCTGTTATCAGAATCTATAACACTGACTGTTATCAGAATCTATAACACTGACTGTTATCAGAATCTATAACGCTGACTGTTATCAGAATCTATAATACTGACTGTTATCAGAATCTATAACACTGACTGTTATCAGAATCTATAACACTGACTGTTATCAGAATCTATAACACTGACTGTTATCAGGATCTATAATACTGACTGTTATCAGAATCTATAACACTGACTGATATCAGAATCTATAATACTGACTGTTATCAGAATCTATAACATTGATTGTTATCAGAATCTGTAACACTGACTGTTATCAGAATCTATAACACTGACTGTTATCAGAATCTATAATACTGACTGTTATCAGAATTTATAACACTGACTGTTATCAGAATCTATAACACTGACTTTTATCAGAATCTATAACACTGGCTGTTATCAGAATCTATAACACTGACTGTTATCAGAATCTATAACACTGACTGTTATCAGAATCTATAACACTGGCTGTTATCAGAATCTATAACACTGACTGTTATCAGAATCTATAACACTGACTGTTATCAGAATCTATAACACTGACTGTCATCAGAATCTATAACACTGACTGTTATCAGAATCTATACTAATGACTGTAATCAGAATCTATAACACTAACGGTTATCAGAATCTATAACACTAATTGTTATCACAATCGATAACACTGACTGTTATCAAAATCTATAACACTGACTGCTATCAGAATCTATAACACTGGCTGTTATCAGAGCCTATAATACTGACTGTTATCAGAATCTCTAACACTGACTGTTATCAGAATCTATAACACTGACTGTTATCAGAATCTATAATGCTGACTGTTATCAGAATCTATAACACTGACTGTTATCAGAATCTATAATACTGGCTGTTATCAGAATCAATAACGCTGACTGTTATCAGAATCTATAACACTGACTGTTATCAGAATCAATAACACTGACTGTTATCAGAATCTATTACACTGACTGTTATCAGAATCTATAACACTGACTGTTATCAAAATCTACAACACTGACTGTTAGCAGTATCTATAACACTGGCTGTTATCAGAATCTATAACACTGACTGTTATCAGAATCTATAACACTGACTGTTATCAGAATCTGTAATACTGACTGATATCAGAATCTGTAATACTGACTGTTATCAGATTCTATAACACTGACTGTTATCAGAATTTATAACACATTGACAGTTATTAGAATCTATTACACTGACTATTATCAGAATCTATAACACTGACTGCTATCAGAATCTATAACACTGGCTGTTATCAGAATCTATAATACTGACTGTTATCAGAATCTATAACACTGACAGATATCAGAATCTATAATACTGACTGTTATCAAAATCTACAACACTGATTGTTCGCAGAATCTATAACAATGACTGTTATCAGAATCTATAACACTGACTTATCAGAATCTATAATACTGACTGTTATCAGAATCTACAACACTGACTGTTAGCAGAATCTATAACACTGGCTGTTATCAGAATCTATAACACTGACTGTTAGCAGAATCTATAACACTGACTGTTATCAGAATCTATAACACTGACTGTTATCAGAATCTATAACACTGACTGATATCAGAATCTATAATACTGACTGTTATCAGA
The DNA here is from genome assembly GCF_047496885.1 of Scyliorhinus torazame. Taxonomy (NCBI): domain Eukaryota; kingdom Metazoa; phylum Chordata; class Chondrichthyes; order Carcharhiniformes; family Scyliorhinidae; genus Scyliorhinus; species Scyliorhinus torazame. Next base: position 108,621,144 of record NC_092707.1, read on the forward strand.
ATCTATAACACTGACTGTTATCAGAATCTATAACACTGACTGTTAACAGAATTTATAATACTGACTTATCAGAATCAATAACACTGACTGATATCAGAATCTATAACACTGACTGTTATCAGAATCTATAATGCTGACTGTTATCAGAATCTATAAAACTGACTGTTATCAGAATCTATAATACTGGCTGTTATCAGAATCAATAACGCTGACTGTTATCAGAATCTATAACACTGACTTATCAGAATCTATAATACTGACTGTTATCAGAATCTATAACACTGACTGATATCAGAATCTATAATACTGACTGTTATCAAAATCTACAACACTGACTGTTAGCAGAATGTATAACACTGGCTGTTATCAGAATCTATAACACTGACTGTTAGCAGAATCTATAACGCTGACTGTTATCAGAATCTATAACACTGACTGTTATCAGAATCTATAACACTGACTGATATCAGAATCTATAATACTGACTGTTATCAGAATCTATAACACTGACTGTTATCAGAATCTATAACACTGACTGTTATCAGAATTTATAATACTGACTTATCAGAATCAATAACACTGACTGATATCAGAATATATAATACTGACTGTTATCAGAATCTCTAACACTGACTGATATCAGAATCTATAACACTGACTGTTATCAGAATCTATAATGCTGACTGTTATCGGAATCTATAACACTGACTGTTATCAGAATCTATAATACTGGCTGTTATCAGAATCAATAACGCTGACTGTTATCAGAATCTATAACACTGACTGTTATCAGAATCAATAACACTGACTGTTATCAGAATCTATTACACTGACTGTTATCAGAATCTATAACACTGACTGTTATCAAAATCTACAACACTGACTGTTAGCAGTATCTATAACACTGGCTGTTATCAGAATCTATAACACTGACTGTTATCAGAATCTATAACACTGACTGTTATCAGAATCTGTAATACTGACTGATATCAGAATCTGTAATACTGACTGTTATCAGATTCTATAACACTGACTGTTATCAGAATTTATAACACATTGACAGTTATTAGAATCTATTACACTGACTATTATCAGAATCTATAACACTGACTGCTATCAGAATCTATAACACTGGCTGTTATCAGAATCTATAATACTGACTGTTATCAGAATCTATAACACTGACAGATATCAGAATCTATAATACTGACTGTTATCAAAATCTACAACACTGATTGTTCGCAGAATCTATAACAATGACTGTTATCAGAATCTATAACACTGACTTATCAGAATCTATAATACTGACTGTTATCAGAATCTATAACACTGACTGATATCAGAATCTATAATACTGACTGTTATGAAAATCTACAACACTGACTGTTAGCAGAATCTATAACACTGGCTGTTATCAGAATCTATAACACTGACTGTTAGCAGAATCTATAACACTGACTGTTATCAGAATCTATAACACTGACTGTTATCAGAATCTATAACACTGACTGATATCAGAATCTATAATACTGACTGTTATCAGAATCTATAACACTGACTGTTATCAGAATCTATAACACTGACTGTTATCAGAATTTATAATACTGACTTATCAGAATCAATAACACTGACTGATATCAGAATCTATAACACTGACTGTTATCAGAATCTATAATGCTGACTGTTATCAGAATCTATAAAACTGACTGTTATCAGAATCTATAATACTGGCTGTTATCAGAATCAATAACGCTGACTGTTATCAGAATCTATAACACTGACTTATCAGAATCTATAATACTGACTGTTATCAGAATCTATAACACTGACTGATATCAGAATCTATAATACTGACTGTTATCAAAATCTACAACACTGACTGTTAGCAGAATGTATAACACTGGCTGTTATCAGAATCTATAACACTGACTGTTAGCAGAATCTATAACACTGACTGTTATCAGAATCTATAACACTGACTGTTATCAGAATCTATAACACTGACTGATATCAGAATCTATAATACTGACTGTTATCAGAATCTATAACACTGACTGTTATCAGAATCTATAACACTGACTGTTATCAGAATTTATAATACTGACTTATCAGAATCAATAACACTGACTGATATCAGAATATATAATACTGACTGTTATCAGAATCTCTAACACTGACTGTTATCAGAATCTATAACACTGACTGTTATCAGAATCTATAACACTGACTGTTATCAGAATCTATAATACTGACTGTTATCAGAATCTATAACACTGACTGTTATCAAAATCTACAACACTGACTGTTAGCAGTATCTATAACACTGGCTGTTATCAGAATCTATAACACTGACTGTTATCAGAATCTATAACACTGACTGTTATCAGAATCTGTAATACTGACTGATATCAGAATCTGTAATACTGACTGTTATCAGATTCTATAACACTGACTGTTATCAGAATTTATAACACATTGACAGTTATTAGAATCTATTACACTGACTATTATCAGAATCTATAACACTGACTGCTATCAGAATCTATAACACTGGCTGTTATCAGAATCTATAATACTGACTGTTATCAGAATCTATAACACTGACTTATCAGAATCTATAATACTGACTGTTATCAGAATCTATAACACTGACTGATATCAGAATCTATAATACTGACTGTTATGAAAATCTACAACACTGACTGTTAGCAGAATCTATAACACTGGCTGTTATCAGAATCTATAACACTGACTGTTAGCAGAATCTATAACACTGACTGTTATCAGAATCTATAACACTGACTGTTATCAGAATCTATAACACTGACTGATATCAGAATCTATAATACTGACTGTTATCAGAATCTATAACACTGACTGTTATCAGAATCTATAACACTGACTGTTATCAGAATTTATAATACTGACTTAGCAGAATCAATAACACTGACTGATATCAGAATCTATAACACTGACTGTTATCAGAATCTATAATGCTGACTGTTATCAGAATCTATAAAACTGACTGTTATCAGAATCTATAATACTGGCTGTTATCAGAATCAATAACGCTGACTGTTATCAGAATCTATAACACTGACTTATCAGAATCTATAATACTGACTGTTATCAGAATCTATAACACTGACTGATATCAGAATCTATAATACTGACTGTTATCAAAATCTACAACACTGACTGTTAGCAGAATGTATAACACTGGCTGTTATCAGAATCTATAACACTGACTGTTAGCAGAATCTATAACACTGACTGTTATCAGAATCTATAACACTGACTGTTATCAGAATCTATAACACTGACTGATATCAGAATCTATAATACTGACTGTTATCAGAATCTATAACACTGACTGTTATCAGAATCTATAACACTGACTGTTATCAGAATTTATAATACTGACTTATCAGAATCAATAACACTGACTGATATCAGAATATATAATACTGACTGTTATCAGAATCTCTAACACTGACTGTTATCAGAATCTATAACACTGACTGTTATCAGAATCTATAACACTGACTGTTATCAGAATCTATAATACTGACTGTTATCAGAATCTATAACACTGACTGTTATCAAAATCTACAACACTGACTGTTAGCAGTATCTATAACACTGGCTGTTATCAGAATCTATAACACTGACTGTTATCAGAATCTATAACACTGACTGTTATCAGAATCTGTAATACTGACTGATATCAGAATCTGTAATACTGACTGTTATCAGATTCTATAACACTGACTGTTATCAGAATTTATAACACATTGACAGTTATTAGAATCTATTACACTGACTATTATCAGAATCTTTAACACTGACTGCTATCAGAATCTATAACACTGGCTGTTATCAGAATCTATAATACTGACTGTTATCAGAATCTATAACACTGACAGATATCAGAATCTATAATACTGACTGTTATCAAAATCTACAACACTGATTGTTAGCAGAATCTATAACAATGACTGTTATCAGAATCTATAACACTGACTTATCAGAATCTATAATACTGACTGTTATCAGAATCTATAACACTGACTGATATCAGAATCTATAATACTGAATGTTATCACAATCTACAACACTGACTGTTAGCAGAATCTATAACACTGGCTGTTATCAGAATCTATAACACTGACTGTTAGCAGAATCTATAACACTGACTGTTATCAGAATCTATAACACTGACTGTTATCAGAATCTATAACACTGACTGATATCAGAATCTATAATACTGACTGTTATCAGAATCTATAATGCTGACTGTTATCAGAATCTATAAAACTGACTGTTATCAGAATCTATAATACTGGCTGTTATCAGAATCAATAACGCTGACTGTTATCAGAATCAATAACGCTGACTGTTATCAGAATCTATAACACTGACTTATCAGAATCTATAATACTGACTGTTATCAGAATCTATAACACTGACTGATATCAGAATCTAAAATACTGACTGTTATCAAAATCTACAACACTGACTGTTTGCAGAATGTATAACACTGGCTGTTATCAGAATCTATAACACTGACTGTTAGCAGAATCTATAACACTGACTGTTATCAGAATCTATAACACTGACTGTTATCAGAATCTATAACACTGACTGATATCAGAATCTATAATACAGACTGTTATCAGAATCTATAACACTGACTGTTATCAGAATCTATAACACTGACTGTTATCAGAATTTATAATACTGATTTATCAGAATCAATAACACTGACTGATATCAGAATCTATAATACTGACTGTTATCAGAATCTATAACACTGACTGTTATCAGAATCTATAACACTGACTGTTATCAGAATCTATAACACTGACTGTTATCAGAATCTATAATACTGAATGTTATCAGAATTTATAACACTGACTGTTAGCAGAATCTATAACACTGACTGTTATCAGAATCTATAACACTGGCTGTTATCAGAATCTATAACACTGACTGTTATCAGAATCTATAACACTGACTGTTATCAGAATCTAAAGCACTGGCTGTTATCAGAATCTATAACACTGACTGTTATCAGAATCTATAACACTGACTGTTATCAGAATCTATAACACTGGCTGTTATCAGAATCTATAACACTCACTGTTATCAAAATCTACAACACTGACAGTTAGCAGAATCTATAACACTGGCTGTTATCAGAATCTATAACACTGACTGTTATCAGGATCTATAATACTGACTGTTATCAGAATCTATAACACTGACTGATATCAGAATCTATAATACTGACTGTTATCAGAATCTATAACATTGATTGTTATCAGAATCTATAACACTGACTGTTATCAGAATCTATAACACTGACTGTTATCAGAATCTATAATACTGACTGTTATCAGAATCTATAACACTGGCTGTTATCAGAAACTATAATACTGACTGTTATCAGAATCTATAACACTGACTGTTATCAGAATCTATAACACTGACTGTTATCAGAATCTATAACACTGGCTGTTATCAGAATCTATAACACTGACTGTTATCAGAATCTATAACACTGACTGTTATCAAAATCTATAACACTGGCTGTTATCAGAATCTATAACACTGACTGTCATCAGAATCTTTAACACTGACTGTTATCAGAATCTATAATACTGGCTGTTATCAGAATCAATAATGCTGACTGTTATCAGAATCTATAACACTGACTGTTATCAGAATCAATAACACTGACTGTTATCAGAATCTATAACACTGACTGTTATCAGAATCTATAATACTGACTGTTATCAGAATCAATAACACTGACTGTTATCAGAATCTATAACACTGACAGTTATCAGCATCTATAACACTGACTGTTATCAGAATCTATAATACTGACTGTTATCAGAATCTATAACATTGATTGTTATCAGAATCTATAACACTGACTGATATCAGAATCTATAACACTGACTGTTATCAGAATCTATAACACTGGCTGTTATCAGAATCTAGAACACTGACTGTTATCAGAATCTATAACACTGACTGTTATCAGGATCTATAATACTGACTGTTATCAGAATCTATAACACTGACTGATATCAGAATCTATAATACTGACTGTTATCAGAATCTATAACATTGATTGTTATCAGAATCTATAACACTGACTGTTATCAGAATCTATAACACTGACTGTTATCAGAATCTATAATACTGACTGTTATCAGAATCTATAACACTGGCTGTTATCAGAAACTATAATACTGACTGTTATCAGAATCTATAACACTGACTGTTATCAGAATCTATAACACTGACTGTTATCAGAATCTATAACACTGGCTGTTATCAGAATCTATAACACTGACTGTTATCAGAATCTATAACACTGACTGTTATCAAAATCTATAACACTGGCTGTTATCAGAATCTATAACACTGACTGTCATCAGAATCTTTAACACTGACTGTTATCAGAATCTATAATACTGGCTGTAATCAGAATCAATAATGCTGACTGTTATCAGAATCTATAACACTGACTGTTATCAGAATCAATAACACTGACTGTTATCAGAATCTATAACACTGACTGTTATCAGAATCTATAATACTGACTGTTATCAGAATCAATAACACTGACTGTTATCAGAATCTATAACACTGACAGTTATCAGCATCTATAACACTGACTGTTATCAGAATCTATAATACTGACTGTGATCAGAATCTATAACATTGATTGTTATCAGAATCTATAACACTGACTGATATCAGAATCTATAACACTGACTGTTATCAGAATCTATAATACTGACTGTTATCAGAATTTATAACACTGACTGTTATCAGAATCTATAACACTGACTGTTATCAGAATCTATAACACTGGCTGTTATCAGAATCTAGAACACTGACTGTTATCAGAATCTATAACACTGACTGTTATCAGAATCTATAACACTGACTGTTATCAGAATCTATAACACTGACTGTTATCAGAATCTATAATACTGACTGTTATCAGAATCTATAACACTGACTGTTATCAGAATCTATAACACTGACTGTTATCAGAATCTATAATACTGACTGTTATCAGAATCTATAACACTGACTGATATCAGAATCTATAATACTGACTGTTATCAGAATCTATAACATTGATTGTTATCAGAATCTGTAACACTGACTGTTATCAGAATCTATAACACTGACTGTTATCAGAATCTACAATACTGACTGTTATCAGAATTTATAACACTGACTGTTATCAGAATCTATAACACTGACTGTTATCAGAATCTATAACACTGGCTGTTATCAGAATCTATAACACTGACTGTTATCAGAATCTATAACACTGACTGTTATCAGAATCTATAACACTGGCTGTTATCAGAATCTATAACACTGACTGTTATCAGAATCTATAATACTGACTGTTATCAGAATCTATAACACTGACTGTCATCAGAATCTATAACACTGACTGTTATCAGAATCTATACTAATGACTGTAATCAGAATCTATAACACTGACGGTTATCAGAATCTATAACACTAATTGTTATCACAATCGATAACACTGACTTTTATCAAAATCTATAACACTGACTGCTATCAGAATCTATAACACTGGCTGTTATCAGAATCTATAATACTGACTGTTATCAGAATCTCTAACACTGACTGATATCAGAATCTATAACACTGACTGTTATCAGAATCTATAATGCTGACTGTTATCAGAATGTATAACACTGACTGTTATCAGAATCTATAATACTGGCTGTTATCAGAATCAACAACGCTGACTGTTATCAGAATCTATAACACTGACTGTTATCAGAATCAATAACACTGACTGTTATCAGAATCTATTACACTGACTGTTATCAGAATCTATAACACTGACTGTTATCAAAATCTACAACACTGACTGTTAGCAGAATCTATAACACTGGCTGTTATCAGAATCTATAACACTGACTGTTATCAGAATCTATAACACTGACTGTTATCAGAATCTGTAATACTGACTGATATCAGAATCTGTAATATTGACTGTTATCAGATTCTATAACACTGACTGTTATCAGAATTTATAACACATTGACAGTTATTAGAATCTATTACACTGACTATTATCAGAATCTATAACACTGACTGCTATCAGAATCTATAACACTGGCTGTTATCAGAATCTATAATACTGACTGTTATCAGAATCTATAACACTGACAGATATCAGAATCTATAATACTGACTGTTATCAAAATCTACAACACTGATTGTTAGCAGAATCTATAACACTGACTGTTATCAGAATCTATAACACTGACTTATCAGAATCTATAATACTGACTGTTATCAGAATCTATAACACTGACTGATATCAGAATCTATAATACTGACTGTTATCAAAATCTACAACACTGACTGTTAGCAGAATCTATAACACTGGCTGTTATCAGAATCTATAACACTGACTGTTAGCAGAATCTATAACACTGACTGTAATCAGAATCTATAACACTGACTGTTATCAGAATCTATAACACTGACTGATATCAGAATCTATAATACTGACTGTTATCAGAATCTATAACACTGACTGTTATCAGAATCTATAACACTGACTTTTATCAGAATTTATAATACTGACTTATCAGAATCATTAACACTGACTGATATCAGAATCTATAACACTGACTGTTATCAGAATCTATAATGCTGACTGTTATCAGAATCTATAAAACTGACTGTTATCAGAATCTATAATACTGGCTGTTATCACAATCAATAACGCTGACTGTTATCAGAATCTATAACACTGACTTATCAGAATCTATTATACTGACTGTTAGCAGAATCTATAACACTGACTGATATCAGAATCTATAATACTGACTGTAATCAAAATCTACAACACTGACTGTTAGCAGAATGTATAACACTGGCTGTTATCAGAATCTATAACACTGACTGTTAGCAGAATCTATAACACTGACTGTTATCAGAATCTATAACACTGACTGTTATCAAAATCTACAACACTGACTGTTAGCAGTATCTATAACACTGACTGTTATCAGAATCTGTAATACTGACTGATATCAGAATCTGTAATACTGACTGTTATCAGATTCTATAACACTGACTGTTATCAGAATTTATAACACATTGACAGTTATTAGAATCTATTACACTGACTATTATCAGAATCTATAACACTGACTGCTATCAGAATCTATAACACTGGCTGTTATCAGAATCTATAATACTGACTGTTATCAGAATCGATAACACTGACAGATATCAGAATCTATAATACTGACTGTTATCAAAATCTACAACACTGATTGTTAGCAGAATCTATAACAATGACTGTTATCAGAATCTATAACACTGACTTATCAGAATCTATAATACTGACTGTTATCAGAATCTATAACACTGACTGATATCAGAATCTATAATACTGGCTGTTATCAGAATCAATAACGCTGACTGTTATCAGAATCTATAACACCGACTTATCAGAATCTATTATACTGACTGTTAGCAGAATCTATAAAACTGACTGATATCAGAATCTATAATACTGACTGTTATCAAAATCTACAACACTGACTGTTAGCAGAATGTATAACACTGGCTGTTATCAGAATCTATAACACTGACTGTTAGCAGAATCTATAACACTGACTGTTATCAGAATCTATAACACTGACTTATCAAAATCTACAACACTGACTATTAGCAGTATCTATAACACTGACTGTTATCAGAATCTGTAATACTGACTGATATCAGAATCTGTAATACTGACTGTTATCAGATTCTATAACACTGACTGTTATCAGAATTTATAACACATTGACAGTTATTAGAATCTATTACACTGACTATTATCAGAATCTATAACACTGACTGCTATCAGAATCTATAACACTGGCTGTTATCAGAATCTATAATACTGACTGTTATCAGAATCTATAACACTGACAGATATCAGAATCTATAATACTGACTGTTATCAAAATCTACAACACTGATTGTTAGCAGAATCTATAACAATGACTGTTTTCAGAATCTATAACACTGACTTATCAGAATCTATAATACTGACTGTTATCAGAATCTATAACACTGACTGATATCAGAATCTATAATACTGACTGTTATCAAAATCTACAACACTGACTGTTAGCAGAATCTATAACACTGGCTGTTATCAGAATCTATAACACTGACTGTTAGCAGAATCTATAACACTGACTGTTATCAGAATCTATACCACTGACTGTTATCAGAATCTATAACACTGACTGATATCAGAATCTATAATACTGACTGTTATCAGAATCTATAACACTGACTGTTATCAGAATCTATAACACTGACTGTTATCAGAATTTATAATACTGACTTATCAGAATCAATAACACTGACTGATATCAGAATCTATAACACTGACTGTTATCAGAATCTATAATGCTGACTGTTATCAGAATCTATAAAACTGACTGTTATCAGAATCTATAATACTGGCTGTTATCAGAATCAATAACGCTGACTGTTATCAGAATCTATAACACCGACTTATCAGAATCTATAATACTGACTGTTATCAGAATCTATAACACTGACTGATATCAGAATCTATAATACTGACTGTTATCAAAATCTACAACACTGACTGTTAGCAGAATGTATAACACTGGCTGTTATCAGAATCTATAACACTGACTGTTAGCAGAATCTATAACACTGACTGTTATCAGAATCTATAACACTGACTGTTATCAGAATCTATAACACTGACTGATATCAGAATCTATAATACTGACTGTTATCAGAATCTATAACACTGACTGTTATCAGAATCTATAACACTGACTGTTATCAGAATTTATAATACTGACTTATCAGAATCAATAACACTGACTGATATCAGAATCTATAATACTCACTGTTATCAGAATCTATAACACTGACTGTTATCAGAATCTATAACACTGGCTGTTATCAGAATCTATAACACTGACTGTTATCAGAATCTATAACACTGACTGTTATCAGAATCTATAACACTGGCTGTTATCAGAATCTATAACACTCACTGTTATCAAAATCTACAACACTGACAGTTAGCAGAATCTATAACACTGGCTGTTATCAGAATCTATAACACTGACTGTTATCAGGATCTATAATACTGACTGTTATCAGAATCTATAACACTGACTGATATCAGAATCTATAATACTGACTGTTATCAGAATCTATAACATTGATTGTTATCAGAATCTATAACACTGACTGTTATCAGAATCTATAACACTGACTGTTATCAGAATCTATAATACTGATTGTTATCAGAATCTATAACACTGACTGTTATCAGAATCTATAACACTGACTGTTATCAGAATCTATAACACTGGCTGTTATCAGAATCTATAACACTGACTGTTATCAGAATCTATAACACTGACTGTTATCAAAATCTATAACACTGGCTGTTATCAGAATCTATAACACTGACTGTTATCAGAATCTTTAACACTGACTGTTATCAGAATCTATAATACTGGCTGTTATCAGAATCAATAATGCTGACTGTTATCAGAATCTATAACACTGACTGTTATCAGAATCAATAACACTGACTGTTATCAGAATCTATAATACTGACTGTTATCAGAATCTATAACATTGATTGTTATCAGAATCTATAACACTGACTGTTATCAGAATCTATAACACTGACTGTTATCAGAACCTATAATACTGACTGTTATCAGAATCTATAACACTGACTGTTATCAGAATCTATAACACTGGCTGTTATCAGAATCTATAACACTGACTGTTATCAGAATCTATAACACTGGCTGTTATCAGAATCTATAACACTGACTGTTATCAGAATCTATAACACTGACTGTTATCAAAATCTATAACACTGGCTGTTATCAGAATCTATAACACTGACTGTTATCAGAATCTTTAACACTGACTGTTATCAGAATCTATAATACTGGCTGTTATCAGAATCAATAATGCTGACTGTTATCAGAATCTATAACACTGACTGTTATCAGAATCAATAACACTGACTGTTATCAGAATCTATAACACTGACTGTTATCAGAATCTATAATACTGACTGTTATCAGAATCAATAACACTGACTGTTATCAGAATCTATAACACTGACAGTTATCAGCATCTATAACACTGACTGTTATCAGAATCTATAATACTGACTGTTATGAAAATCTACAACACTGACTGTTAGCAGAATCTATAACACTGGCTGTTATCAGAATCTATAACACTGACTGTTAGCAGAATCTATAACACTGACTGTTATCAGAATCTATAACACTGACTGTTATCAGAATCTATAACACTGACTGATATCAGAATCTATAATACTGACTGTTATCAGAATCTATAACACTGACTGTTATCAGAATCTATAACACTGACTGTTATCAGAATTTATAATACTGACTTATCAGAATCAATAACACTGACTGATATCAGAATCTATAACACTGACTGTTATCAGAATCTATAATGCTGACTGTTATCAGAATCTATAAAACTGACTGTTATCAGAATCTATAATACTGGCTGTTATCAGAATCAATAACGCTGACTGTTATCAGAATCTATAACACTGACTTATCAGAATCTATAATACTGACTGTTATCAGAATCTATAACACTGACTGATATCAGAATCTATAATACTGACTGTTATCAAAATCTACAACACTGACTGTTAGCAGAATGTATAACACTGGCTGTTATCAGAATCTATAACACTGACTGTTAGCAGAATCTATAACACTGACTGTTATCAGAATCTATAACACTGACTGTTATCAGAATCTATAACACTGACTGATATCAGAATCTATAATACTGACTGTTATCAGAATCTATAACACTGACTGTTATCAGAATCTATAACACTGACTGTTATCAGAATTTATAATACTGACTTATCAGAATCAATAACACTGACTGATATCAGAATATATAATACTGACTGTTATCAGAATCTCTAACACTGACTGTTATCAGAATCTATAACACTGACTGTTATCAGAATCTATAACACTGACTGTTATCAGAATCTATAATACTGACTGTTATCAGAATCTATAACACTGACTGTTATCAAAATCTACAACACTGACTGTTAGCAGTATCTATAACACTGGCTGTTATCAGAATCTATAACACTGACTGTTATCAGAATCTATAACACTGACTGTTATCAGAATCTGTAATACTGACTGATATCAGAATCTGTAATACTGACTGTTATCAGATTCTATAACACTGACTGTTATCAGAATTTATAACACATTGACAGTTATTAGAATCTATTACACTGACTATTATCAGAATCTATAACACTGACTGCTATCAGAATCTATAACACTGGCTGTTATCAGAATCTATAATACTGACTGTTATCAGAATCTATAACACTGACTTATCAGAATCTATAATACTGACTGTTATCAGAATCTATAACACTGACTGATATCAGAATCTATAATACTGACTGTTATGAAAATCTACAACACTGACTGTTAGCAGAATCTATAACACTGGCTGTTATCAGAATCTATAACACTGACTGTTAGCAGAATCTATAACACTGACTGTTATCAGAATCTATAACACTGACTGTTATCAGAATCTATAACACTGACTGATATCAGAATCTATAATACTGACTGTTATCAGAATCTATAACACTGACTGTTATCAGAATCTATAACACTGACTGTTATCAGAATTTATAATACTGACTTATCAGAATCAATAACACTGACTGATATCAGAATCTATAACACTGACTGTTATCAGAATCTATAATGCTGACTGTTATCAGAATCTATAAAACTGACTGTTATCAGAATCTATAATACTGGCTGTTATCAGAATCAATAACGCTGACTGTTATCAGAATCTATAACACTGACTTATCAGAATCTATAATACTGACTGTTATCAGAATCTATAACACTGACTGATATCAGAATCTATAATACTGACTGTTATCAAAATCTACAACACTGACTGTTAGCAGAATGTATAACACTGGCTGTTATCAGAATCTATAACACTGACTGTTAGCAGAATCTATAACACTGACTGTTATCAGAATCTATAACACTGACTGTTATCAGAATCTATAACACTGACTGATATCAGAATCTATAATACTGACTGTTATCAGAATCTATAACACTGACTGTTATCAGAATCTATAACACTGACTGTTATCAGAATTTATAATACTGACTTATCAGAATCAATAACACTGACTGATATCAGAATATATAATACTGACTGTTATCAGAATCTCTAACACTGACTGTTATCAGAATCTATAACACTGACTGTTATCAGAATCTATAACACTGACTGTTATCAGAATCTATAATACTGACTGTTATCAGAATCTATAACACTGACTGTTATCAAAATCTACAACACTGACTGTTAGCAGTATCTATAACACTGGCTGTTATCAGAATCTATAACACTGACTGTTATCAGAATCTATAACACTGACTGTTATCAGAATCTGTAATACTGACTGATATCAGAATCTGTAATACTGACTGTTATCAGATTCTATAACACTGACTGTTATCAGAATCTATAACACTGACTGTTATCAGAATCTATAACACTGACTGTTATCAGAATCTATAATACTGACTGTTATCAGAATCTATAACACTGACTGATATCAGAATATATAATACTGACTGTTATCAGAATCTCTAACACTGACTGTTATCAGAATCTATAACACTGACTGTTATCAGAATCTATAACACTGGCTGTTATCAGAATCTATAACACTCACTGTTATCAAAATCTACAACACTGACAGTTAGCAGAATCTATAACACTGGCTGTTATCAGAATCTATAACACTGACTGTTATCAGGATCTATAATACTGACTGTTATCAGAATCTATAACACTGACTGATATCAGAATCTATAATACTGACTGTTATCAGAATCTATAACATTGATTGTTATCAGAATCTATAACACTGACTGTTATCAGAATCTATAACACTGACTGTTATCAGAATCTATAATACTGACTGTTATCAGAATCTATAACACTGGCTGTTATCAGAAACTATAATACTGACTGTTATCAGAATCTATAACACTGACTGTTATCAGAATCTATAACACTGACTGTTATCAGAATCTATAACACTGGCTGTTATCAGAATCTATAACACTGACTGTTATCAGAATCTATAACACTGACTGTTATCAAAATCTATAACACTGGCTGTTATCAGAATCTATAACACTGACTGTCATCAGAATCTTTAACACTGACTGTTATCAGAATCTATAACACTGACTGTTATCAGAATCTATAACACTGACTGTTATCAGAATCTATAACACTGGCTGTTATCAGAATCTATAACACTCACTGTTATCAAAATCTACAACACTGACAGTTAGCAGAATCTATAACACTGGCTGTTATCAGAATCTATAACACTGACTGTTATCAGGATCTATAATACTGACTGTTATCAGAATCTATAACACTGACTGATATCAGAATCTATAATACTGACTGTTATCAGAATCTATAACATTGATTGTTATCAGAATCTATAACACTGACTGTTATCAGAATCTATAACACTGACTGTTATCAGAATCTATAATACTGACTGTTATCAGAATCTATAACACTGGCTGTTATCAGAAACTATAATACTGACTGTTATCAGAATCTATAACACTGACTGTTATCAGAATCTATAACACTGACTGTTATCAGAATCTATAACACTGGCTGTTATCAGAATCTATAACACTGACTGTTATCAGAATCTATAACACTGACTGTTATCAAAATCTATAACACTGGCTGTTATCAGAATCTATAACACTGACTGTCATCAGAATCTTTAACACTGACTGTTATCAGAATCTATAATACTGGCTGTTATCAGAATCAATAATGCTGACTGTTATCAGAATCTATAACACTGACTGTTATCAGAATCAATAACACTGACTGTTATCAGAATCTATAACACTGACTGTTATCAGAATCTATAATACTGACTGTTATCAGAATCAATAACACTGACTGTTATCAGAATCTATAACACTGACAGTTATCAGCATCTATAACACTGACTGTTATCAGAATCTATAATACTGACTGTTATCAGAATCTATAACATTGATTGTTATCAGAATCTATAACACTGACTGATATCAGAATCTATAACACTGACTGTTATCAGAATCTATAACACTGGCTGTTATCAGAATCTAGAACACTGACTGTTATCAGAATCTATAACACTGACTGTTATCAGGATCTATAATACTGACTGTTATCAGAATCTATAACACTGACTGATATCAGAATCTATAATACTGACTGTTATCAGAATCTATAACATTGATTGTTATCAGAATCTATAACACTGACTGTTATCAGAATCTATAACACTGACTGTTATCAGAATCTATAATACTGACTGTTATCAGAATCTATAACACTGGCTGTTATCAGAAACTATAATACTGACTGTTATCAGAATCTATAACACTGACTGTTATCAGAATCTATAACACTGACTGTTATCAGAATCTATAACACTGGCTGTTATCAGAATCTATAACACTGACTGTTATCAGAATCTATAACACTGACTGTTATCAAAATCTATAACACTGGCTGTTATCAGAATCTATAACACTGACTGTCATCAGAATCTTTAACACTGACTGTTATCAGAATCTATAATACTGGCTGTAATCAGAATCAATAATGCTGACTGTTATCAGAATCTATAACACTGACTGTTATCAGAATCAATAACACTGACTGTTATCAGAATCTATAACACTGACTGTTATCAGAATCTATAATACTGACTGTTATCAGAATCAATAACACTGACTGTTATCAGAATCTATAACACTGACAGTTATCAGCATCTATAACACTGACTGTTATCAGAATTTATAATACTGACTGTGATCAGAATCTATAACATTGATTGTTATCAGAATCTATAACACTGACTGATATCAGAATCTATAACACTGACTGTTATCAGAATCTATAATACTGACTGTTATCAGAATTTATAACACTGACTGTTATCAGAATCTATAACACTGACTGTTATCAGAATCTATAACACTGGCTGTTATCAGAATCTAGAACACTGACTGTTATCAGAATCTATAACACTGACTGTTATCAGAATCTATAACACTGACTGTTATCAGAATCTATAACACTGACTGTTATCAGAATCTATAATACTGACTGTTATCAGAATCTATAACACTGACTGTTATCAGAATCTATAACACTGACTGTTATCAGAATCTATAATACTGACTGTTATCAGAATCTATAACACTGACTGATATCAGAATCTATAATACTGACTGTTATCAGAATCTATAACATTGATTGTTATCAGAATCTGTAACACTGACTGTTATCAGAATCTATAACACTGACTGTTATCAGAATCTACAATACTGACTGTTATCAGAATTTATAACACTGACTGTTATCAGAATCTATAACACTGACTGTTATCAGAATCGAAAAACACTGGCTGTTATCAGAATCTATAACACTGACTGTTATCAGAATCTATAACACTGACTGTTATCAGAATCTATAACACTGGCTGTTATCAGAATCTATAACACTGACTGTTATCAGAATCTATAATACTGACTGTTATCAGAATCTATAACACTGACTGTCATCAGAATCTATAACACTGACTGTTATCAGAATCTATACTAATGACTGTAATCAGAATCTATAACACTGACGGTTATCAGAATCTATAACACTAATTGTTATCACAATCGATAACACTGACTTTTATCAAAATCTATAACACTGACTGCTATCAGAATCTATAACACTGGCTGTTATCAGAATCTATAATACTGACTGTTATCAGAATCTCTAACACTGACTGATATCAGAATCTATAACACTGACTGTTATCAGAATCTATAATGCTGACTGTTATCAGAATGTATAACACTGACTGTTATCAGAATCTATAATACTGGCTGTTATCAGAATCAACAACGCTGACTGTTATCAGAATCTATAACACTGACTGTTATCAGAATCAATAACACTGACTGTTATCAGAATCTATTACACTGACTGTTATCAGAATCTATAACACTGACTGTTATCAAAATCTACAACACTGACTGTTAGCAGAATCTATAACACTGGCTGTTATCAGAATCTATAACACTGACTGTTATCAGAATCTATAACACTGACTGTTATCAGAATCTGTAATACTGACTGATATCAGAATCTGTAATATTGACTGTTATCAGATTCTATAACACTGACTGTTATCAGAATTTATAACACATTGACAGTTATTAGAATCTATTACACTGACTATTATCAGAATCTATAACACTGACTGCTATCAGAATCTATAACACTGGCTGTTATCAGAATCTATAATACTGACTGTTATCAGAATCTATAACACTGACAGATATCAGAATCTATAATACTGACTGTTATCAAAATCTACAACACTGATTGTTAGCAGAATCTATAACACTGACTGTTATCAGAATCTATAACACTGACTTATCAGAATCTATAATACTGACTGTTATCAGAATCTATAACACTGACTGATATCAGAATCTATAATACTGACTGTTATCAAAATCTACAACACTGACTGTTAGCAGAATCTATAACACTGGCTGTTATCAGAATCTATAACACTGACTGTTAGCAGAATCTATAACACTGACTGTAATCAGAATCTATAACACTGACTGTTATCAGAATCTATAACACTGACTGATATCAGAATCTATAATACTGACTGTTATCAGAATCTATAACACTGACTGTTATCAGAATCTATAACACTGACTTTTATCAGAATTTATAATACTGACTTATCAGAATCATTAACACTGACTGATATCAGAATCTATAACACTGACTGTTATCAGAATCTATAATGCTGACTGTTATCAGAATCTATAAAACTGACTGTTATCAGAATCTATAATACTGGCTGTTATCAGAATCAATAACGCTGACTGTTATCAGAATCTATAACACTGACTTATCAGAATCTATTATACTGACTGTTAGCAGAATCTATAACACTGACTGATATCAGAATCTATAATACTGACTGTAATCAAAATCTACAACACTGACTGTTAGCAGAATGTATAACACTGGCTGTTATCAGAATCTATAACACTGACTGTTAGCAGAATCTATAACACTGACTGTTATCAGAATCTATAACACTGACTGTTATCAAAATCTACAACACTGACTGTTAGCAGTATCTATAACACTGACTGTTATCAGAATCTGTAATACTGACTGATATCAGAATCTGTAATACTGACTGTTATCAGATTCTATAACACTGAATGTTATCAGAATTTATAACACATTGACAGTTATTAGAATCTATTACACTGACTATTATCAGAATCTATAACACTGACTGTTATCAGAATCTATAACACTGGCTGTTATCAGAATCTATAATACTGACTGTTATCAGAATCTATAACACTGACAGATATCAGAATCTATAATACTGACTGTTATCAAAATCTACAACACTGATTGTTAGCAGAATCTATAACAATGACTGTTATCAGAATCTATAACACTGACTTATCAGAATCTATAATACTGACTGTTATCAGAATCTATAACACTGACTGATATCAGAATCTATAATACTGGCTGTTATCAGAATCAATAACGCTGACTGTTATCAGAATCTATAACACCGACTTATCAGAATCTATTATACTGACTGTTAGCAGAATCTATAACACTGACTGATATCAGAATCTATAATACTGACTGTTATCAAAATCTACAACACTGACTGTTAGCAGAATGTATAACACTGGCTGTTATCAGAATCTATAACACTGACTGTTAGCAGAATCTATAACACTGACTGTTATCAGAATCTATAACACTGACTTATCAAAATCTACAACACTGACTATTAGCAGTATCTATAACACTGACTGTTATCAGAATCTGTAATACTGACTGATATCAGAATCTGTAATACTGACTGTTATCAGATTCTATAACACTGACTGTTATCAGAATTTATAACACATTGACAGTTATTAGAATCTATTACACTGACTATTATCAGAATCTATAACACTGACTGCTATCAGAATCTATAACACTGGCTGTTATCAGAATCTATAATACTGACTGTTATCAGAATCTATAACACTGACAGATATCAGAATCTATAATACTGACTGTTATCAAAATCTACAACACTGATTGTTAGCAGAATCTATAACAATGACTGTTTTCAGAATCTATAACACTGACTTATCAGAATCTATAATACTGACTGTTATCAGAATCTATAACACTGACTGATATCAGAATCTATAATACTGACTGTTATCAAAATCTACAACACTGACTGTTAGCAGAATCTATAACACTGGCTGTTATCAGAATCTATAACACTGACTGTTAGCAGAATCTATAACACTGACTGTTATCAGAATCTATACCACTGACTGTTATCAGAATCTATAACACTGACTGATATCAGAATCTATAATACTGACTGTTATCAGAATCTATAACACTGACTGTTATCAGAATCTATAACACTGACTGTTATCAGAATTTATAATACTGACTTATCAGAATCAATAACGCTGACTGTTATCAGAATCTATAACACCGACTGTTATCAGAATCTATAATGCTGACTGTTATCAGAATCTATAAAACTGACTGTTATCAGAATCTATAATACTGGCTGTTATCAGAATCAATAACGCTGACTGTTATCAGAATCTATAACACCGACTTATCAGAATCTATAATACTGACTGTTATCAGAATCTATAACACTGACTGATATCAGAATCTATAATACTGACTGTTATCAAAATCTACAACACTGACTGTTAGCAGAATGTATAACACTGGCTGTTATCAGAATCTATAACACTGACTGTTAGCAGAATCTATAACACTGACTGTTATCAAAATCTATAACACTGACTGTTATCAGAATCTATAACACTGACTGATATCAGAATCTATAATACTGACTGTTATCAGAATCTATAACACTGACTGTTATCAGAATCTATAACACTGACTGTTATCAGAATTTATAATACTGACTTATCAGAATCAATAACACTGACTGATATCAGAATCTATAATACTCACTGTTATCAGAATCTATAACACTGACTGTTATCAGAATCTATAACACTGGCTGTTATCAGAATCTATAACACTGACTGTTATCAGAATCTATAACACTGACTGTTATCAGAATCTATAACACTGGCTGTTATCAGAATCTATAACACTCACTGTTATCAAAATCTACAACACTGACAGTTAGCAGAATCTATAACACTGGCTGTTATCAGAATCTATAACACTGACTGTTATCAGGATCTATAATACTGACTGTTATCAGAATCTATAACACTGACTGATATCAGAATCTATAATACTGACTGTTATCAGAATCTATAACATTGATTGTTATCAGAATCTATAACACTGACTGTTATCAGAATCTATAACACTGACTGTTATCAGAATCTATAATACTGATTGTTATCAGAATCTATAACACTGACTGTTATCAGAATCTATAACACTGACTGTTATCAGAATCTATAACACTGGCTGTTATCAGAATCTATAACACTGACTGTTATCAGAATCTATAACACTGACTGTTATCAAAATCTATAACACTGGCTGTTATCAGAATCTATAACACTGACTGTTATCAGAATCTTTAACACTGACTGTTATCAGAATCTATAATACTGGCTGTTATCAGAATCAATAATGCTGACTGTTATCAGAATCTATAACACTGACTGTTATCAGAATCAATAACACTGACTGTTGTCAGAATCTATAATACTGACTGTTATCAGAATCTATAACATTGATTGTTATCAGAATCTATAACACTGACTGTTATCAGAATCTATAACACTGACTGTTATCAGAACCTATAATACTGACTGTTATCAGAATCTATAACACTGACTGTTATCAGAATCTATAACACTGGCTGTTATCAGAATCTATAACACTGACTGTTATCAGAATCTATAACACTGGCTGTTATCAGAATCTATAACACTGACTGTTATCAGAATCTATAACACTGACTGTTATCAAAATCTATAACACTGGCTGTTATCAGAATCTATAACACTGACTGTTATCAGAATCTTTAACACTGACTGTTATCAGAATCTATAATACTGGCTGTTATCAGAATCAATAATGCTGACTGTTATCAGAATCTATAACACTGACTGTTATCAGAATCAATAACACTGACTGTTATCAGAATCTATAACACTGACTGTTATCAGAATCTATAATACTGACTGTTATCAGAATCAATAACACTGACTGTTATCAGAATCTATAACACTGGCAGTTATCAGCATCTATAACACTGACTGTTATCAGAATCTATAATACTGACTGTTATCAGAATCTATAACATTGATTGTTATCAGAATCTATAACACTGACTGATATCAGAATCTATAACACTGACTGTTATCAGAATCTATAATACTGACTGTTATCAGAATTTATAACACTGACTGTTATCAGAATCTATAACACTGACTGTTATCAGAATCTATAACACTGGCTGTTATCAGAATCTATAACACTGACTGTTATCAGAATCTATAACACTGACTGTTATCAGAATCTATAACACTGACTGTTATCAGAATCTATAATACTGACTGTTATCAGAATCTATAACACTGACTGTTATCAGAATCTATAACACTGACTGTTATCAGAATCTATAAAACTGACTGTTATCAGGATCTATAATACTGACTGTTATCAGAATCTATAACACTGACTGATATCAGAATCTATAATACTGACTGTTATCAGAATCTATAACATTGATTGTTATCAGAATCTGTAACACTGACTGTTATCAGAATCTATAACACTGACTGTTATCAGAATCTATAATACTGACTGTTATCAGAATTTATAACACTGACTGTTATCAGAATCTATAACACTGACTGTTATCAGAATCTATAACACTGGCTGTTATCAGAATCTATAACACTGACTGTTATCAGAATCTATAACACTGACTGTTATCAGAATCTATAACACTGGCTGTTATCAGAATCTATAACACTGACTGTTATCAGAATCTATAACACTGACTGTTATCAGAATCTATAACACTGACTGTCATCAGAATCTATAACACTGACTGTTATCAGAATCTATACTAATGACTGTAATCAGAATCTATAACACT
This sequence comes from Scyliorhinus torazame, assembly GCF_047496885.1. Classification (NCBI taxonomy): domain Eukaryota; kingdom Metazoa; phylum Chordata; class Chondrichthyes; order Carcharhiniformes; family Scyliorhinidae; genus Scyliorhinus; species Scyliorhinus torazame. The sequence goes on from NC_092707.1 coordinate 108,644,620, forward strand.
AACGGTTATCAGAATCTATAACACTAATTGTTATCACAATCGATAACACTGACTGTTATCAGAATCTCTAACACTGACTGATATCAGAATCTATAACACTGACTGTTATCAGAATCTATAATGCTGACTGTTATCAGAATCTATAACACTGACTGTTATCAGAATCTATAATACTGGCTGTTATCAGAATCAATAACGCTGACTGTTATCAGAATCTATAACACTGACTGTTATCAGAATCAATAACACTGACTGTTATCAGAATCTATTACACTGACTGTTATCAGAATCTATAACACTGACTGTTATCAAAATCTACAACACTGACTGTTAGCAGTATCTATAACACTGGCTGTTATCAGAATCTATAACACTGACTGTTATCAGAATCTTTAACACTGACTGTTATCAGAATCTGTAATACTGACTGATATCAGAATCTGTAATACTGACTGTTATCAGATTCTATAACACTGACTGTTATCAGAATTTATAACACATTGACAGTTATTAGAATCTATTACACTGACTATTATCAGAATCTATAACACTGACTGCTATCAGAATCTATAACACTGGCTGTTATCAGAATCTATAATACTGACTGTTATCAGAATCTATAACACTGACAGATATCAGAATCTATAATACTGACTGTTATCAAAATCTACAACACTGATTGTTAGCAGAATCTATAACAATGACTGTTATCAGAATCTATAACACTGACTTATCAGAATCTATAACACTGACTGTTATCAGAATCTATAATGCTGACTGTTATCAGAATCTATAAAACTGACTGTTATCAGAATCTATAATACTGGCTGTTATCAGAATCAATAACGCTGACTGTTATCAGAATCTATAACACTGACTTATCAGAATCTATTATACTGACTGTTATCAGAATCTATAACACTGACTGATATCAGAATCTATAATACTGACTGTTTTCAAAATCTACAACACTGACTGTTAGCAGAATGTATAACACATGCTGTTATCAGAATCTATAACACTGACTGTTAGCAGAATCTATAACACTGACTGTTATCAGAATCTATAACACTGACTGTTATCAAAATCTACAACACTGACTGTTAGCAGTATCTATAACACTGACTGTTATCAGAATCTGTAATACTGACTGATATCAGAATCTGTAATACTGACTGTTATCAGATTCTATAACACTGACTGTTATCAGAATTTATAACACATTGACAGTTATTAGAATCTATTACACTGACTATTATCAGAATCTATAACACTGACTGCTATCAGAATCTATAACACTGGCTGTTATCAGAATCTATAATACTGACTGTTATCAGAATCTATAACACTGACAGATATCAGAATCTATAATACTGACAGTTATCAAAATCTACAACACTGATTGTTAGCAGAATCTATAACAATGACTGTTATCAGAATCTATAACACTGACTTATCAGAATCTATAATACTGACTGTTATCAGAATCTATAACACTGACTGATATCAGAATCTATAATACTGACTGTTATCAAAATCTACAACACTGACTGTTAGCAGAATCTATAACACTGGCTGTTATCAGAATCTATAACACTGACTGTTAGCAGAATCTATAACACTGACTGTTATCAGAATCTATAACACTGACTGTTATCAGAATCTATAACACTGACTGATATCAGAATCTATAATACTGACTGTTATCAGAATCTATAACACTGACTGTTATCAGAATCTATAACACTGACTGTTATCAGAATTTATAATACTGACTTATCAGAATCAATAACACTGACTGATATCAGAATCTATAACACTGACTGTTATCAGAATCTATAATGCTGACTGTTATCAGAATCTATAAAACTGACTGTTATCAGAATCTATAATACTGGCTGTTATCAGAATCAATAACGCTGACTGTTATCAGAATCTATAACACTGACTTATCAGAATCTATAATACTGACTGTTATCAGAATCTATAACACTGAATGATATCAGAATCTATAATACTGACTGTTATCAAAATCTACAACACTGACTGTTAGCAGAATGTATAACACTGGCAGTTATCAGAATCTATAACACTGACTGTTAGCAGAATCTATAACACTGACTGTTATCAGAATCTATAACACTGACTGTTATCAGAATCTATAACACTGACTGTTATCAAAATCTACAACACTGACTGTTAGCAGTATCTATAACACTGGCTGTTATCAGAATCTATAACACTGACTGTTATCAGAATCTTTAACACTGACTGTTATCAGAATCTGTAATACTGACTGATATCAGAATCTGTAATACTGACTGTTATCAGATTCTATAACACTGACTGTTATCAGAATTTATAACACATTGACAGTTATTAGAATCTATTACACTGACTATTATCAGAATCTATAACACTGACTGCTATCAGAATCTATAACACTGGCTGTTATCAGAATCTATAATACTGACTGTTATCAGAATCTATAACACTGACAGATATCAGAATCTATAATACTGACTGTTATCAAAATCTACAACACTGATTGTTAGCAGAATCTATAACAATGACTGTTATCAGAATCTATAACACTGACTTATCAGAATCTATAACACTGACTGTTATCAGAATCTATAATGCTGACTGTTATCAGAATCTATAAAACTGACTGTTATCAGAATCTATAATACTGGCTGTTATCAGAATCAATAACGCTGACTGTTATCAGAATCTATAACATTGACTTATCAGAATCTATTATACTGACTGTTATCAGAATCTATAACACTGACTGATATCAGAATCTATAATACTGACTGTTATCAAAATCTACAACACTGACTGTTCGCAGAATGTATAACACAGGCTGTTATCAGAATCTATAACACTGACTGTTAGCATAATCTATAACACTGACTGTTATCAGAATCTATAACACTGACTGTTATCAAAATCTACAACACTGACTGTTAGCAGTATCTATAACACTGACTGTTATCAGAATCTGTAATACTGACTGATATCAGAATCTGTAATACTGACTGTTATCAGATTCTGTAACACTGACTGTTATCAGAATTTATAACACATTGACAGTTATTAGAATCTATTACACTGACTATTATCAGAATCTATAACACTGACTGCTATCAGAATCTATAACACTGGCTGTTATCAGAATCTATAATACTGACTGTTATCAGAATCTATAACACTGACAGATATCAGAATCTATAATACTGACTGTTATCAAAATCTACAACACTGATTGTTAGCAGAATCTATAACAATGACTGTTATCAGAATCTATAACACTGACTTATCAGAATCTATAATACTGACTGTTATCAGAATCTATAACACTGACTGATATCAGAATCTATAATACTGACTGTTATCAAAATCTACAACACTGACTGTTAGCAGAATCTATAACACTGGCTGTTATCAGAATCTATAACACTGACTGATATCAGAATCTATAATACTGACTGTTATCAAAATCTACAACACTGACTGTTCGCAGAATGTATAACACAGGCTGTTATCAGAATCTATAACACTGACTGTTAGCAGAATCTATAACACTGACTGTTATCAGAATCTATAACACTGACTGTTATCAAAATCTACAACACTGACTGTTAGCAGTATCTATAACACTGACTGTTATCAGAATCTGTAATACTGACTGATATCAGAATCTGTAATACTGACTGTTATCAGATTCTGTAACACTGACTGTTATCAGAATTTATAACACATTGACAGTTATTAGAATCTATTACACTGACTATTATCAGAATCTATAACACTGACTGCTATCAGAATCTATAACACTGGCTGTTATCAGAATCTATAATACTGACTGTTATCAGAATCTATAACACTGACAGATATCAGAATCTATAATACTGACTGTTATCAAAATCTACAACACTGATTGTTAGCAGAATCTATAACAATGACTGTTATCAGAATCTATAACACTGACTGATATCAGAATCTATAATACTGACTGTTATCAGAATCTATAACACTGACTGATATCAGAATCTATAATACTGACTGTTATCAAAATCTACAACACTGACTGTTAGCAGAATCTATAACACTGACTGTTATCAGAATCTATAACACTGACTGTTATCAGAATCTATAACACTGACTGATATCAGAATCTATAATACTGACTGTTATCAGAATCTATAACACTGACTGTTATCAGAATCTATAACACTGACTGTTATCAGAATTTATAATACTGACTTATCAGAATCAATAACACTGACTGATATCAGAATCTATAACACTGACTGTTATCAGAATCTATAATGCTGACTGTTATCAGAATCTATAAAACTGACTGTTATCAGAATCTATAATACTGGCTGTTATCAGAATCAATAACGCTGACTGTTATCAGAATCTATAACACTGACTTATCAGAATCTATAATACTGACTGTTATCAGAATCTATAACACTGAATGATATCAGAATCTATAATACTGACTGTTATCAAAATCTACAACACTGACTGTTAGCAGAATGTATAACACTGGCAGTTATCAGAATCTATAACACTGACTGTTATCAGAATCTATAACACTGACTGATATCAGAATCTATAATACTGACTGTTATCAGAATCTATAACACTGACTGTTATGAGAATCTATAACACTGACTGTTATCAGAATTTATAATACTGACTTATCAGAATCAATAACACTGACTGATATCAGAATCTATAATACTGACTGTTATCAGAATCTATAACACTGACTGTTATCAGAATCTATAACACTGACTGTTATCAGAATCTATAACACTGGCTGTTATCAGAATCTATAACACTGACTGTTATCAGAATCTATCACACTGACTGTTATCAGAATCTATAACACTGGCTGTTATCAGAATCTATAACACTCACTGTTATCAAAATCTACAACACTGACAGTTAGCAGAATCTATAACACTGGCTGTTATCAGAATCTATAACACTGACTGTTATCAGGATCTATAATACTGACTGTTATCAGAATCTATAACACTGACTGATATCAGAATCTATAATACTGACTGTTATCAGAATCTATAACATTGATTGTTATCAGAATCTATAACACTGACTGTTATCAGAATCTATAACACTGACTGTTATCAGAATCTATAATACTGACTGTTATCAGAATCTATAACACTGGCTGTTATCAGAATCTATAATACTGACTGTTATCAGAATCTATAACACTGACTGTTATCAGAATCTATAACACTGACTGTTATCAGAATCTATAACACTGGCTGTTATCAGAATCTATAACACTGACTGTTATCAGAATCTATAACACTGACTGTTATCAAAATCTATAACACTGGCTGTTATCAGAATCAATAACACTGACTGTTATCAGAATCTGTAACACTGACTGTTATCAGAATCTATAATACTGGCTGTTATCAGAATCAATAATGCTGACTGTTATCAGAATCTATAACACTGACTGTTATCAGAATCTATAACACTGACTGTTATCAGAATCTATAACACTGACTGTTATCAGAATCTATAACACTGACTGTTATCAGAATCTATAATACTGACTGTTATCAGAATCTATAACACTGACTGTTATCAGAATCTATAACACTGACTGTTATCAGAATCTATAAAACTGACTGTTATCAGGATCTATAATACTGACTGTTATCAGAATCTATAACACTGACTGATATCAGAATCTATAATACTGACTGTTATCAGAATCTATAACATTGATTGTTATCAGAATCTGTAACACTGACTGTTATCAGAATCTATAACACTGACTGTTATCAGAATCTATAATACTGACTGTTATCAGAATTTATAACACTGACTGTTATCAGAATCTATAACACTGACTGTTATCAGAATCTATAACACTGGCTGTTATCAGAATCTATTACACTGACTGTTATCAGAATCTATAACACTGACTGTTATCAGAATCTATAACACTGGCTGTTATCAGAATCTATAACACTGACTGTTATCAGAATCTATAACACTGACTGTTATCAGAATCTATAACACTGACTGTCATCAGAATCTATAACACTGACTGTTATCAGAATCTATACTAATGACTGTAATCAGAATCTATAAAACTAACGGTTATCAGAATCTATAACACTAATTGTTATCACAATCGATAACACTGACTGTTATCAAAATCTATAACACTGACTGCTATCAGAATCTATAACACTGGCTGTTATCAGAATCTATAATACTGACTGTTATCAGAATCTCTAACACTGACTGATATCAGAATCTATAACACTGACTGTTATCAGAATCTATAATGCTGACTGTTATCAGAATCTATAATACTGGCTGTTATCAGAATCAATAACGCTGACTATTATCAGAATCTATAACACTGACTGCTATCAGAATCTATAACACTGGCTGTTATCAGAATCTATAATACTGACTGTTATCAGAATCTATAACACTGACAGATATCAGAATCTATAATACTGACTGTTATCAAAATCTACAACACTGATTGTTAGCAGAATCTATAACAATGACTGTTATCAGAATCTATAACACTGACTTATCAGAATCTATAACACTGACTGTTATCAGAATCTATAAAGCTGACTGTTATCAGAATCTATAAAACGGACTGTTATCAGAATCTATAATACTGGCTGTTATCAGAATCAATAACGCTGACTGTTATCAGAATCTATAACACTGACTTATCAGAATCTATTATACTGACTGTTATCAGAATCTATAACACTGACTGATATAAGAATCTATAATACTGACTGTTATCAAAATCTACAACACTGACTGTTAGCAGAATGTATAACACAGGCTGTTATCAGAATCTATAACACTGACTGTTAGCAGAATCTATAACACTGACTGTTATCAGAATCTATAACACTGACTGTTATCAAAATCTACAACACTGACTGTTAGCAGTATCTATAACACTGACTGTTATCAGAATCTGTAATACTGACTGATATCAGAATCTGTAATACTGACTGTTATCAGATTCTATAACACTGACTGTTATCAGAATTTATAACACATTGACAGTTATTAGAATCTATTACACTGACTATTATCAGAATCTATAACACTGACTGCTATCAGAATCTATAACACTGGCTGTTATCAGAATCTATAATACTGACTGTTATCAGAATCTATAACACTGACAGATATCAGAATCTATAATACTGACTGTTATCAGAATCTATAACATTGATTGTTATCAGAATCTATAACACTGACTGTTATCAGAATCTATAACACTGACTGTTATCAGAATCTATAATACTGACTGTTATCAGAATCTATAACACTGGCTGTTATCAGAATCTATAATACTGACTGTTATCAGAATCTATAACACTGACTGTTATCAGAATCTATAACACTGACTGTTATCAGAATCTATAACACTGGCTGTTATCAGAATCTATAACACTGACTGTTATCAGAATCTATAACACTGACTGTTATCAAAATCTATAACACTGGCTGTTATCAGAATCAATAACACTGACTGTTATCAGAATCTGTAACACTGACTGTTATCAGAATCTATAATACTGGCTGTTATCAGAATCAATAATGCTGACTGTTATCAGAATCTATAACACTGACTGTTATCAGAATCTATAACACTGACTGTTATCAGAATCTATAACACTGACTGTTATCAGAATCTATAACACTGACTGTTATCAGAATCTATAATACTGACTGTTATCAGAATCTATAACACTGACTGTTATCAGAATCTATAACACTGACTGTTATCAGAATCTATAAAACTGACTGTTATCAGGATCTATAATACTGACTGTTATCAGAATCTATAACACTGACTGATATCAGAATCTATAATACTGACTGTTATCAGAATCTATAACATTGATTGTTATCAGAATCTGTAACACTGACTGTTATCAGAATCTATAACACTGACTGTTATCAGAATCTATAATACTGACTGTTATCAGAATTTATAACACTGACTGTTATCAGAATCTATAACACTGACTGTTATCAGAATCTATAACACTGGCTGTTATCAGAATCTATTACACTGACTGTTATCAGAATCTATAACACTGACTGTTATCAGAATCTATAACACTGGCTGTTATCAGAATCTATAACACTGACTGTTATCAGAATCTATAACACTGACTGTTATCAGAATCTATAACACTGACTGTCATCAGAATCTATAACACTGACTGTTATCAGAATCTATACTAATGACTGTAATCAGAATCTATAAAACTAACGGTTATCAGAATCTATAACACTAATTGTTATCACAATCGATAACACTGACTGTTATCAAAATCTATAACACTGACTGCTATCAGAATCTATAACACTGGCTGTTATCAGAATCTATAATACTGACTGTTATCAGAATCTCTAACACTGACTGATATCAGAATCTATAACACTGACTGTTATCAGAATCTATAATGCTGACTGTTATCAGAATCTATAATACTGGCTGTTATCAGAATCAATAACGCTGACTATTATCAGAATCTATAACACTGACTGCTATCAGAATCTATAACACTGGCTGTTATCAGAATCTATAATACTGACTGTTATCAGAATCTATAACACTGACAGATATCAGAATCTATAATACTGACTGTTATCAAAATCTACAACACTGATTGTTAGCAGAATCTATAACAATGACTGTTATCAGAATCTATAACACTGACTTATCAGAATCTATAACACTGACTGTTATCAGAATCTATAAAGCTGACTGTTATCAGAATCTATAAAACGGACTGTTATCAGAATCTATAATACTGGCTGTTATCAGAATCAATAACGCTGACTGTTATCAGAATCTATAACACTGACTTATCAGAATCTATTATACTGACTGTTATCAGAATCTATAACACTGACTGATATAAGAATCTATAATACTGACTGTTATCAAAATCTACAACACTGACTGTTAGCAGAATGTATAACACAGGCTGTTATCAGAATCTATAACACTGACTGTTAGCAGAATCTATAACACTGACTGTTATCAGAATCTATAACACTGACTGTTATCAAAATCTACAACACTGACTGTTAGCAGTATCTATAACACTGACTGTTATCAGAATCTGTAATACTGACTGATATCAGAATCTGTAATACTGACTGTTATCAGATTCTATAACACTGACTGTTATCAGAATTTATAACACATTGACAGTTATTAGAATCTATTACACTGACTATTATCAGAATCTATAACACTGACTGCTATCAGAATCTATAACACTGGCTGTTATCAGAATCTATAATACTGACTGTTATCAGAATCTATAACACTGACAGATATCAGAATCTATAATACTGACTGTTATCAAAATCTACAACACTGATTGTTAGCAGAATCTATAACAATGACTGTTATCAGAATCTATAACACTGACTTATCAGAATCTATAATACTGACTGTTATCAGAATCTATAACACTGACTGATATCAGAATCTATAATACTGACTGTTATCAAAATCTACAACACTGACTGTTAGCAGAATCTATAACACTGGCTGTTATCAGAATCTATAACACTGACTGTTAGCAGAATCTATAACACTGACTGTTATCAGAATCTATAACACTGACTGTTATCAGAATCTATAACACTGACTGATATCAGAATCTATAATACTGACTGTTATCAGAATCTATAACACTGACTGTTATCAGAATCTATAACACTGACTGTTATCAGAATTTATAATACTGACTTATCAGAATCAATAACACTGACTGATATCAGAATCTATAACACTGACTGTTATCAGAATCTATAATGCTGACTGTTATCAGAATCTATAAAACTGACTGTTATCAGAATCTATAATACTGGCTGTTATCAAAATCTACAACACTGATTGTTAGCAGAATCTATAACAATGACTGTTATCAGAATCTATAACACTGACTTATCAGAATCTATAATACTGACTGTTATCAGAATCTATAACACTGACTGATATCAGAATCTATAATACTGACTGTTATCAAAATCTACAACACTGACTGTTAGCAGAATCTATAACACTGGCTGTTATCAGAATCTATAACACTGACTGTTAGCAGAATCTATAACACTGACTGTTATCAGAATCTATAACACTGACTGTTATCAGAATCTATAACACTGACTGATATCAGAATCTATAATACTGACTGTTATCAGAATCTATAACACTGACTGTTATCAGAATCTATAACACTGACTGTTATCAGAATTTATAATACTGACTTATCAGAATCAATAACACTGACTGATATCAGAATCTATAACACTGACTGTTATCAGAATCTATAATGCTGACTGTTATCAGAATCTATAAAACTGACTGTTATCAGAATCTATAATACTGGCTGTTATCAGAATCAATAACGCTGACTGTTATCAGAATCTATAACACTGACTTATCAGAATCTATAATACTGACTGTTATCAGAATCTATAACACTGAATGATATCAGAATCTATAATACTGACTGTTATCAAAATCTACAACACTGACTGTTAGCAGAATGTATAACACTGGCAGTTATCAGAATCTATAACACTGACTGTTAGCAGAATCTATAACACTGACTGTTATCAGAATCTATAACACTGACTGTTATCAGAATCTATAACACTGACTGTTATCAAAATCTACAACACTGACTGTTAGCAGTATCTATAACACTGGCTGTTATCAGAATCTATAACACTGACTGTTATCAGAATCTTTAACACTGACTGTTATCAGAATCTGTAATACTGACTGATATCAGAATCTGTAATACTGACTGTTATCAGATTCTATAACACTGACTGTTATCAGAATTTATAACACATTGACAGTTATTAGAATCTATTACACTGACTATTATCAGAATCTATAACACTGACTGCTATCAGAATCTATAACACTGGCTGTTATCAGAATCTATAATACTGACTGTTATCAGAATCTATAACACTGACAGATATCAGAATCTATAATACTGACTGTTATCAAAATCTACAACACTGATTGTTAGCAGAATCTATAACAATGACTGTTATCAGAATCTATAACACTGACTTATCAGAATCTATAACACTGACTGTTATCAGAATCTATAATGCTGACTGTTATCAGAATCTATAAAACTGACTGTTATCAGAATCTATAATACTGGCTGTTATCAGAATCAATAACGCTGACTGTTATCAGAATCTATAACATTGACTTATCAGAATCTATTATACTGACTGTTATCAGAATCTATAACACTGACTGATATCAGAATCTATAATACTGACTGTTATCAAAATCTACAACACTGACTGTTCGCAGAATGTATAACACAGGCTGTTATCAGAATCTATAACACTGACTGTTAGCAGAATCTATAACACTGACTGTTATCAGAATCTATAACACTGACTGTTATCAAAATCTACAACACTGACTGTTAGCAGTATCTATAACACTGACTGTTATCAGAATCTGTAATACTGACTGATATCAGAATCTGTAATACTGACTGTTATCAGATTCTGTAACACTGACTGTTATCAGAATTTATAACACATTGACAGTTATTAGAATCTATTACACTGACTATTATCAGAATCTATAACACTGACTGCTATCAGAATCTATAACACTGGCTGTTATCAGAATCTATAATACTGACTGTTATCAGAATCTATAACACTGACAGGTATCAGAATCTATAATACTGACTGTTATCAAAATCTACAACACTGATTGTTAGCAGAATCTATAACAATGACTGTTATCAGAATCTATAACACTGACTTATCAGAATCTATAATACTGACTGTTATCAGAATCTATAACACTGACTGATATCAGAATCTATAATACTGACTGTTATCAAAATCTACAACACTGACTGTTAGCAGAATCTATAACACTGGCTGTTATCAGAATCTATAACACTGACTGTTAGCAGAATCTATAACACTGACTGTTATCAGAATCTATAACACTGACTGATATCAGAATCTATAATACTGACTGTTATCAAAATCTACAACACTGACTGTTCGCAGAATGTATAACACAGGCTGTTATCAGAATCTATAACACTGACTGTTAGCAGAATCTATAACACTGACTGTTATCAGAATCTATAACACTGACTGTTATCAAAATCTACAACACTGACTGTTAGCAGTATCTATAACACTGACTGTTATCAGAATCTGTAATACTGACTGATATCAGAATCTGTAATACTGACTGTTATCAGATTCTGTAACACTGACTGTTATCAGAATTTATAACACATTGACAGTTATTAGAATCTATTACACTGACTATTATCAGAATCTATAACACTGACTGCTATCAGAATCTATAACACTGGCTGTTATCAGAATCTATAATACTGACTGTTATCAGAATCTATAACACTGACAGATATCAGAATCTATAATACTGACTGTTATCAAAATCTACAACACGGATTGTTAGCAGAATCTATAACAATGACTGTTATCAGAATCTATAACACTGACTTATCAGAATCTATAATACTGACTGTTATCAGAATCTATAACACTGACTGATATCAGAATCTATAATACTGACTGTTATCAAAATCTACAACACTGACTGTTAGCAGAATCTATAACACTGGCTGTTATCAGAATCTATAACACTGACTGTTAGCAGAATCTATAACACTGACTGTTATCAGAATCTATAACACTGACTGTTATCAGAATCTATAACACTGACTGATATCAGAATCTATAATACTGACTGTTATCAGAATCTATAACACTGACTGTTATCAGAATCTATAACACTGACTGTTATCAGAATTTATAATACTGACTTATCAGAATCAATAACACTGACTGATATCAGAATCTATAACACTGACTGTTATCAGAATCTATAATGCTGACTGTTATCAGAATCTATAAAACTGACTGTTATCAGAATCTATAATACTGGCTGTTATCAGAATCAATAACGCTGACTGTTATCAGAATCTATAACACTGACTTATCAGAATCTATAATACTGACTGTTATCAGAATCTATAACACTGAATGATATCAGAATCTATAATACTGACTGTTATCAAAATCTACAACACTGACTGTTAGCAGAATGTATAACACTGGCAGTTATCAGAATCTATAACACTGACTGTTAGCAGAATCTATAACACTGACTGTTATCAGAATCTATAACACTGACTGATATCAGAATCTATAATACTGACTGTTATCAGAATCTATAACACTGACTGTTATCAGAATCTATAACACTGACTGTTATCAGAATTTATAATACTGACTGATCAGAATCAATAACACTGACTGATATCAGAATCTATAATACTGACTGTTATCAGAATCTATAACACTGACTGTTATCAGAATCTATAACACTGACTGTTATCAGAATCTATAACACTGGCTGTTATCAGAATCTATAACACTGACTGTTATCAGAATCTATCACACTGACTGTTATCAGAATCTATAACACTGGCTGTTATCAGAATCTATAACACTCACTGTTATCAAAATCTACAACACTGACAGTTAGCAGAATCTATAACACTGGCTGTTATCAGAATCTATAACACTGACTGTTATCAGGATCTATAATACTGACTGTTATCAGAATCTATAACACTGACTGATATCAGAATCTATAATACTGACTGTTATCAGAATCTATAACATTGATTGTTATCAGAATCTATAACACTGACTGTTATCAGAATCTATAACACTGACTGTTATCAGAATCTATAATACTGACTGTTATCAGAATCTATAACACTGGCTGTTATCAGAATCTATAATACTGACTGTTATCAGAATCTATAACACTGACTGTTATCAGAATCTATAACACTGACTGTTATCAGAATCTATAACACTGGCTGTTATCAGAATCTATAACACTGACTGTTATCAGAATCTATAACACTGACTGTTATCAAAATCTATAACACTGGCTGTTATCAGAATCAATAACACTGACTGTTATCAGAATCTGTAACACTGACTGTTATCAGAATCTATAATACTGGCTGTTATCAGAATCAATAATGCTGACTGTTATCAGAATCTATAACACTGACTGTTATCAGAATCTATAACACTGACTGTTATCAGAATCTATAACACTGACTGTTATCAGAATCTATAACACTGACTGTTATCAGAATCTATAATACTGACTGTTATCAGAATCTATAACACTGACTGTTATCAGAATCTATAACACTGACTGTTATCAGAATCTATAAAACTGACTGTTATCAGGATCTATAATACTGACTGTTATCAGAATCTATAACACTGACTGATATCAGAATCTATAATACTGACTGTTATCAGAATCTATAACATTGATTGTTATCAGAATCTGTAACACTGACTGTTATCAGAATCTATAACACTGACTGTTATCAGAATCTATAATACTGACTGTTATCAGAATTTATAACACTGACTGTTATCAGAATCTATAACACTGACTGTTATCAGAATCTATAACACTGGCTGTTATCAGAATCTATAACACTGACTGTTATCAGAATCTATAACACTGACTGTTATCAGAATCTATAACACTGGCTGTTATCAGAATCTATAACACTGACTGTTATCAGAATCTATACTAATGACTGTAATCAGAATCTATAAAACTAACGGTTATCAGAATCTATAACACTAATTGTTATCACAATCGATAACACTGACTGTTATCAAAATCTATAACACTGACTGCTATCAGAATCTATAACACTGGCTGTTATCAGAATCTATAATACTGACTGTTATCAGAATCTCTAACACTGACTGATATCAGAATCTATAACACTGACTGTTATCAGAATCTATAATGCTGACTGTTATCAGAATCTATAACACTGACTGTTATCAGAATCTATAATACTGGCTGTTATCAGAATCAATAACGCTGACTGTTATCAGAATCTATAACACTGACTGTTATCAGAATCAATAACACTGACTGTTATCAGAATCTATTACACTGACTGTTATCAGAATCTATAACACTGACTGTTATCAAAATCTACAACACTGACTGTTAGCAGTATCTATAACACTGGCTGTTATCAGAATCTATAACACTGACTGTTATCAGAATCTTTAACACTGACTGTTATCAGAATCTGTAATACTGACTGATATCAGAATCTGTAATACTGACTGTTATCAGATTCTATAACACTGACTGTTATCAGAATTTATAACACATTGACAGTTATTAGAATCTATTACACTGACTATTATCAGAATCTATAACACTGACTGCTAACAGAATCTATAACACTGGCTGTTATCAGAATCTATAATACTGACTGTTATCAGAATCTATAACACTGACAGATATCAGAATCTATAATACTGACTGTTATCAAAGTCTACAACACTGATTGTTAGCAGAATCTATAACAATGACTGTTATCAGAATCTATAACACTGACTTATCAGAATCTATAACACTGACTGTTATCAGAATCTATAATGCTGACTGTTATCAGAATCTATAAAACTGACTGTTATCAGAATCTATAATACTGGCTGTTATCAGAATCAATAACGCTGACTGTTATCAGAATCTATAACACTGACTTATCAGAATCTATTATACTGACTGTTATCAGAATCTATAACACTGACTGATATCAGAATCTATAATACTGACTGTTATCAAAATCTACAACACTGACTGTTAGCAGAATGTATAACACAGGCTGTTATCAGAATCTATAACACTGACTGTTAGCAGAATCTATAACACTGACTGTTATCAGAATCTATAACACTGACTGTTATCAAAATCTACAACACTGACTGTTAGCAGTATCTATAACACTGACTGTTATCAGAATCTGTAATACTGACTGATATCAGAATCTGTAATACTGACTGTTATCAGATTCTATAACACTGACTGTTATCAGAATTTATAACACATTGACAGTTATTAGAATCTATTACACTGACTATTATCAGAATCTATAACACTGACTGCTATCAGAATCTATAACACTGGCTGTTATCAGAATCTATAATACTGACTGTTATCAGAATCTATAACACTGACAGATATCAGAATCTATAATACTGACTGTTATCAAAATCTACAACACTGATTGTTAGCAGAATCTATAACAATGACTGTTATCAGAATCTATAACACTGACTTATCAGAATCTATAATACTGACTGTTATCAGAATCTATAACACTGACTGATATCAGAATCTATAATACTGACTGTTATCAAAATCTACAACACTGACTGTTAGCAGAATCTATAACACTGGCTGTTATCAGAATCTATAACACTGACTGTTAGCAGAATCTATAACACTGACTGTTATCAGAATCTATAACACTGACTGTTATCAGAATCTATAACACTGACTGATATCAGAATCTATAATACTGACTGTTATCAGAATCTATAACACTGACTGTTATCAGAATCTATAACACTGACTGTTATCAGAATTTATAATACTGACTTATCAGAATCAATAACACTGACTGATATCAGAATCTATAACACTGACTGTTATCAGAATCTATAATGCTGACTGTTATCAGAATCTATAAAACTGACTGTTATCAGAATCTATAATACTGGCTGTTATCAGAATCAATAACGCTGACTGTTATCAGAATCTATAACACTGACTGTTATCAGAATCTATAACACTGACTGATATCAGAATCTATAATACTGACTGTTATCAAAATCTACAACACTGACTGTTAGCAGAATCTATAACACTGGCTGTTATCAGAATCTATAACACTGACTGTTAGCAGAATCTATAACACTGACTGTTATCAGAATCTATAACACTGACTGTTATCAGAATCTATAACACTGACTGATATCAGAATCTATAATACTGACTGTTATCAGAATCTATAACACTGACTGTTATCAGAATCTATAACACTGACTGTTATCAGAATTTATAATACTGACTTATCAGAATCAATAACACTGACTGATATCAGAATCTATAACACTGACTGTTATCAGAATCTATAATGCTGACTGTTATCAGAATCTATAAAACTGACTGTTATCAGAATCTATAATACTGGCTGTTATCAGAATCAATAACGCTGACTGTTATCAGAATCTATAACACTGACTTATCAGAATCTATAATACTGACTGTTATCAGAATCTATAACACTGAATGATATCAGAATCTATAATACTGACTGTTATCAAAATCTACAACACTGACTGTTAGCAGAATGTATAACACTGGCAGTTATCAGAATCTATAACACTGACTGTTAGCAGAATCTATAACACTGACTGTTATCAGAATCTATAACACTGACTGTTATCAGAATCTATAACACTGACTGATATCAGAATCTATAATACTGACTGTTATCAGAATCTATAACACTGACTGTTATCAGAATCTATAACACTGACTGTTATCAGAATTTATAATACTGACTTATCAGAATCAATAACACTGACTGATATCAGAATCTATAATACTGACTGTTATCAGAATCTATAACACTGACTGTTATCAGAATCTATAACACTGACTGTTATCAGAATCTATAACACTGGCTGTTATCAGAATCTATAACACTGACTGTTATCAGAATCTATCACACTGACTGTTATCAGAATCTATAACACTGGCTGTTATCAGAATCTATAACACTCACTGTTATCAAAATCTACAACACTGACAGTTAGCAGAATCTATAACACTGGCTGTTATCAGAATCTATAACACTGACTGTTATCAGGATCTATAATACTGACTGTTATCAGAATCTATAACACTGACTGATATCAGAATCTATAATACTGACTGTTATCAGAATCTATAACATTGATTGTTATCAGAATCTATAACACTGACTGTTATCAGAATCTATAACACTGACTGTTATCAGAATCTATAATACTGACTGTTATCAGAATCTATAACACTGGCTGTTATCAGAATCTATAATACTGACTGTTATCAGAATCTATAACACTGACTGTTATCAGAATCTATAACACTGACTGTTATCAGAATCTATAACACTGGCTGTTATCAGAATCTATAACACTGACTGTTATCAGAATCTATAACACTGACTGTTATCAAAATCTATAACACTGGCTGTTATCAGAATCAATAACACTGACTGTTATCAGAATCTGTAACACTGACTGTTATCAGAATCTATAATACTGGCTGTTATCAGAATCAATAATGCTGACTGTTATCAGAATCTATAACACTGACTGTTATCAGAATCTATAACACTGACTGTTATCAGAATCTATAACACTGACTGTTATCAGAATTTATAATACTGACTTATCAGAATCAATAACACTGACTGATATCAGAATCTATAACACTGACTGTTATCAGAATCTATAATGCTGACTGTTATCAGAATCTATAAAACTGACTGTTATCAGAATCTATAATACTGGCTGTTATCAGAATCAATAACGCTGACTGTTATCAGAATCTATAACACTGACTTATCAGAATCTATAATACTGACTGTTATCAGAATCTATAACACTGAATGATATCAGAATCTATAATACTGACTGTTATCAAAATCTACAACACTGACTGTTAGCAGAATGTATAACACTGGCAGTTATCAGAATCTATAACACTGACTGTTAGCAGAATCTATAACACTGACTGTTATCAGAATCTATAACACTGACTGTTATCAGAATCTATAACACTGACTGATATCAGAATCTATAATACTGACTGTTATCAGAATCTATAACACTGACTGTTATCAGAATCTATAACACTGACTGTTATCAGAATTTATAATACTGACTTATCAGAATCAATAACACTGACTGATATCAGAATCTATAATACTGACTGTTATCAGAATCTATAACACTGACTGTTATCAGAATCTATAACACTGACTGTTATCAGAATCTATAACACTGGCTGTTATCAGAATCTATAACACTGACTGTTATCAGAATCTATAACACTGACTGTTATCAGAATCTATAACACTGGCTGTTATCAGAATCTATAACACTCACTGTTATCAAAATCTACAACACTGACAGTTAGCAGAATCTATAACACTGGCTGTTATCAGAATCTATAACACTGACTGTTATCAGGATCTATAATACTGACTGTTATCAGAATCTATAACACTGACTGATATCAGAATCTATAATACTGACTGTTATCAGAATCTATAACATTGATTGTTATCAGAATCTATAACACTGACTGTTATCAGAATCTATAACACTGACTGTTATCAGAATCTATAATACTGACTGTTATCAGAATCTATAACACTGGCTGTTATCAGAATCTATAATACTGACTGTTATCAGAATCTATAACACTGACTGTTATCAGAATCTATAACACTGACTGTTATCAGAATCTATAACACTGGCTGTTATCAGAATCTATAACACTGACTGTTATCAGAATCTATAACACTGACTGTTATCAAAATCTATAACACTGGCTGTTATCAGAATCAATAACACTGACTGTTATCAGAATCTGTAACACTGACTGTTATCAGAATCTATAATACTGGCTGTTATCAGAATCAATAATGCTGACTGTTATCAGAATCTATAACACTGACTGTTATCAGAATCAATAACACTGACTGTTATCAGAATCTATAATACTGACTGTTATCAGAATCTATAACATTGATTGTTATCAGAATCTATAACACTGATTGTTATCAGAATCTATAACACTGACTGTTATCAGAATCTATAATACTGACTGTTATCAGAATCTATAACACTGACTGTTATCAGAATCTATAACACTGACTGTTATCAGAATCTATAATACTGACTGTTATCAGAATCTATAACACTGGCTGTTATCAGAATCTATAATACTGACTGTTATCAGAATCTATAACACTGACTGTTATCAGAATCTATAACACTGACTGTTATCAGAATCTATAACACTGACTGTTATCAAAATCTATAACACTGGCTGTTATCAGAATCAATAACATTGATTGTTATCAGAATCTATAACACTGATTGTTATCAGAATCTATAACACTGACTGTTATCAGAATCTATAATACTGACTGTTATCAGAATCTATAACACTGACTGTTATCAGAATCTATAACACTGACTGTTATCAGAATCTATAATACTGACTGTTATCAGAATCTATAACACTGGCTGTTATCAGAATCTATAATACTGACTGTTATCAGAATCTATAACACTGACTGTTATCAGAATCTATAACACTGACTGTTATCAGAATCTATAACACTGGCTGTTATCAGAATCTATAACACTGACTGTTATCAGAATCTATAACACTGACTGTTATCAAAATCTATAACACTGGCTGTTATCAGAATCAATAACACTGACTGTTATAAGAATCTGTAACACTGACTGTTATCAGAATCTATAATACTGGCTGTTATCAGAATCAATAATGCTGACTGTTATCAGAATCTATAACACTGACTGTTATCAGAATCAATAACACTGACTGTTATCAGAATCTATAATACTGACTGTTATCAGAATCTATAACATTGATTGTTATCAGAATCTATAACACTGATTGTTATCAGAATCTATAACACTGACTGTTATCAGAATCTATAATACTGACTGTTATCAGAATCTATAACACTGACTGTTATCAGAATCTAAAACACTGGCTGTTATCAGAATCTATAACACTGACTGTTATCAGAATCTATAACACTGGCTGTTATCAGAATCTATAACACTGACTGTTATCAGAATCTTTAACACTGACTGTTATCAGAATCTATAATACTGGCTGTTATCAGAATCAATAATGCTGACTGTTATCAGAATCTATAACACTGACTGTTATCAGAATCAATAACACTGACTGTTATCAGAATCTATAACACTGACTTATCAGAATCTATAATACTGACTGTTATCAGAATCTATAACACTGAATGATATCAGAATCTATAATACTGACTGTTATCAAAATCTACAACACTGACTGTTAGCAGAATGTATAACACTGGCAGTTATCAGAATCTATAACACTGACTGTTAGCAGAATCTATAACACTGACTGTTATCAGAATCTATAACACTGACTGTTATCAGAATCTATAACACTGACTGATATCTGAATCTATAATACTGACTGTTATCAGAATCTATAACACTGACTGTTATCAGAATCTATAACACTGACTGTTATCAGAATTTATAATACTGACTTATCAGAATCAATAACACTGACTGATATCAGAATCTATAATACTGACTGTTATCAGAATCTATAACACTGACTGTTATCAGAATCTATAACACTGACTGTTATCAGAATCTATAACACTGGCTGTTATCAGAATCTATAACACTGACTGTTATCAGAATCTATAACACTGACTGTTATCAGAATCTATAACACTGGCTGTTATCAGAATCTATAACACTCACTGTTATCAAAATCTACAACACTGACAGTTAGCAGAATCTATAACACTGGCTGTTATCAGAATCTATAACACTGGCTGTTATCAGAATCAATAACACTGACTGTTATCAGAATCTGTAATACTGACTGTTATCAGAATCTATAATACTGGCTGTTATCAGAATCAATAATGCTGACAGTTATCAGAATCTATAACACTGACTGTTATCAGAATCAATAACACTGACTGTTATCAGAATCTATAATACTGACTGTTATCAGAATCTATAACATTGATTGTTATCAGAATCTATAACACTGATTGTTATCAGAATCTATAACACTGACTGTTATCAGAATCTATAATACTGACTGTTATCAGAATCTATAACACTGACTGTTATCAGAATCTAAAACACTGGCTGTTATCAGAATCTATAACACTGACTGTTATCAGAATCTATAACACTGGCTGTTATCAGAATCTATAACACTGACTGTTATCAGAATCTTTAACACTGACTGTTATCAGAATCTATAATACTGGCTGTTATCAGAATCAATAATGCTGACTGTTATCAGAATCTATAACACTGACTGTTATCAGAATCAATAACACTGACTGTTATCAGAATCTATAACACTGACTTATCAGAATCTATAATACTGACTGTTATCAGAATCTATAACACTGAATGATATCAGAATCTATAATACTGACTGTTATCAAAATCTACAACACTGACTGTTAGCAGAATGTATAACACTGGCAGTTATCAGAATCTATAACACTGACTGTTAGCAGAATCTATAACACTGACTGTTATCAGAATCTATAACACTGACTGTTATCAGAATCTATAACACTGACTGATATCTGAATCTATAATACTGACTGTTATCAGAATCTATAACACTGACTGTTATCAGAATCTATAACACTGACTGTTATCAGAATTTATAATACTGACTTATCAGAATCAATAACACTGACTGATATCAGAATCTATAATACTGACTGTTATCAGAATCTATAACACTGACTGTTATCAGAATCTATAACACTGACTGTTATCAGAATCTATAACACTGGCTGTTATCAGAATCTATAACACTGACTGTTATCAGAATCTATAACACTGACTGTTATCAGAATCTATAACACTGGCTGTTATCAGAATCTATAACACTCACTGTTATCAAAATCTACAACACTGACAGTTAGCAGAATCTATAACACTGGCTGTTATCAGAATCTATAACACTGACTGTTATCAGGATCTATAATACTGACTGTTATCAGAATCTATAACACTGACTGATATCAGAATCTATAATACTGACTGTTATCAGAATCTATAACATTGATTGTTATCAGAATCTATAACACTGACTGTTATCAGAATCTATAACACTGACTGTTATCAGAATCTATAATACTGACTGTTATCAGAATCTATAACACTGGCTGTTATCAGAATCTATAATACTGACTGTTATCAGAATCTATAACACTGACTGTTATCAGAATCTATAACACTGACTGTTATCAGAATCTATAACACTGGCTGTTATCAGAATCTATAACACTGACTGTTATCAGAATCTATAACACTGACTGTTATCAAAATCTATAACACTGGCTGTTATCAGAATCAATAACACTGACTGTTATCAGAATCTGTAACACTGACTGTTATCAGAATCTATAATACTGGCTGTTATCAGAATCAATAATGCTGACTGTTATCAGAATCTATAACACTGACTGTTATCAGAATCAATAACACTGACTGTTATCAGAATCTATAATACTGACTGTTATCAGAATCTATAATATTGATTGTTATCAGAATCTATAACACTGATTGTTATCAGAATCTATAACACTGACTGTTATCAGAATCTATAATACTGACTGTTATCAGAATCTATAACACTGACTGTTATCAGAATCTATAACACTGACTGTTATCAGAATCTATAATACTGACTGTTATCAGAATCTATAACACTGGCTGTTATCAGAATCTATAATACTGACTGTTATCAGAATCTATAACACTGACTGTTATCAGAATCTATAACACTGACTGTTATCAGAATCTATAACACTGGCTGTTATCAGAATCTATAACACTGACTGTTATCAGAATCTATAACACTGACTGTTATCAAAATCTATAACACTGGCTGTTATCAGAATCAATAACACTGACTGTTATCAGAATCTGTAACACTGACTGTTATCAGAATCTATAATACTGGCTGTTATCAGAATCAATAATGCTGACTGTTATCAGAATCTATAACACTGACTGTTATCAGAATCAATAACACTGACTGTTATCAGAATCTATAATACTGACTGTTATCAGAATCTATAACATTGATTGTTATCAGAATCTATAACACTGATTGTTATCAGAATCTATAACACTGACTGTTATCAGAATCTATAATACTGACTGTTATCAGAATCTATAACACTGACTGTTATCAGAATCTATAACACTGGCTGTTATCAGAATCTATAACACTGACTGTTATTTGAATCTATAACACTGGCTGTTATCAGAATCTATAACACTGACTGTTATCAGAATCTTTAACACTGACTGTTATCAGAATCTATAATACTGGCTGTTATCAGAATCAATAATGCTGACTGTTATCAGAATCTATAACACTGACTGTTATCAGAATCAATAACACTGACTGTTATCAGAATCTATAACACTGACTGTTATCAGAATCTATAATACTGACTGTTATCAGAATCAATAACACTGACTGTTATCAGAATCTATAACACTGACAGTTATCAGAATCTATAATGCTGACTGTTATCAGAATCTATAATACTGACTGTTATCAGAATCTATAACATTGATTGTTATCAGAATCTATAACACTGACTGATATCAGAATCTATAACACTGACTGTTATCAGAATCTATAATACTGACTGTTATCAGAATTTATAACACTGACTGTTATCAGAATCTATAACACTGACTGTTATCAGAATCTATAACACTGGCTGTTATCAGAATCTATAACACTGACTGTTATCAGAATCTATAACACTGACTGTTATCAGAATCTATAACACTGACTGTTATCAGAATCTATAATACTGACTGTTATCAGAATCTATAACACTGACTGTTATCAGAATCTATAACACTGACTGTTATCAGAATCTATAACACTGACTGTTATCAGGATCTATAATACTGACTGTTATCAGAATCTATAACACTGACTGATATCAGAATCTATAATACTGACTGTTATCAGAATCTATAACATTGATTGTTATCAGAATCTGTAACACTGACTGTTATCAGAATCTATAACACTGACTGTTATCAGGATCTATAATACTGACTGTTATCAGAATTTATAACACTGACTGTTATCAGAATCTATAACACTGACTGTTATCAGAATCTATAACACTGGCTGTTATCAGAATCTATAACACTGACTGTTATCAGAATCTATAACACTGACTGTTATCAGAATCTATAACACTGGCTGTTATCAGAAACTATAACACTGACTGTTATCAGAATCTATAACACTGACTGTTATCAGAATCTATAACACTGACTGTCATCAGAATCTATAACACTGACTGTTATCAGAATCTATACTAATGACTGTAATCAGAATCTATAACACTAACGGTTATCAGATTCTATAACACTGACTGTTATCAGAATTTATAACACATTGACAGTTATTAGAATCTATTACACTGACTATTATCAGAATTTATAACACTGACTGCTATCAGAATCTATAACACTGGCTGTTATCAGAATCTATAATACTGACTGTTATCAGAATCTATAACACTGACAGATATCAGAATCTATAATACTGACTGTTATCAAAATCTACAACACTGATTGTTAGCAGGATCTATAACAATGACTGTTATCAGAATCTATAACACTGACTTATCAGAATCTATAATACTGACTGTTCTCAGAATCTATAAAACTGACTGATATCAGAATCTATAATACTGACTGTTATCAAAATCTACAACACTGACTGTTAGCAGAATCTATAACACTGGCTGTTATCAGAATCTATAACACTGACTGTTAGCAGAATCTATAACACTGACTGTTATCAGAATCTATAACACTGACTGTTATCAGAATCTATAACACTGACTGATATCAGAATCTATAATACTGACTGTTATCAGAATCTATAACACTGACTGTTATCAGAATCTATAACACTGACTGTTATCAGAATTTATAATACTGACTTATCAGAATCAATAACACTGACTGATATCAGAATCTATAACACTGACTGTTATCAGAATCTATAATGCTGACTGTTATCAGAATCTATAAAACTGACTGTTATCAGAATCTATAATACTGGCTGTTATCAGAATCAATAACGCTGACTGTTATCAGAATCTATAACACTGACTTATCAGAATCTATAATACTGACTGATATCAGAATCTATAACACTGACTGATATCAGAATCTATAATACTGACTGTTATCAAAATCTACAACACTGACTGTTAGCAGAATGTATAACACTGGCTGTTATCAGAATCTATAACACTGACTGTTAGCAGAATCTATAACACTGACTGTTATCAGAATCTATAACACTGACTGTTATCAGAATCTATAACACTGACTGATATCAGAATCTATAATACTGACTGTTATCAGAATCTATAACACTGTCTGTTATCAGAATCTATAACACTGACTGTTATCAGAATTTATAATACTGACTTATCAGAATCAATAACACTGACTGATATCAGAATCTATAATACTGACTGTTATCAGAATCTATAACACTGACTGTTATCAGAATCTATAACACTGACTGTTATCAGAATCTATAACACTGACTGTTATCAGAATCTATAATACTGACTGTTATCAGAATCTATAACACTGACTGTTATCAAAATCTACAACACTGACTGTTAGCAGTATCTATAACACTGGCTGTTATCAGAATCTATAACACTGACTGTTATCAGAATCTATAACACTGACTGTTATCAGAATCTGTAATACTGACTGATATCAGAATCTGTAATAATGACTGTTATCAGATTCTATAACACTGACTGTTATCAGAATTTATAACACATTGACAGTTATTAGAATCTATTACACTGACTAATATCAGAATCTATAACACTGACTGCTATCAGAATCTATAACACTGGCTGTTATCAGAATCTATAATACTGACTGTTATCAGAATCTATAACACTGACAGATATCAGAATCTATAATACTGACTGTTATCAAAATCTACAACACTGATTGTTAGCAGAATCTATAACAATGACTGTTATCAGAATCTATAACACTGACTTATCAGAATCTATAATACTGACTGTTATCAGAATCTATAACACTGACTGATATCAGAATCTATAATACTGACTGTTATCAAAATCTACAACACTGACTGTTAGCAGAATCTATAACACTGGCTGTTATCAGAATCTATAACACTGACTGTTAGCAGAATCTATAACACTGACTGTTATCAGAATCTATAACACTGACTGTTATCAGAATCTATAACACTGACTGATATCAGAATCTATAATACTGACTGTTATCAGAATCTATAACACTGACTGTTATCAGAATCTATAACACTGACTGTTATCAGAATTTATAATACTGACTTATCAGAATCAATAACACTGACTGATATCAGAATCTATAACACTGACTGTTATCAGAATCTATAATGCTGACTGTTATCAGAATCTATAAAACTGACTGTTATCAGAATCTATAATACTGGCTGTTATCAGAATCAATAACGCTGACTGTTATCAGAATCTATAACACTGACTTATCAGAATCTATAATACTGACTGTTATCAGAATCTATAACACTGACTGATATCAGAATCTATAATACTGACTGTTATCAAAACCTACAACACTGACTGTTAGCAGAATGTATAACACTGGCTGTTATCAGAATCTATAACACTGACTGTTAGCAGAATCTATAACACTGACTGTTATCAGAATCTATAACACTGACTGTTAGCAGAATCTATAACACTGACTGTTATCAGAATCTATAACACTGACTGTTATCAGAATCTATAACACTGACTGTTATCAAAATCTATAACACTGGCTGTTATCAGAATCAATAACACTGACTGTTATCAGAATCTGTAACACTGACTGTTATCAGAATCTATAATACTGGCTGTTATCAGAATCAATAATGCTGACTGTTATCAGAATCTATAACACTGACTGTTATCAGAATCAATAACACTGACTGTTATCAGAATCTATAATACTGACTGTTATCAGAATCTATAACATTGATTGTTATCAGAATCTATAACACTGATTGTTATCAGAATCTATAACACTGACTGTTATCAGAATCTATAATACTGACTGTTATCAGAATCTATAACACTGACTGTTATCAGAATCTATAACACTGGCTGTTATCAGAATCTATAACACTGACTGTTATTTGAATCTATAACACTGGCTGTTATCAGAATCTATAACACTGACTGTTATCAGAATCTTTAACACTGACTGTTATCAGAATCTATAATACTGGCTGTTATCAGAATCAATAATGCTGACTGTTATCAGAATCTATAACACTGACTGTTATCAGAATCAATAACACTGACTGTTATCAGAATCTATAACACTGACTGTTATCAGAATCTATAATACTGACTGTTATCAGAATCAATAACACTGACTGTTATCAGAATCTATAACACTGACAGTTATCAGAATCTATAATGCTGACTGTTATCAGAATCTATAATACTGACTGTTATCAGAATCTATAACATTGATTGTTATCAGAATCTATAACACTGACTGATATCAGAATCTATAACACTGACTGTTATCAGAATCTATAATACTGACTGTTATCAGAATTTATAACACTGACTGTTATCAGAATCTATAACACTGACTGTTATCACAATCTATAACACTGGCTGTTATCAGAATCTATAACACTGACTGTTATCAGAATCTATAACACTGACTGTTATCAGAATCTATAACACTGACTGTTATCAGAATCTATAATACTGACTGTTATCAGAATCTATAACACTGACTGTTATCAGAATCTATAACACTGACTGTTATCAGAATCTATAACACTGACTGTTATCAGGATCTATAATACTGACTGTTATCAGAATCTATAACACTGACTGATATCAGAATCTATAATACTGACTGTTATCAGAATCTATAACATTGATTGTTATCAGAATCTGTAACACTGACTGTTATCAGCATCTATAACACTGACTGTTATCAGGATCTATAATACTGACTGTTATCAGAATTTATAACACTGACTGTTATCAGAATCTATAACACTGACTGTTATCAGAATCTATAACACTGGCTGTTATCAGAATCTATAACACTGACTGTTATCAGAATCTATAACACTGACTGTTATCAGAATCTATAACACTGGCTGTTATCAGAAACTATAACACTGACTGTTATCAGAATCTATAACACTGACTGTTATCAGAATCTATAACACTGACTGTCATCAGAATCTATAACACTGACTGTTATCAGAATCTATACTAATGACTGTAATCAGAATCTATAACACTAACGGTTATCAGATTCTATAACACTGACTGTTATCAGAATTTATAACACATTGACAGTTATTAGAATCTATTACACTGACTATTATCAGAATTTATAACACTGACTGCTATCAGAATCTATAACACTGGCTGTTATCAGAATCTATAATACTGACTGTTATCAGAATCTATAACACTGACAGATATCAGAATCTATAATACTGACTGTTATCAAAATCTACAACACTGATTGTTAGCAGAATCTATAACAATGACTGTTATCAGAATCTATAACACTGACTTATCAGAATCTATAATACTGACTGTTCTCAGAATCTATAAAACTGACTGATATCAGAATCTATAATACTGACTGTTATCAAAATCTACAACACTGACTGTTAGCAGAATCTATAACACTGGCTGTTATCAGAATCTATAACACTGACTGTTAGCAGAATCTATAACACTGACTGTTATCAGAATCTATAACACTGACTGTTATCAGAATCTATAACACTGACTGATATCAGAATCTATAATACTGACTGTTATCAGAATCTATAACACTGACTGTTATCAGAATCTATAACACTGACTGTTATCAGAATTTATAATACTGACTTATCAGAATCAATAACACTGACTGATATCAGAATCTATAACACTGACTGTTATCAGAATCTATAATGCTGACTGTTATCAGAATCTATAAAACTGACTGTTATCAGAATCTATAATACTGGCTGTTATCAGAATCAATAACGCTGACTGTTATCAGAATCTATAACACTGACTTATCAGAATCTATAATACTGACTGATATCAGAATCTATAACACTGACTGATATCAGAATCTATAATACTGACTGTTATCAAAATCTACAACACTGACTGTTAGCAGAATGTATAACACTGGCTGTTATCAGAATCTATAACACTGACTGTTAGCAGAATCTATAACACTGACTGTTATCAGAATCTATAACACTGACTGTTATCAGAATCTATAACACTGACTGATATCAGAATCTATAATACTGACTGTTATCAGAATCTATAACACTGTCTGTTATCAGAATCTATAACACTGACTGTTATCAGAATTTATAATACTGACTTATCAGAATCAATAACACTGACTGATATCAGAATCTATAATACTGACTGTTATCAGAATCTATAACACTGACTGTTATCAGAATCTATAACACTGACTGTTATCAGAATCTATAACACTGACTGTTATCAGAATCTATAATACTGACTGTTATCAGAATCTATAACACTGACTGTTATCAAAATCTACAACACTGACTGTTAGCAGTATCTATAACACTGGCTGTTATCAGAATCTATAACACTGACTGTTATCAGAATCTATAACACTGACTGTTATCAGAATCTGTAATACTGACTGATATCAGAATCTGTAATAATGACTGTTATCAGATTCTATAACACTGACTGTTATCAGAATTTATAACACATTGACAGTTATTAGAATCTATTACACTGACTATTATCAGAATCTATAACACTGACTGCTATCAGAATCTATAACACTGGCTGTTATCAGAATCTATAATACTGACTGTTATCAGAATCTATAACACTGACAGATATCAGAATCTATAATACTGACTGTTATCAAAATCTACAACACTGATTGTTAGCAGAATCTATAACAATGACTGTTATCAGAATCTATAACACTGACTTATCAGAATCTATAATACTGACTGTTATCAGAATCTATAACACTGACTGATATCAGAATCTATAATACTGACTGTTATCAAAATCTACAACACTGACTGTTAGCAGAATCTATAACACTGGCTGTTATCAGAATCTATAACACTGACTGTTAGCAGAATCTATAACACTGACTGTTATCAGAATCTATAACACTGACTGTTATCAGAATCTATAACACTGACTGATATCAGAATCTATAATACTGACTGTTATCAGAATCTATAACACTGACTGTTATCAGAATCTATAACACTGACTGTTATCAGAATTTATAATACTGACTTATCAGAATCAATAACACTGACTGATATCAGAATCTATAACACTGACTGTTATCAGAATCTATAATGCTGACTGTTATCAGAATCTATAAAACTGACTGTTATCAGAATCTATAATACTGGCTGTTATCAGAATCAATAACGCTGACTGTTATCAGAATCTATAACACTGACTTATCAGAATCTATAATACTGACTGTTATCAGAATCTATAACACTGACTGATATCAGAATCTATAATACTGACTGTTATCAAAACCTACAACACTGACTGTTAGCAGAATGTATAACACTGGCTGTTATCAGAATCTATAACACTGACTGTTAGCAGAATCTATAACACTGACTGTTATCAGAATCTATAACACTGACTGTTATCAGAATCTATTACACTGACTGATATCAGAATCTATAATACTGACTGTTATCAGAATCTATAACACTGACTGTTATCAGAATCTATAACACTGACTGTTATCAGCATTTATAATACTGACTTATCAGAATCAATAACACTGACTGATATCAGAATCTATAATACTGACTGTTATCAGAATCTATAACACTGACTGTTATCAGAATCTATAACACTGACTGTTATCAGAATCTATAACACTGACTGTTATCAGAATCTATAATACTGAATGTTATCAGAATTTATAACACTGACTGTTAGCAGAATCTATAACACTGACTGTTATCAGAATCTATAACACTGGCTGTTATCAGAATCTATAACACTGACTGTTATCAGAATCTATAACGCTGACTGTTATCAGAATCTATAACACTGGCTGTTATCAGAATCTATAACACTGACTGTTATCAGAATCTATAACACTGACTGTTATCAGAATCTATAACACTGGCTGTTATCAGAATCTATAACACTCACTGTTATCAAAATCTACAACACTGACAGTTAGCAGAATCTATAACACTGGCTGTTATCAGAATCTATAACACTGACTGTTATCAGGATCTATAATACTGACTGTTATCAGAATCTATAACACTGACTGATATCAGAATCTATAATACTGACTGTTATCAGAATCTATAACATTGATTGTTATCAGAATCTATAACACTGACTGTTATCAGAATCTATAACACTGACTGTTATCAGAATATATAATACTGACTGTTATCAGAATCTATAACACTGGCTGTTATCAGAATCTATAATACTGACTGTTATCAGAATCTATAACACTGACTGTTATCAGAATCTATAACACTGACTGTTATCAGAATCTATAACACTGGCTGTTATCAGAATCTATAACACTGACTGTTATCAGAATCTATAACACTGACTGTTATCAAAATCTATAACACTGGCTGTTATCAGAATCTATAACACTGACTGTTATCAGAATCTTTAACACTGACTGTTATCAGAATCTATAATACTGGCTGTTATCA
This sequence comes from Scyliorhinus torazame, assembly GCF_047496885.1. Taxonomy (NCBI): domain Eukaryota; kingdom Metazoa; phylum Chordata; class Chondrichthyes; order Carcharhiniformes; family Scyliorhinidae; genus Scyliorhinus; species Scyliorhinus torazame. The sequence continues at coordinate 108,677,351 of NC_092707.1, forward strand.
GAATCAATAATGCTGACTGTTATCAGAATCTATAACACTGACTGTTATCAGAATCAATAACACTGACTGTTATCAGAATCTATAACACTGACTGTTATCAGAATCTATAATACTGACTGTTATCAGAATCAATAACACTGACTGTTATCAGAATCTATAACACTGACAGTTATCAGCATCTATAACACTGACTGTTATCAGAATCTATAATACTGACTGTTATCAGAATCTATAACATTGATTGTTATCAGAATCTATAACACTGACTGATATCAGAATCTATAACACTGACTGTTATCAGAATCTATAATACTGAGTGTTATCAGAATTTATAACACTGACTGTTATCAGAATCTATAACACTGACTGTTATCAGAATCTATAACACTGGCTGTTATCAGAATCTATAACACTGACTGTTATCAGAATCTATAACACTGACTGTTATCAGAATCTATAACACTGACTGTTATCAGAATCTATAACACTGACTGTTATCAGAATCTATAATACTGACTGTTATCAGAATCTATAACACTGACTGTTATCAGAATCTATAACACTGACTGTTATCAGAATCTATAACACTGACTGTTATCAGAATCTATAACACTGACTGTCATCAGAATCTATAACACTGACTGTTATCAGAATCTATACTAATGACTGTAATCAGAATCTATAACACTGACGGTTATCAGAATCTATAACACTAATTGTTATCACAATCGATAACACTGACTGTTATCAAAATCTATAACACTGACTGCTATCAGAATCTATAACACTGGCTGTTATCAGAATCTATAATACTGACTGTTATCAGAATCTCTAACACTGACTGATATCAGAATCTATAACACTGACTGTTATCAGAATCTATAATGCTGACTGTTATCAGAATGTATAACACTGACTGTTATCAGAATCTATAATACTGGCTGTTATCAGAATCAATAACGCTGACTGTTATCAGAATCTATAACACTGAATGTTATCAGAATCAATAACACTGACTGTTATCAGAATCTATTACACTGACTGTTATCAGAATCTATAACACTGACTGTTATCAAAATCTACAACACTGACTGTTAGCAGAATCTATAACACTGGCTGTTATCAGAATCTATAACACTGACTGTTATCAGAATCTATAACACTGACTGTTATCAGAATCTGTAATACTGACTGATATCAGAATCTGTAATACTGACTGTTATCAGATTCTATAACACTGACTGTTATCAGAATTTATAACACATTGACAGTTATTAGAATCTATTACACTGACTATTATCAGAATCTATAACACTGACTGTTATCAGAATCTATAACACTGACTGTTATCAGAATCTATAACACTGACTGTTATCAGAATCTATAACACTGACTGTTATCAAAATCTATAACACTGGCTGTTATCAGAATCTATAACACTGACTGTTATCAGAATCTTTAACACTGACTGTTATCAGAATCTATAATACTGGCTGTTATCAGAATCAATAATGCTGACTGTTATCAGAATCTATAACACTGACTGTTATCAGAATCAATAACACTGACTGTTATCAGAATCTATTACACTGACTGTTATCAGAATCTATAATTCTGACTGTTATCAGAATCAATAACACTGACTGTTATCAGAATCTATAACACTGACAGTTATCAGCATCTATAACACTGACTGTTATCAGAATCTATAATACTGACTGTTATCAGAATCTATAACATTGATTGTTATCAGAATCTATAACACTGACTGATATCAGAATCTATAACACTGACTGTTATCAGAATCTATAATACTGACTGTTATCAGAATTTATAACACTGACTGTTATCAGAATCTATAACACTGACTGTTATCAGAATCTATAACACTGGCTGTTATCAGAATCTATAACACTGACTGTTATCAGAATCTATAACACTGACTGTTATCAGAATCTATAACACTGACTGTTATCAGAATCTATAATACTGACTGTTATCAGAATCTATAACACTGACTGTTATCAGAATCTATAACACTGACTGTTATCAGAATCTATAACACTGACTGTTATCAGGATCTATAATACTGACTGTTATCAGAATCTATAACACTGACTGATATCAGAATCTATAATACTGACTGTTATCAGAATCTATAACATTGATTGTTATCAGAATCTGTAACACTGACTGTTATCAGAATCTATAACACTGACTGTTATCAGAATCTATAATACTGACTGTTATCAGAATTTATAACACTGACTGTTATCAGAATCTATAACACTGACTGTTATCAGAATCTATAACACTGGCTGTTATCAGAATCTATAACACTGACTGTTATCAGAATCTATAACACTGACTGTTATCAGAATCTATAACACTGGCTGTTATCAGAATCTATAACACTGACTGTCATCAGAATCTATAACACTGACTGTTATCAGAATCTCTAACACTGACTGATATCAGAATCTATAACACTGACTGTTATCAGAATCTATAATGCTGACTGTTATCAGAATCTATAACACTGACTGTTATCAGAATCTATAATACTGGCTGTTATCAGAATCTATAACACTGACTGTTATCAGAATCTATAACACTGACTGTTATCAGAATTTATAATACTGACTTATCAGAATCAATAACACTGACTGATATCAGAATCTATAATACTGACTGTTATCAGAATCTATAACACTGACTGTTATCAGAATCTATAACACTGACTGTTATCAGAATCTATAACACTGACTGTTATCAGAATCTATAATACTGAATGTTATCAGAATTTATAACACTGACTGTTAGCAGAATCTATAACACTGACTGTTATCAGAATCTATAACACTGGCTGTTATCAGAATCTATAACACTGACTGTTATCAGAATCTATAACGCTGACTGTTATCAGAATCTATAACACTGGCTGTTATCAGAATCTATAACACTGACTGTTATCAGAATCTATAACACTGACTGTTATCAGAATCTATAACACTGGCTGTTATCAGAATCTATAACACTCACTGTTATCAAAATCTACAACACTGACAGTTAGCAGAATCTATAACACTGGCTGTTATCAGAATCTATAACACTGACTGTTATCAGGATCTATAATACTGACTGTTATCAGAATCTATAACACTGACTGATATCAGAATCTATAATACTGACTGTTATCAGAATCTATAACATTGATTGTTATCAGAATCTATAACACTGACTGTTATCAGAATCTATAACACTGACTGTTATCAGAATCTATAATACTGACTGTTATCAGAATCTATAACACTGGCTGTTATCAGAATCTATAATACTGACTGTTATCAGAATCTATAACACTGACTGTTATCAGAATCTATAACACTGACTGTTATCAGAATCTATAACACTGGCTGTTATCAGAATCTATAACACTGACTGTTATCAGAATCTATAACACTGACTGTTATCAAAATCTATAACACTGGCTGTTATCAGAATCTATAACACTGACTGTTATCAGAATCTTTAACACTGACTGTTATCAGAATCTATAATACTGGCTGTTATCAGAATCAATAATGCTGACTGTTATCAGAATCTATAACACTGACTGTTATCAGAATCAATAACACTGACTGTTATCAGAATCTATAACACTGACTGTTATCAGAATCTATAATACTGACTGTTATCAGAATCAATAACACTGACTGTTATCAGAATCTATAACACTGACAGTTATCAGCATCTATAACACTGACTGTTATCAGAATCTATAATACTGACTGTTATCAGAATCTATAACATTGATTGTTATCAGAATCTATAACACTGACTGATATCAGAATCTATAACACTGACTGTTATCAGAATCTATAATACTGAGTGTTATCAGAATCTATACTAATGACTGTAATCAGAATCTATAACACTGACGGTTATCAGAATCTATAACACTAATTGTTATCACAATCGATAACACTGACTGTTATCAAAATCTATAACACTGACTGCTATCAGAATCTATAACACTGGCTGTTATCAGAATCTATAATACTGACTGTTATCAGAATCTATAATGCTGACTGTTATCAGAATGTACAACACTGACTGTTATCAGAATCTATAATACTGGCTGTTATCAGAATCAATAACGCTGACTGTTATCAGAATCTATAACACTGACTGTTATCAGAATCAATAACACTGACTGTTATCAGAATCTATTACACTGACTGTTATCAGAATCTATAACACTGACTGTTATCAGAATCTATAACACTGGCTGTTATCAGAATCTATAACACTCACTGTTATCAAAATCTACAACACTGACAGTTAGCAGAATCTATAACACTGGCTGTTATCAGAATCTATAACACTGACTGTTATCAGGATCTATAATACTGACTGTTATCAGAATCTATAACACTGACTGATATCAGAATCTATAAAACTGGCTGTTATCAGAATCTATAACACTGACTGTTATCAGAATCTATAACACTGACTGTTATCAGAATCTATAACACTGACTGTCATCAGAATCTATAACACTGACTGTTATCAGAATCTATACTAATGACTGTAATCAGAATCTATAACACTGACGGTTATCAGAATCTATAACACTAATTGTTATCACAATCGATAACACTGACTGTTATCAAAATCTATAACACTGACTGCTATCAGAATCTATAACACTGGTTGTTATCAGAATCTATAATACTGACTGTTATCAGAATCTCTAACACTGACTGTTATCAGAATCTATAATACTGGCTGTTATCAGAATCAATAACGCTGACTGTTATCAGAATCTATAACACTGACTGTTATCAGAATCAATAACACTGACTGTTATCAGAATCTATTACACTGACTGTTATCAGAATCTATAACACTGACTGTTATCAAAATCTACAACACTGACTGTTAGCAGAATCTATAACACTGGCTGTTATCAGAATCTATAACGCTGACTGTTATCAGAATCTATAACACTGACTGTTATCAGAATCTGTAATACTGACTGATATCAGAATCTGTAATACTGACTGTTATCAGATTCTATAACACTGACTGTTATCAGAATTTATAACACATTGACAGTTATTAGAATCTATTACACTGACTATTATCAGAATCTATAACACTGACTGTTATCAGAATCTATAACACTGACTGTTATCAGAATCTATAACACTGACTGTTATCAGAATCTATAACACTGACTGTTATCAAAATCTATAACACTGGCTGTTATCAGAATCTATAACACTGACTGTTATCAGAATCTTTAACACTGACTGTTATCAGAATCTATAATACTGGCTGTTTTCAGAATCAATAATGCTGACTGTTATCAGAATCTATAACACTGACTGTTATCAGAATCAATAACACTGACTGTTATCAGAATCTATAACACTGACTGTTATCAGAATCTATAATTCTGACTGTTATCAGAATCAATAACACTGACTGTTATCAGAATCTATAACACTGACAGTTATCAGCATCTATAACACTGACTGTTATCAGAATCTATAATACTGACTGTTATCAGAATCTATAACATTGATTGTTATCAGAATCTATAACACTGACTGATATCAGAATCTATAACACTGACTGTTATCAGAATCTATAATACTGACTGTTATCAGAATTTATAACACTGACTGTTATCAGAATCTATAACACTGACTGTTATCAGAATCTATAACACTGGCTGTTATCAGAATCTATAACACTGACTGTTATCAGAATCTATAACACTGACTGTTATCAGAATCTATAACACTGACTGTTATCAGAATCTAAAATACTGACTGTTATCAGAATCTATAACACTGACTGTTATCAGAATCTATAACACTGACTGTTATCAGAATCTATAACACTGACTGTTATCAGGATCTATAATACTGACTGTTATCAGAATCTATAACACTGACTGATATCAGAATCTATAATACTGACTGTTATCAGAATCTATAACATTGATTGTTATCAGAATCTGTAACACTGACTGTTATCAGAATCTATAACACTGACTGTTATCAGAATCTATAATACTGACTGTTATCAGAATTTATAACACTGACTGTTATCAGAATCTATAACACTGACTGTTATCAGAATCTATAACACTGGCTGTTATCAGAATCTATAACACTGACTGTTATCAGAATCTATAACACTGACTGTTATCAGAATCTATAACACTGGCTGTTATCAGAATCTATAACACTGACTGTCATCAGAATCTATAACACTGACTGTTATCAGAATCTCTAACACTGACTGATATCAGAATCTATAACACTGACTGTTATCAGAATCTATAATGCTGACTGTTATCAGAATCTATAACACTGACTGTTATCAGAATCTATAATACTGGCTGTTATCAGAATCAATAACGCTGACTGTTATCAGAATCTATAACACTGACTGTTATCAGAATCAATAACACTGACTGTTATCAGAATCTATTACACTGACTGTTATCAGAATCTATAACAATGACTGTTATCAAAATCTACAACACTGACTGTTAGCAGTATCTATAACACTGGCTGTTATCAGAATCTATAACACTGACTGTTATCAGAATCTATAACACTGACTGTTATCAGAATCTGTAATACTGACTGATATCAGAATCTGTAATACTGACTGTTATCAGATTCTATAACACTGACTGTTATCAGAATTTATAACACATTGACAGTTATTAGAATCTATTACACTGACTATTATCAGAATCTATAACACTGACTGCTATCAGAATCTATAACACTGGCTGTTGTCAGAATCTATAATACTGACTGTTATCAGAATCTATAACACTGACAGATATCAGAATCTATAATACTGACTGTTATCAAAATCTACAACACTGATTGTTAGCAGAATCTATAACAATGACTGTTATCAGAATCTATAACACTGACTTATCAGAATCTATAATACTGACTGTTATCAGAATCTATAACACTGACTGATATCAGAATCTATAATACTGACTGTTATCAAAATCTACAACACTGACTGTTAGCAGAATCTATAACACTGGCTGTTATCAGAATCTAAAACACTGACTGTTAGCAGAATCTATAACACTGACTGTTATCAGAATCTATAACACTGACTGTTATCAGAATCTATAACACTGACTGATATCAGAATCTATAACACTGACTGTTATCAGAATCTATAATACTGACTGTTATCAGAATCTATAACACTGGCTGTTATCAGAATCTATAATGCTGACTGTTATCAGAATCTATAACACTGACTGTTATCAGAATCTATAACACTGACTGTTATCAGAATCTATAACACTGGCTGTTATCAGAATCTATAACACTGACTGTTATCAGAATCTATAACACTGACTGTTATCAAAATCTATAACACTGGCTGTTATCAGAATCTATAACACTAACTGTTATCAGAATCTTTAACACTGACTGTTATCAGAATCTATAATACTGGCTGTTATCAGAATCAATAATGCTGACTGTTATCAGAATCTATAACACTGACTGTTATCAGAATCAATAACACTGACTGTTATCAGAATCTATAACACTGACTGTTATCAGAATCTATAATACTGACTGTTATCAGAATCAATAACACTGACTGTTATCAGAATCTATAACACTGACAGTTATCAGCATCTATAACACTGACTGTTATCAGAATCTATAATACTGACTGTTATCAGAATCTATAACATTGATTGTTATCAGAATCTATAACACTGACTGATATCAGAATCTATAACACTGACTGTTATCAGAATCTATAATACTGAGTGTTATCAGAATTTAAAACACTGACTGTTATCAGAATCTATAACACTGACTGTTATCAGAATCTATAACACTGGCTGTTATCAGAATCTATAACACTGACTGTTATCAGAATCTATAACACTGACTGTTATCAGAATCTATAACACTGACTGTTATCAGAATCTATAACACTGACTGTTATCAGAATCTATAATACTGACTGTTATCAGAATGTATAACACTGACTGTTATCAGAATCTATAACACTGACTGTTATCAGAATCTATAACACTGACTGTTATCAGGATCTATAATACTGACTGTTATCAGAATCTATAACACTGACTGATATCAGAATCTATAATACTGACTGTTATCAGAATCTATAACATTGATTGTTATCAGAATCTGTAACACTGACTGTTATCAGAATCTATAACACTGACTGTTATCAGAATCTACAATACTGACTGTTATCAGAATTTATAACACTGACTGTTATCAGAATCTATAACACTGACTGTTATCAGAATCTATAACACTGGCTGTTATCAGAATCTATAACACTGACTGTTATCAGAATCTATAACACTGACTGTTATCAGAATCTATAACACTGGCTGTTATCAGAATCTATAACACTGACTGTTATCAGAATCTATAACACTGACTGTTATCAGAATCTATAACACTGACTGTCATCAGAATCTATAACACTGACTGTTATCAGAATCTATACTAATGACTGTAATCAGAATCTATAACACTGACGGTTATCAGAATCTATAACACTAATTGTTATCACAATCGATAACACTGACTGTTATCAAAATCTATAACACTGACTGCTATCAGAATCTATAACACTGGCTGTTATCAGAATCTATAATACTGACTGTTATCAGAATCTCTAACACTGACTGATATCAGAATCTATAACACTGACTGTTATCAGAATCTATAATGCTGACTGTTATCAGAATGTATAACACTGACTGTTATCAGAATCTATAATACTGGCTGTTATCAGAATCAATAACGCTGACTGTTATCAGAATCTATAACACTGACTGTTATCAGAATCAATAACACTGACTGTTATCAGAATCTATTACACTGACTGTTATCAGAATCTATAACACTGACTGTTATCAAAATCTACAACACTGACTGTTAGCAGAATCTATAACACTGGCTGTTATCAGAATCTATAACACTGACTGTTATCAGAATCTATAACACTGACTGTTATCAGAATCTGTAATACTGACTGATATCAGAATCTGTAATACTGACTGTTATCAGATTCTATAACACTGACTGTTATCAGAATTTATAACACATTGACAGTTATTAGAATCTATTACACTGACTATTATCAGAATCTATAACACTGACTGTTATCAGAATCTATAACACTGACTGTTATCAGAATCTATAACACTGACTGTTATCAGAATCTATAACACTGACTGTTATCAAAATCTATAACACTGGCTGTTATCAGAATCTATAACACTGACTGTTATCAGAATCTTTAATACTGACTGTTATCAGAATCTATAATACTGGCTGTTATCAGAATCAATAATGCTGACTGTTATCAGAATCTATAACACTGACTGTTATCAGAATCTATAACACTGACTGTTATCAGAATCTACAATACTGACTGTTATCAGAATTTATAACACTGACTGTTATCAGAATCTATAACACTGACTGTTATCAGAATCTATAACACTGGCTGTTATCAGAATCTATAACACTGACTGTTATCAGAATCTATAACACTGACTGTTATCAGAATCTATAACACTGGCTGTTATCAGAATCTATAACACTGACTGTTATCAGAATCTATAACACTGACTGTTATCAGAATCTATAACACTGACTGTCATCAGAATCTATAACACTGACTGTTATCAGAATCTATACTAATGACTGTAATCAGAATCTATAACACTGACGGTTATCAGAATCTATAACACTAATTGTTATCACAATCGATAACACTGACTGTTATCAAAATCTATAACACTGACTGCTATCAGAATCTATAACACTGGCTGTTATCAGAATCTATAATACTGACTGTTATCAGAATCTCTAACACTGACTGATATCAGAATCTATAACACTGACTGTTATCAGAATCTATAATGCTGACTGTTATCAGAATGTATAACACTGACTGTTATCAGAATCTATAATACTGGCTGTTATCAGAATCAATAACGCTGACTGTTATCAGAATCTATAACACTGACTGTTATCAGAATCAATAACACTGACTGTTATCAGAATCTATTACACTGACTGTTATCAGAATCTATAACACTGACTGTTATCAAAATCTACAACACTGACTGTTAGCAGAATCTATAACACTGGCTGTTATCAGAATCTATAACACTGACTGTTATCAGAATCTATAACACTGACTGTTATCAGAATCTGTAATACTGACTGATATCAGAATCTGTAATACTGACTGTTATCAGATTCTATAACACTGACTGTTATCAGAATTTATAACACATTGACAGTTATTAGAATCTATTACACTGACTATTATCAGAATCTATAACACTGACTGTTATCAGAATCTATGACACTGACTGTTATCAGAATCTATAACACTGACTGTTATCAGAATCTATAACACTGACTGTTATCAAAATCTATAACACTGGCTGTTATCAGAATCTATAACACTGACTGTTATCAGAATCTTTAACACTGACTGTTATCAGAATCTATAATACTGGCTGTTATCAGAATCAATAATGCTGACTGTTATCAGAATCTATAACACTGACTGTTATCAGAATCAATAACACTGACTGTTATCAGAATCTATAACACTGACTGTTATCAGAATCTATAATACTGACTGTTATCAGAATCAATAACACTGACTGTTATCAGAATCTATAACACTGACAGTTATCAGCATCTATAACACTGACTGTTATCAGAATCTATAATACTGACTGTTATCAGAATCTATAACATTGATTGTTATCAGAATCTATAACACTGACTGATATCAGAATCTATAACACTGACTGTTATCAGAATCTTATAATACTGACTGTTATCAGAATTTATAACACTGACTGTTATCAGAATCTATAACACTGACTGTTATCAGAATCTATAACACTGGCTGTTATCAGAATCTATAACACTGACTGTTATCAGAATCTATAACACTGACTGTTATCAGAATCTATAACACTGACTGTTATCAGAATCTATAACACTGACTGTTATCAGAATCTATAACACTGACTGTTATCAGAATCTATAACACTGACTGTTATCAGGATCTATAATACTGACTGTTATCAGAATCTATAACATTGACTGATATCAGAATCTATAATACTGACTGTTATCAGAATCTATAACATTGATTGTTATCAGAATCTGTAACACTGACTGTTATCAGAATCTATAACACTGACTGTTATCAGAATCTATAATACTGACTGTTATCAGAATTTATAACACTGACTGTTATCAGAATCTATAACACTGACTGTTATCAGAATCTATAACACTGGCTGTTATCAGAATCTATAACACTGACTGTTATCAGAATCTATAACACTGACTGTTATCAGAATCTATAACACTGGCTGTTATCAGAATCTATAACACTGACTGTCATCAGAATCTATAACACTGACTGTTATCAGAATCTCTAACACTGACTGATATCAGAATCTATAACACTGACTGTTATCAGAATCTATAATGCTGACTGTTATCAGAATCTATAACACTGACTGTTATCAGAATCTATAATACTGGCTGTTATCAGAATCAATAACGCTGACTGTTATCAGAATCTATAACACTGACTGTTATCAGAATCAATAACACTGACTGTTATCAGAATCTATTACACTGACTGTTATCAGAATCTATAACACTGACTGTTATCAAAATCTACAACACTGACTGTTAGCAGTATCTATAACACTGGCTGTTATCAGAATCTATAACACTGACTGTTATCAGAATCTATAACACTGACTGTTATCAGAATCTGTAATACTGACTGATATCAGAATCTGTAATACTGACTGTTATCAGATTCTATAACACTGACTGTTATCAGAATTTATAACACATTGACAGTTATTAGAATCTATTACACTGACTATTATCAGAATCTATAACACTGACTGCTATCAGAATCTATAACACTGGCTGTTATCAGCATCTATAATACTGACTGTTATCAGAATCTATAACACTGACAGATATCAGAATCTATAATACTGACTGTTATCAAAATCTACAACACTGATTGTTAGCAGAATCTATAACAATGACTGTTATCAGAATCTATAACACTGACTTATCAGAATCTATAATACTGACTGTTATCAGAATCTATAACACTGACTGATATCAGAATCTATAATACTGACTGTTATCAAAATCTACAACACTGACTGTTAGCAGAATCTATAACACTGGCTGTTATCAGAATCTATAACACTGACTGTTATCAGAATTTATAATACTGATTTATCAGAATCAATAACACTGACTGATATCAGAATCTATAACACTGACTGTTATCAGAATCTATAATGCTGACTGTTATCAGAATCTATAACACTGACTGTTATCAGAATCTATAACACTGACTGTTATCAGAATCTATAACACTGACTGATATCAGAATCTATAATACTGACTGTTATCAGAATCTATAACACTGACTGTTATCAGAATCTATAACACTGACTGTTATCAGAATTTATAATACTGACTTATCAGAATCAATAACACTGACTGATATCAGAATCTATAATACTGACTGTTATCAGAATCTATAACACTGACTGTTATCAGGATCTATAACACTGACTGTTATCAGAATCTATAACACTGACTGTTATCAGAATCTATAATACTGACTGTTATCAGAATCTATAACACTGACTGTTATCAAAATCTACAACACTGACTGTTAGCAGTATCTATAACACTGGCTGTTATCAGAATCTATAACACTGACTGTTATCAGAATCTATAACACTGACTGTTATCAGAATCTGTAATACTGACTGATATCAGAATCTGTAATACTGACTGTTATCAGATTCTATAACACTGACTGTTATCAGAATTTATAACACATTGACAGTTATTAGAATCTATTACACTGACTATTATCAGAATCTATAACACTGACTGCTATCAGAATCTATAACACTGGCTGTTATCAGAATCTATAATACTGACTGTTATCAGAATCTATAACACTGACAGATATCAGAATCTATAATACTGACTGTTATCAAAATCTACAACACTGATTGTTAGCAGAATCTATAACAATGACTGTTATCAGAATCTATAACACTGACTTATCAGAATCTATAATACTGACTGTTATCAGAATCTATAACACTGACTGATATCAGAATCTATAATACTGACTGTTATCAAAATCTACAACACTGACTGTTAGCAGAATCTATAACACTGGCTGTTATCAGAATCTATAACACTGACTGTTAGCAGAATCTATAACACTGACTGTTATCAGAATCTATAACACTGACTGTTATCAGAATCTATAACACTGACTGATATCAGAATCTATAATACTGACTGTTATCAGAATCTATAACACTGACTGTTATCAGAATCTATAACACTGACTGTTATCAGAATTTATAATACTGACTTATCAGAATCAATAACACTGACTGATATCAGAATCTATAACACTGACTGTTATCAGAATCTATAAAACTGACTGTTATCAGAATCTATAATACTGGCTGTTATCAGAATCAATAACGCTGACTGTTATCAGAATCTATAACACTGACTTATCAGAATCTATAATACTGACTGTTATCAGAATCTATAACACTGACTGATATCAGAATCTATAATACTGACTGTTATCAAAATCTACAACACTGACTGTTAGCATAATGTATAACACTGGCTGTTATCAGAATCTATAACACTGACTGTTAGCAGAATCTATAACATTGACTGTTATCAGAATCTATAACACTGACTGTTATCAGAATCTATAACACTGACTGATATCAGAATCTATAATACTGACTGTTATCAGAATCTATAACACTGACTGTTATCAGAATCTATAACACTGACTGTTATCAGAATTTATAATACTGACTTATCAGAATCAATAACACTGACTGATATCAGAATCTATAATACTGACTGTTATCAGAATCTATAACACTGACTGTTATCAGAATCTATAACACTGACTGTTATCAGAATCTATAACACTGACTGTTATCAGAATCTATAATACTGAATGTTATCAGAATTTATAACACTGACTGTTAGCAGAATCTATACCACTGACTGTTATCAGAATCTATAACACTGGCTGTTATCAGAATCTATAACACTGACTGTTATCAGAATCTATAACACTGACTGTTATCAGAATCTATAACACTGGCTGTTATCAGAATCTATAACACTGACTGTTATCAGAATCTATAACACTGACTGTTATCAGAATCTATAACACTGGCTGTTATCAGAATCTATAACACTCACTGTTATCAAAATCTACAACACTGACAGTTAGCAGAATCTATAACACTGGCTGTTATCAGAACCTATACCACTGACTGTTATCAGGATCTATAATACTGACTGTTATCAGAATCTATAACACTGACTGATATCAGAATCTATAATACTGACTGTTATCAGAATCTATAACATTGATTGTTATCAGAATCTATAACACTGACTGTTATCAGAATCTATAACACTGACTGTTATCAGAATCTATAATACTGACTGTTATCAGAATCTATAACACTGGCTGTTATCAGAATCTATAACACTGACTGTTATCAGAATCTATAATACTGACTGTTATCAGAATCTATAACACTGACTGTTATCAAAATCTACAACACTGACTGTTAGCAGTATCTATAACACTGGCTGTTATCAGAATCTATAACACTGACTGTTATCAGAATCTATAACACTGACTGTTATCAGAATCTGTAATACTGACTGATATCAGAATCTGTAATACTGACTGTTATCAGATTCTATAACACTGACTGTTATCAGAATTTATAACACATTGACAGTTATTAGAATCTATTACACTGACTATTATCAGAATCTATAACACTGACTGCTATCAGAATCTATAACACTGGCTGTTATCAGAATCTATAATACTGACTGTTATCAGAATCTATAACACTGACAGATATCAGAATCTATAATACTGACTGTTATCAAAATCTACAACACTGATTGTTAGCAGAATCTATAACAATGACTGTTATCAGAATCTATAACACTGACTTATCAGAATCTATAATACTGACTGTTATCAGAATCTATAACACTGACTGATATCAGAATCTATAATACTGACTGTTATCAAAATCTACAACACTGACTGTTAGCAGAATCTATAACACTGGCTGTTATCAGAATCTATAACACTGACTGTTAGCAGAATCTATAACACTGACTGTTATCAGAATCTATAACACTGACTGTTATCAGAATCTATAACACTGACTGATATCAGAATCTATAATACTGACTGTTATCAGAATCTATAACACTGACTGTTATCAGAATCTATAACACTGACTGTTATCAGAATTTATAATACTGACTTATCAGAATCAATAACACTGACTGATATCAGAATCTATAACACTGACTGTTATCAGAATCTATAATGCTGACTGTTATCAAAATCTATAAAACTGACTGTTATCAGAATCTATAATACTGGCTGTTATCAGAATCAATAACGCTGACTGTTATCAGAATCTATAACACTGACTTATCAGAATCTATAATACTGACTGTTATCAGAATCTATAACACTGACTGATATCAGAATCTATAATACTGACTGTTATCAAAATCTACAACACTGACTGTTAGCAGAATGTATAACACTGGCTGTTATCAGAATCTATAACACTGACTGTTAGCAGAATCTATAACATTGACTGTTATCAGAATCTATAACACTGACTGTTATCAGAATCTATAACACTGACTGATATCAGAATCTATAATACTGACTGTTATCAGAATCTATAACACTGACTGTTATCAGAATCTATAACACTGACTGTTATCAGAATTTATAATACTGACTTATCAGAATCAATAACACTGACTGATATCAGAATCTATAATACTGACTGTTATCAGAATCTATAACACTGACTGTTATCAGAATCTATAACACTGACTGTTATCAGAATCTATAACACTGACTGTTATCAGAATCTATAATACTGAATGTTATCAGAATTTATAACACTGACTGTTAGCAGAATCTATACCACTGACTGTTATCAGAATCTATAACACTGGCTGTTATCAGAATCTATAACACTGACTGTTATCAGAATCTATAACACTGACTGTTATCAGAATCTATAACACTGGCTGTTATCAGAATCTATAACACTGACTGTTATCAGAATCTATAACACTGACTGTTATCAGAATCTATAACACTGGCTGTTATCAGAATCTATAACACTCACTGTTATCAAAATCTACAACACTGACAGTTAGCAGAATCTATAACACTGGCTGTTATCAGAATCTATACCACTGACTGTTATCAGGATCTATAATACTGACTGTTATCAGAATCTATAACACTGACTGATATCAGAATCTATAATACTGACTGTTATCAGAATCTATAACATTGATTGTTATCAGAATCTATAACACTGACTGTTATCAGAATCTATAACACTGACTGTTATCAGAATCTATAATACTGACTGTTATCAGAATCTATAACACTGGCTGTTATCAGAATCTATAATACTGACTGTTATCAGAATCTATAACACTGACTGTTATCAGAATCTATAACACTGACTGTTATCAGAATCTATAACACTGGCTGTTATCAGAATATATAACACTGACTGTTATCAAAATCTATAACACTGGCTGTTATCAGAATCTATAACTCTGACTGTTATCAGAATCTTTAACACTGACTGTTATCAGAATCTATAATACTGGCTGTTATCAGAATCAATAATGCTGACTGTTATCAGAATCTATAACACTGACTGTTATCAGAATCAATAACACTGACTGTTATCAGAATCTATAACACTGACTTATCAGAATCTATAATACTGACTGTTATCAGAATCTATAACACTGACTGTTATCAGAATCTGTAATACTGACTGATATCAGAATCTGTAATACTGACTGTTATCAGATTCTATAACACTGACTGTTATCAGAATTTATAACACATTGACAGTTATTAGAATCTATTACACTGACTATTATCAGAATCTATAACACTGACTGCTATCAGAATCTATAACACTGGCTGTTATCAGAATCTATAATACTGACTGTTATCAGAATCTATAACACTGACAGATATCAGAATCTATAATACTGACTGTTATCAAAATCTACAACACTGATTGTTAGCAGAATCTATAACAATGACTGTTATCAGAATCTATAACACTGACTTATCAGAATCTATAATACTGACTGTTATCAGAATCTATAACACTGACTGATATCAGAATCTATAATACTGACTGTTATCAAAATCTACAACACTGACTGTTAGCAGAATCTATAACACTGGCTGTTATCAGAATCTATAACACTGACTGTTAGCAGAATCTATAACACTGACTGTTATCAGAATCTATAACACTGACTGTTATCAGAATCTATAACACTGACTGATATCAGAATCTATAATACTGACTGTTATCAGAATCTATAACACTGACTGTTATCAGAATCTATAACACTGACTGTTATCAGAATTTATAATACTGACTTATCAGAATCAATAACACTGACTGATATCAGAATCTATAACACTGACTGTTATCAGAATCTATAATGCTGACTGTTATCAGAATCTATAAAACTGACTGTTATCAGAATCTATAATACTGGCTGTTATCAGAATCAATAACGCTGACTGTTATCAGAATCTATAACACTGACTTATCAGAATCTATAATACTGACTGTTATCAGAATCTATAACACTGACTGATATCAGAATCTATAATACTGACTGTTATCAAAATCTACAACACTGACTGTTAGCAGAATGTATAACACTGGCTGTTATCAGAATCTATAACACTGACTGTTAGCAGAATCTATAACATTGACTGTTATCAGAATCTATAACACTGACTGTTATCAGAATCTATAACACTGACTGATATCAGAATCTATAATACTGACTGTTATCAGAATCTATAACACTGACTGTTATCAGAATCTATAACACTGACTGTTATCAGAATTTATAATACTGACTTATCAGAATCAATAACACTGACTGATATCAGAATCTATAATACTGACTGTTATCAGAATCTATAACACTGACTGTTATCAGAATCTATAACACTGACTGTTATCAGAATCTATAACACTGACTGTTATCAGAATCTATAATACTGAATGTTATCAGAATTTATAACACTGACTGTTAGCAGAATCTATACCACTGACTGTTATCAGAATCTATAACACTGGCTGTTATCAGAATCTATAACACTGACTGTTATCAGAATCTATAACACTGACTGTTATCAGAATCTATAACACTGGCTGTTATCAGAATCTATAACACTGACTGTTATCAGAATCTATAACACTGACTGTTATCAGAATCTATAACACTGGCTGTTATCAGAATCTATAACACTCACTGTTATCAAAATCTACAACACTGACAGTTAGCAGAATCTATAACACTGGCTGTTATCAGAATCTATACCACTGACTGTTATCAGGATCTATAATACTGACTGTTATCAGAATCTATAACACTGACTGATATCAGAATCTATAATACTGACTGTTATCAGAATCTATAACATTGATTGTTATCAGAATCTATAACACTGACTGTTATCAGAATCTATAACACTGACTGTTATCAGAATCTATAATACTGACTGTTATCAGAATCTATAACACTGGCTGTTATCAGAATCTATAACACTGACTGTTATCAGAATCTATAATACTGACTGTTATCAGAATCTATAACACTGACTGTTATCAAAATCTACAACACTGACTGTTAGCAGTATCTATAACACTGGCTGTTATCAGAATCTATAACACTGACTGTTATCAGAATCTATAACACTGACTGTTATCAGAATCTGTAATACTGACTGATATCAGAATCTGTAATACTGACTGTTATCAGATTCTATAACACTGACTGTTATCAGAATTTATAACACATTGACAGTTATTAGAATCTATTACACTGACTATTATCAGAATCTATAACACTGACTGCTATCAGAATCTATAACACTGGCTGTTATCAGAATCTATAATACTGACTGTTATCAGAATCTATAACACTGACAGATATCAGAATCTATAATACTGACTGTTATCAAAATCTACAACACTGATTGTTAGCAGAATCTATAACAATGACTGTTATCAGAATCTATAACACTGACTGATATCAGAATCTATAATACTGACTGTTATCAGAATCTATAACACTGACTGTTATCAGAATCTATAACACTGACTGATATCAGAATCTATAATACTGACTGTTATCAGAATCTATAACACTGACTGTTATCAGAATCTATAACACTGACTGTTATCAGAATTTATAATACTGACTTATCAGAATCAATAACACTGACTGATATCAGAATCTATAACACTGACTGTTATCAGAATCTATAATGCTGACTGTTATCAAAATCTATAAAACTGACTGTTATCAGAATCTATAATACTGGCTGTTATCAGAATCAATAACGCTGACTGTTATCAGAATCTATAACACTGACTTATCAGAATCTATAATACTGACTGTTATCAGAATCTATAACACTGACTGATATCAGAATCTATAATACTGACTGTTATCAAAATCTACAACACTGACTGTTAGCAGAATGTATAACACTGGCTGTTATCAGAATCTATAACACTGACTGTTAGCAGAATCTATAACATTGACTGTTATCAGAATCTATAACACTGACTGTTATCAGAATCTATAACACTGACTGATATCAGAATCTATAATACTGACTGTTATCAGAATCTATAACACTGACTGTTATCAGAATCTATAACACTGACTGTTATCAGAATTTATAATACTGACTTATCAGAATCAATAACACTGACTGATATCAGAATCTATAATACTGACTGTTATCAGAATCTATAACACTGACTGTTATCAGAATCTATAACACTGACTGTTATCAGAATCTATAACACTGACTGTTATCAGAATCTATAATACTGAATGTTATCAGAATTTATAACACTGACTGTTAGCAGAATCTATACCACTGACTGTTATCAGAATCTATAACACTGGCTGTTATCAGAATCTATAACACTGACTGTTATCAGAATCTATAACACTGACTGTTATCAGAATCTATAACACTGGCTGTTATCAGAATCTATAACACTGACTGTTATCAGAATCTATAACACTGACTGTTATCAGAATCTATAACACTGGCTGTTATCAGAATCTATAACACTCACTGTTATCAAAATCTACAACACTGACAGTTAGCAGAATCTATAACACTGGCTGTTATCAGAATCTATACCACTGACTGTTATCAGGATCTATAATACTGACTGTTATCAGAATCTATAACACTGACTGATATCAGAATCTATAATACTGACTGTTATCAGAATCTATAACATTGATTGTTATCAGAATCTATAACACTGACTGTTATCAGAATCTATAACACTGACTGTTATCAGAATCTATAATACTGACTGTTATCAGAATCTATAACACTGGCTGTTATCAGAATCTATAATACTGACTGTTATCAGAATCTATAACACTGACTGTTATCAGAATCTATAACACTGACTGTTATCAGAATCTATAACACTGGCTGTTATCAGAATATATAACACTGACTGTTATCAAAATCTATAACACTGGCTGTTATCAGAATCTATAACTCTGACTGTTATCAGAATCTTTAACACTGACTGTTATCAGAATCTATAATACTGGCTGTTATCAGAATCAATAATGCTGACTGTTATCAGAATCTATAACACTGACTGTTATCAGAATCAATAACACTGACTGTTATCAGAATCTATAACACTGACTTATCAGAATCTATAATACTGACTGTTATCAGAATCTATAACACTGACTGATATCAGAATCTATAATACTGGCTGTTATCAAAATCTACAACACTGACTGTTAGCAGAATGTATAACACTGGCTGTTATCAGAATCTATAACACTGACTGTTAGCAGAATCTATAACATTGACTGTTATCAGAATCTATAACACTGACTGTTATCAGAATCTATAACATTGACTGATATCAGAATCTATAATACTGACTGTTATCAGAATCTATAACACTGACTGTTATCAGAATCTATAACACTGACTGTTATCAGAATTTATAATACTGACTTATCAGAATCAATAACACTGACTGATATCAGAATCTATAATACTGACTGTTATCAGAATCTATAACACTGACTGTTATCAGAATCTATAACACTGACTGTTATCAGAATCTATAACACTGACTGTTATCAGAATCTATAATACTGAATGTTATCAGAATTTATAACACTGACTGTTAGCAGAATCTACACCACTGACTGTTATCAGAATCTATAACACTGGCTGTTATCAGAATCTATAACACTGACTGTTATCAGAATCTATAACACTGACTGTTATCAGAATCTATAACACTGGCTGTTATCAGAATCTATAACACTGACTGTTATCAGAATCTATAACACTGACTGTTATCAGAATCTATAACACTGGCTGTTATCAGAATCTATAACACTCACTGTTATCAAAATCTACAACACTGACAGTTAGCAGAATCTATAACACTGGCTGTTATCAGAATCTATAACACTGACTGTTATCAGGATCTATAATACTGACTGTTATCAGAATCTATAACACTGACTGATATCAGAATCTATAATACTGACTGTTATCAGAATCTATAACATTGATTGTTATCAGAATCTATAACACTGACTGTTATCAGAATCTATAACACTGACTGTTATCAGAATCTATAATACTGACTGTTATCAGAATCTATAACACTGGCTGTTATCAGAATCTATAATACTGACTGTTATCAGAATCTATAACACTGACTGTTATCAGAATCTATAACACTGACTGTTATCAGAATCTATAACACTGGCTGTTATCAGAATATATAACACTGACTGTTATCAAAATCTATAACACTGGCTGTTATCAGAATCTATAACTCTGACTGTTATCAGAATCTTTAACACTGACTGTTATCAGAATCTATAATACTGGCTGTTATCAGAATCAATAATGCTGACTGTTATCAGAATCTATAACACTGACTGTTATCAGAATCAATAACACTGACTGTTATCAGAATCTATAACACTGACTGTTATCAGAATCTATAATACTGACTGTTATCAGAATCAATAACACTGACTGTTATCAGAATCTATAACACTGACAGTTATCAGCATCTATAACACTGACTGTTATCAGAATCTATAACACTGACTGTTATCAGAATCTATAACACTGACTGTTATCAGAATCTATAACACTGGCTGTTATCAGAATCTATAACACTGACTGTTATCAGAATCTATAACACTGACTGTTATCAGAATCTATAACACTGACTGTTATCAGAATCAATAACACTGACTGTTATCAGAATCTATAACACTGACAGTTATCAGCATCTATAACACTGACTGTTATCAGAATCTATAATACTGACTGTTATCAGAATCTATAACATTGATTGTTATCAGAATCTATAACACTGACTGATATCAGAATCTATAACACTGACTGTTATCAGAATCTATAATACTGACTGTTATCAGAATTTATAACACTGACTGTTATCAGAATCTATAACACTGACTGTTATCAGAATCCATAACACTGGCTGTTATCAGAATCTATAACACTGACTGTTATCAGAATCTATAACACTGACTGTTATCAGAATCTATAACACTGACTGTTATCAGAATCTATAATACTGACTGTTATCAGAATCTATAACACTGACTGTTATCAGAATCTATAACACTGACTGTTTTCAGAATCTATAACACTGACTGTTATCAGGATCTATAATACTGACTGTTATCAGAATCTATAACACTGACTGATATCAGAATCTATAATACTGACTGTTATCAGAATCTATAACATTGATTGTTATCAGAATCTGTAACACTGACTGTTATCAGAATCTATAACACTGACTGTTATCAGAATCTATAATACTGACTGTTATCAGAATTTATAACACTGACTGTTATCAGAATCTATAACACTGACTGTTATCAGAATCTATAACACTGGCTGTTATCAGAATCTATAACACTGACTGTTATCAGAATCTATAACACTGACTGTTATCAGAATCAATAACACTGACTGTTATCAGAATCTATTACACTGACTGTTATCAGAATCTATAACACTGACTGTTATCAAAATCTACAACACTGACTGTTAGCAGTATCTATAACACTGGCTGTTATCAGAATCTATAACACTGACTGTTATCAGAATCTATAACACTGACTGTTATCAGAATCTGTAATACTGACTGATATCAGAATCTGTAATACTGACTGTTATCAGATTCTATAACACTGACTGTTATCAGAATTTATAACACATTGACAGTTATTAGAATCTATTACACTGACTATTATCAGAATCTATAACACTGACTGCTATCAGAATCTATAACACTGGCTGTTATCAGAATCTATAATACTGACTGTTATCAGAATCTATAACACTGACAGATATCAGAATCTATAATACTGACTGTTATCAAAATCTACAACACTGATTGTTAGCAGAATCTATAACAATGACTGTTATCAGAATCTATAACACTGACTTATCAGAATCTATAATACTGACTGTTATCAGAATCTATAACACTGACTGATATCAGAATCTATAATACTGACTGTTATCAAAATCTACAACACTGACTGTTAGCAGAATCTATAACACTGGCTGTTATCAGAATCTATAACACTGACTGTTAGCAGAATCTATAACACTGACTGTTATCAGAATCTATAACACTGACTGTTATCAGAATCTATAACACTGACTGATATCAGAATCTATAATACTGACTGTTATCAGAATCTATAACACTGACTGTTATCAGAATCTATAACACTGACTGTTATCAGAATTTATAATACTGACTTATCAGAATCAATAACACTGACTGATATCAGAATCTATAACACTGACTGTTATCAGAATCTATAATGCTGACTGTTATCAGAATCTATAACACTGACTGTTATCAGAATCTATAACACTGACTGTTATCAGAATCTATAACACTGACTGATATCAGAATCTATAATACTGACTGTTATCAGAATCTATAACACTGACTGTTATCAGAATCTATAACACTGACTGTTATCAGAATTTATAATACTGACTTATCAGAATCAATAACACTGACTGATATCAGAATCTATAATACTGACTGTTATCAGAATCTATAACACTGACTGTTATCAGAATCTATAACACTGAATGTTATCAGAATCTATAACACTGACTGTTATCAGAATCTATAATACTGACTGTTATCAGAATCTATAACACTGACTGTTATCAAAATCTACAACACTGACTGTTAGCAGTATCTATAACACTGGCTGTTATCAGAATCTATAACACTGACTGTTATCAGAATCTATAACACTGACTGTTATCAGAATCTGTAATACTGACTGATATCAGAATCTGTAATACTGACTGTTATCAGATTCTATAACACTGACTGTTATCAGAATTTATAACACATTGACAGTTATTAGAATCTATTACACTGACTATTATCAGAATCTATAACACTGACTGCTATCAGAATCTATAACACTGGCTGTTATCAGAATCTATAATACTGACTGTTATCAGAATCTATAACACTGACAGATATCAGAATCTATAATACTGACTGTTATCAAAATCTACAACACTGATTGTTAGCAGAATCTATAACAATGACTGTTATCAGAATCTATAACACTGACTTATCAGAATCTATAATACTGACTGTTATCAGAATCTATAACACTGACTGATATCAGAATCTATAATACTGACTGTTATCAAAATCTACAACACTGACTGTTAGCAGAATCTATAACACTGGCTGTTATCAGAATCTATAACACTGACTGTTAGCAGAATCTATAACACTGACTGTTATCAGAATCTATAACACTGACTGTTATCAGAATCTATAACACTGACTGATATCAGAATCTATAATACTGACTGTTATCAGAATCTATAACACTGACTGTTATCAGAATCTATAACACTGACTGTTATCAGAATTTATAATACTGACTTATCAGAATCAATAACACTGACTGATATCAGGATCTATAACACTGACTGTTATCAGAATCTATAATGCTGACTGTTATCAGAATCTATAAAACTGACTGTTATCAGAATCTATAATACTGGCTGTTATCAGAATCAATAACGCTGACTGTTCTCAGAATCTATAACACTGACTTATCAGAATCTATAATACTGACTGTTATCAGAATCTATAACACTGACTGATATCAGAATCTATAATACTGACTGTTATCAAAATCTACAACACTGACTGTTAGCAGAATGTATAACACTGGCTGTTATCAGAATCTATAACACTGACTGTTAGCAGAATCTATAACATTGACTGTTATCAGAATCTATAACACTGACTGTTATCAGAATCTATAACACTGACTGATATCAGAATCTATAATACTGACTGTTATCAGAATCTATAACACTGACTGTTATCAGAATCTATAACACTGACTGTTATCAGAATTTATAATACTGACTTATCAGAATCAATAACACTGACTGATATCAGAATCTATAATACTGACTGTTATCAGAATCTATAACACTGACTGTTATCAGACTCTATAACACTGACTGTTATCAGAATCTATAACACTGACTGTTATCAGAATCTATAATACTGAATGTTATCAGAATTTATAACACTGACTGTTAGCAGAATCTATACCACTGACTGTTATCAGAATCTATAACACTGGCTGTTATCAGAATCTATAACACTGACTGTTATCAGAATCTATAACACTGACTGTTATCAGAATCTATAACACTGGCTGTTATCAGAATCTATAACACTGACTGTTATCAGAATCTATAACACTGACTGTTATCAGAATCTATAACACTGGCTGATATCAGAATCTATAACACTCACTGTTATCAAAATCTACAACACTGACAGTTAGCAGAATCTATAACACTGGCTGTTATCAGAATCTATAACACTGACTGTTATCTGGATCTATAATACTGACTGTTATCAGAATCTATAACACTGACTGATATCAGAATCTATAATACTGACTGTTATCAGAATCTATAACATTGATTGTTATCAGAATCTATAACACTGACTGTTATCAGAATCTATAACACTGACTGTTATCAGAATCTATAATACTGACTGTTATCAGAATCTATAACACTGGCTGTTATCAGAATCTATAATACTGACTGTTATCAGAATCTATAACACTGACTGTTATCAGAATCTATAACACTGACTGTTATCAGAATCTATAACACTGGCTGTTATCAGAATCTATAACACTGACTGTTATCAAAATCTATAACACTGGCTGTTATCAGAATCTATAACTCTGACTGTTATCAGAATCTTTAACACTGACTGTTATCAGAATCTATAATACTGGCTGTTATCAGAATCAATAATGCTGACTGTTATCAGAATCTATAACACTGACTGTTATCAGAATCAATAACCCTGACTGTTATCAGAATCTATAACACTGACTGTTATCAGAATCTATAATACTGACTGTTATCAGAATCAATAACACTGACTGTTATCAGAATCTATAACACTGACAGTTATCAGCATCTATAACACTGACTGTTATCAGAATCTATAATACTGACTGTTATCAGAATCTATAACATTGATTGTTATCAGAATCTATAACACTGACTGATATCAGAATCGATAACACTGACTGTTATCAGAATCTATAATACTGACTGTTATCAGAATTTATAACACTGACTGTTATCAGAATCTATAACACTGACTGTTATCAGAATCTATAACACTGGCTGTTATCAGAATCTATAACACTGACTGTTATCAGAATCTATAACACTGACTGTTATCAGAATCTATAACACTGACTGTTATCAGAATCTATAACACTGACTGTTATCAGAATCTATAATACTGACTGTTATCAGAATCTATAACACTGACTGTTATCAGAATCTATAACACTGACTGTTATCAGAATCTATAACACTGACTGTTATCAGGATCTATAATACTGACTGTTATCAGAATCTATAACACTGACTGATATCAGAATCTATAATACTGACTGTTATCAGAATCTATAACATTGATTGTTATCAGAATCTGTAACACTGACTGTTATCAGAATCTATAACACTGACTGTTATCAGAATCTACAATACTGACTGTTATCAGAATTTATAACACTGACTGTTATCAGAATCTATAACACTGACTGTTATCAGAATCTATAACACTGGCTGTTATCAGAATCTATAACACTGACTGTTATCAGAATCTATAACACTGACTGTTATCAGAATCTATAAAACTGGCTGTTATCAGAATCTATAACACTGACTGTTATCAGAATCTATAACACTGACTGTTATCAGAATCTATAACACTGACTGTCATCAGAATCTATAACACTGACTGTTATCAGAATCTATACTAATGACTGTAATCAGAATCTATAACACTGACGGTTATCAGAATCTATAACACTAATTGTTATCACAATCGATAACACTGACTGTTATCAAAATCTATAACACTGACTGCTATCAGAATCTATAACACTGGTTGTTATCAGAATCTATAATACTGACTGTTATCAGAATCTCTAACACTGACTGATATCAGAATCTATAACACTGACTGTTATCAGAATCTATAATGCTGACTGTTATCAGAATGTATAACACTGACTGTTATCAGAATCTATAATACTGGCTGTTATCAGAATCAATAACGCTGACTGTTATCAGAATCTATAACACTGACTGTTATCAGAATCAATAACACTGACTGTTATCAGAATCTATTACACCGACTGTTATCAGAATCTATAACACTGACTGTTATCAAAATTTACAACACTGACTGTTAGCAGAATCTATAACACTGGCTGTTATCAGAATCTATAACACTGACTGTTATCAGAATCTATAACACTGACTGTTATCAGAATCTGTAATACTGACTGATATCAGAATCTGTAATACTGACTGTTATCAGATTCTATAACACTGACTGTTATCAGAATTTATAACACATTGACAGTTATTAGAATCTATTACACTGACTATTATCAGAATGTATAACACTGACTGCTATCAGAATCTATAACACTGGCTGTTATCAGAATCTATAATACTGACTGTTATCAGAATCTATAACACTGACAGATATCAGAATCTATAATACTGACTGTTATCAAAATCTACAACACTGATTGTTAGCAGAATCTATAACACTGACTGTTATCAGAATCTATAACACTGACTTATCAGTATCTATAATACTGACTGTTATCAGAATCTATAACACTGACTGATATCAGAATCTATAATACTGACTGTTATCAAAATCTACAACACTGACTGTTAGCAGAATCTATAACACTGGCTGTTATCAGAATCTATAACACTGACTGTTAGCAGAATCTATAACACTGACTGTTATCAGAATCTATAACACTGACTGTTATCAGAATCTATAACACTGACTGATATCAGAATCTATAATACTGACTGTTATCAGAATCTATAACACTGACTGTTATCAGAATCTATAACACTGACTTTTATCAGAATTTATAATACTGACTTATCAGAATCATTAACACTGACTGATATCAGAATCTATAATACTGACTGTTATCAGAATCTATAACACTGACTGTTATCAGAATCTATAACACTGACTGTTATCAGAATCTGTAATACTGACTGATATCAGAATCTGTAATACTGACTGTTATCAGATTCTATAACACTGACTGTTATCAGAATTTATAACACATTGACAGTTATTAGAATCTATTACACTGACTATTATCAGAATGTATAACACTGACTGCTATCAGAATCTATAACACTGGCTGTTATCAGAATCTATAATACTGACTGTTATCAGAATCTATAACACTGACAGATATCAGAATCTATAATACTGACTGTTATCAAAATCTACAACACTGATTGTTAGCAGAATCTATAACACTGACTGTTATCAGAACCTATAACACTGACTTATCAGAATCTATAATACTGACTGTTATCAGAATCTATAACACTGACTGATATCAGAATCTATAATACTGACTGTTATCAAAATCTACAACACTGACTGTTAGCAGAATCTATAACACTGGCTGTTATCAGAATCTATAACACTGACTGTTAGCAGAATCTATAACACTGACTGTTATCAGAATCTATAACACTGACTGTTATCAGAATCTATAACACTGACTGATATCAGAATCTATAATACTGACTGTTATCAGAATCTATAACACTGACTGTTATCAGAATCTATAACACTGACTTTTATCAGAATTTATAATACTGACTTATCAGAATCATTAACACTGACTGATGTCAGAATCTATAACACTGACTGTTATCAGAATCTATAATGCTGACTGTTATCAGAATCTATAAAACTGACTGTTATCAGAATCTATAATACTGGCTGTTATCAGAATCAATAACGCTGACTGTTATCAGAATCTATAACACTGACTTATCAGAATCTATTATACTGACTGTTATCAGAATCTATAACACTGACTGATATCAGAATCTATAATACTGATTGTTATCAAAATCTACAACACTGACTGTTAGCAGAATGTATAACACTGGCTGTTATCAGAATCTATAACACTGACTGTTAGCAGAATCTATAACACTGACTGTTATCAGAATCTATAACACTGACTGTTATCAGAATCTATAACACTGACTGATATCAGAATCTATAATACTGACTGTTATTAGAATCTATAACACTGACTGTTATCAGAATCTATAACACTGACTGTTATCAGAATTTATAATACTGACTTATCAGAATCAATAACACTGACTGATATCAGAATATATAATACTGACTGTTATCAGAATCTATAACACTGACTGTTATCAGAATCTATAACACTGACTGTTATCAGAATCTATAACACTGACTGTTATCAGAATCTATAATACTGACTGTTATCAGAATCTATAACACTGACTGTTATCAAAATCTACAACACTGACTGTTAGCAGTATCTATAACACTGGCTGTTATCAGAATCTACAACACTGACTGTTATCAGAATCTATAACACTGACTGTTATCAGAATCTGTAATACTGACTGATATCAGAATCTGTAATACTGACTGTTATCAGATTCTATAACACTGACTGTTATCAGAATTTATAACACATTGACAGTTATTAGAATCTATTACACTGACTATTATCAGAATCTATAACACTGACTGCTATCAGAATCTATAACACTGGCTGTTATCAGAATCTATAATACTGACTGTTATCAGAATCTATAACACTGACAGATATCAGAATCTATAATACTGACTGTTATCAAAATCTACAACACTGACTGTTAGCAGAATCTATAACACTGGCTGTTATCAGAATCTATAACACTGACTGTTAGCAGAATCTATAACACTGACTGTTATCAGAATCTATAACACTGACTGTTATCAGAATCTATAACACTGACTGATATCAGAATCTATAATACTGACTGTTATCAGAATCTATAACACTGACTGTTATCAGAATCTATAACACTGACTGTTATCAGAATTTATAATACTGACTTATCAGAATCAATAACACTGACTGATATCAGGATCTATAACACTGACTGTTATCAGAATCTATAATGCTGACTGTTATCAGAATCTATAAAACTGACTGTTATCAGAATCTATAATACTGGCTGTTATCAGAATCAATAACGCTGACTGTTCTCAGAATCTATAACACTGACTTATCAGAATCTATAATACTGACTGTTATCAGAATCTATAACACTGACTGATATCAGAATCTATAATACTGACTGTTATCAAAATCTACAACACTGACTGTTAGCAGAATGTATAACACTGGCTGTTATCAGAATCTATAACACTGACTGTTAGCAGAATCTATAACATTGACTGTTATCAGAATCTATAACACTGACTGTTATCAGAATCTATAACACTGACTGATATCAGAATCTATAATACTGACTGTTATCAGAATCTATAACACTGACTGTTATCAGAATCTATAACACTGACTGTTATCAGAATTTATAATACTGACTTATCAGAATCAATAACACTGACTGATATCAGAATCTATAATACTGACTGTTATCAGAATCTATAACACTGACTGTTATCAGACTCGATAACACTGACTGTTATCAGAATCTATAACACTGACTGTTATCAGAATCTATAATACTGAATGTTATCAGAATTTATAACACTGACTGTTAGCAGAATCTATACCACTGACTGTTATCAGAATCTATAACACTGGCTGTTATCAGAATCTATAACACTGACTGTTATCAGAATCTATAACACTGACTGTTATCAGAATCTATAACACTGGCTGTTATCAGAATCTATAACACTGACTGTTATCAGAATCTATAACACTGACTGTTATCAGAATCTATAACACTGGCTGTTATCAGAATCTATAACACTCACTGTTATCAAAATCTACAACACTGACAGTTAGCAGAATCTATAACACTGGCTGTTATCAGAATCTATAACACTGACTGTTATCTGGATCTATAATACTGACTGTTATCAGAATCTATAACACTGACTGATATCAGAATCTATAATACTGACTGTTATCAGAATCTATAACATTGATTGTTATCAGAATCTATAACACTGACTGTTATCAGAATCTATAACACTGACTGTTATCAGAATCTATAATACTGACTGTTATCAGAATCTATAACACTGGCTGTTATCAGAATCTATAATACTGACTGTTATCAGAATCTATAACACTGACTGTTATCAGAATCTATAACACTGACTGTTATCAGAATCTATAACACTGGCTGTTATCAGAATCTATAACACTGACTGTTATCAAAATCTATAACACTGGCTGTTATCAGAATCTATAACTCTGACTGTTATCAGAATCTTTAACACTGACTGTTATCAGAATCTATAATACTGGCTGTTATCAGAATCAATGATGCTGACTGTTATCAGAATCTATAACACTGACTGTTATCAGAATCAATAACCCTGACTGTTATCAGAATCTATAACACTGACTGTTATCAGAATCTATAATACTGACTGTTATCAGAATCAATAACACTGACTGTTATCAGAATCTATAACACTGACAGTTATCAGCATCTATAACACTGACTGTTATCAGAATCTATAATACTGACTGTTATCAGAATCTATAACATTGATTGTTATCAGAATCTATAACACTGACTGATATCAGAATCTATAACACTGACTGTTATCAGAATCTATAATACTGACTGTTATCAGAATTTATAACACTGACTGTTATCAGAATCTATAACACTGACTGTTATCAGAATCTATAACACTGGCTGTTATCAGAATCTATAACACTGACTGTTATCAGAATCTATAACACTGACTGTTATCAGAATCTATAACACTGACTGTTATCAGAATCTATAACACTGACTGTTATCAGAATCTATAATACTGACTGTTATCAGAATCTATAACACTGACTGTTATCAGAATCTATAACACTGACTGTTATCAGAATCTATAACACGGACTGTTATCAGGATCTATAATACTGACTGTTATCAGAATCTATAACACTGACTGATATCAGAATCTATAATACTGACTGTTATCAGAATCTATAACATTGATTGTTATCAGAATCTGTAACACTGACTGTTATCAGAATCTATAACACTGACTGTTATCAGAATCTACAATACTGACTGTTATCAGAATTTATAACACTGACTGTTATCAGAATCTATAACACTGACTGTTATCAGAATCTATAACACTGGCTGTTATCAGAATCTATAACACTGACTGTTATCAGAATCTATAACACTGACTGTTATCAGAATCTATAAAACTGGCTGTTATCAGAATCTATAACACTGACTGTTATCAGAATCTATAACACTGACTGTTATCAGAATCTATAACACTGACTGTCATCAGAATCTATAACACTGACTGTTATCAGAATCTATACTAATGACTGTAATCAGAATCTATAACACTGACGGTTATCAGAATCTATAACACTAATTGTTATCACAATCGATAACACTGACTGTTATCAAAATCTATAACACTGACTGCTATCAGAATCTATAACACTGGTTGTTATCAGAATCTATAATACTGACTGTTATCAGAATCTCTAACACTGACTGATATCAGAATCTATAACACTGACTGTTATCAGAATCTATAATGCTGACTGTTATCAGAATGTATAACACTGACTGTTATCAGAATCTATAATACTGGCTGTTATCAGAATCAATAACGCTGACTGTTATCAGAATCTATAACACTGACTGTTATCAGAATCAATAACACTGACTGTTATCAGAATCTATTACACCGACTGTTATCAGAATCTATAACACTGACTGTTATCAAAATTTACAACACTGACTGTTAGCAGAATCTATAACACTGGCTGTTATCAGAATCTATAACACTGACTGTTATCAGAATCTATAACACTGACTGTTATCAGAATCTGTAATACTGACTGATATCAGAATCTGTAATACTGACTGTTATCAGATTCTATAACACTGACTGTTATCAGAATTTATAACACATTGACAGTTATTAGAATCTATTACACTGACTATTATCAGAATGTATAACACTGACTGCTATCAGAATCTATAACACTGGCTGTTATCAGAATCTATAATACTGACTGTTATCAGAATCTATAACACTGACAGATATCAGAATCTATAATACTGACTGTTATCAAAATCTACAACACTGATTGTTAGCAGAATCTATAACACTGACTGTTATCAGAATCTATAACACTGACTTATCAGTATCTATAATACTGACTGTTATCAGAATCTATAACACTGACTGATATCAGAATCTATAATACTGACTGTTATCAAAATCTACAACACTGACTGTTAGCAGAATCTATAACACTGGCTGTTATCAGAATCTATAACACTGACTGTTAGCAGAATCTATAACACTGACTGTTATCAGAATCTATAACACTGACTGTTATCAGAATCTATAACACTGACTGATATCAGAATCTATAATACTGACTGTTATCAGAATCTATAACACTGACTGTTATCAGAATCTATAACACTGACTTTTATCAGAATTTATAATACTGACTTATCAGAATCATTAACACTGACTGATATCAGAATCTATAATACTGACTGTTATCAGAATCTATAACACTGACTGTTATCAGAATCTATAATGCTGACTGTTATCAGAATGTATAACACTGACTGTTATCAGAATCTATAATACTGGCTGTTATCAGAATCAATAACGCTGACTGTTATCAGAATCTATAACACTGACTGTTATCAGAATCAATAACACTGACTGTTATCAGAATCTATTACACCGACTGTTATCAGAATCTAAAACACTGACTGTTATCAAAATCTACAACACTGACTGTTAGCAGAATCTATAACACTGGCTGTTATCAGAATCTATAACACTGACTGTTATCAGAATCTATAACACTGACTGTTATCAGAATCTGTAATACTGACTGATATCAGAATCTGTAATACTGACTGTTATCAGATTCTATAACACTGACTGTTATCAGAATTTATAACACATTGACAGTTATTAGAATCTATTACACTGACTATTATCAGAATGTATAACACTGACTGCTATCAGAATCTATAACACTGGCTGTTATCAGAATCTATAATACTGACTGTTATCAGAATCTATAACACTGACAGATATCAGAATCTATAATACTGACTGTTATCAAAATCTACAACACTGATTGTTAGCAGAATCTATAACACTGACTGTTATCAGAACCTATAACACTGACTTATCAGAATCTATAATACTGACTGTTATCAGAATCTATAACACTGACTGATATCAGAATCTATAATACTGACTGTTATCAAAATCTACAACACTGACTGTTAGCAGAATCTATAACACTGGCTGTTATCAGAATCTATAACACTGACTGTTAGCAGAATCTATAACACTGACTGTTATCAGAATCTATAACACTGACTGTTATCAGAATCTATAACACTGACTGATATCAGAATCTATAATACTGACTGTTATCAGAATCTATAACACTGACTGTTATCAGAATCTATAACACTGACTTTTATCAGAATTTATAATACTGACTTATCAGAATCATTAACACTGACTGATGTCAGAATCTATAACACTGACTGTTATCAGAATCTATAATGCTGACTGTTATCAGAATCTATAAAACTGACTGTTATCAGAATCTATAATACTGGCTGTTATCAGAATCAATAACGCTGACTGTTATCAGAATCTATAACACTGACTTATCAGAATCTATTATACTGACTGTTATCAGAATCTATAACACTGACTGATATCAGAATCTATAATACTGATTGTTATCAAAATCTACAACACTGACTGTTAGCAGAATGTATAACACTGGCTGTTATCAGAATCTATAACACTGACTGTTAGCAGAATCTATAACACTGACTGTTATCAGAATCTATAACACTGACTGTTATCAGAATCTATAACACTGACTGATATCAGAATCTATAATACTGACTGTTATTAGAATCTATAACACTGACTGTTATCAGAATCTATAACACTGACTGTTATCAGAATTTATAATACTGACTTATCAGAATCAATAACACTGACTGATATCAGAATATATAATACTGACTGTTATCAGAATCTATAACACTGACTGTTATCAGAATCTATAACACTGACTGTTATCAGAATCTATAACACTGACTGTTATCAGAATCTATAATACTGACTGTTATCAGAATCTATAACACTGACTGTTATCAAAATCTACAACACTGACTGTTAGCAGTATCTATAACACTGGCTGTTATCAGAATCTACAACACTGACTGTTATCAGAATCTATAACACTGACTGTTATCAGAATCTGTAATACTGACTGATATCAGAATCTGTAATACTGACTGTTATCAGATTCTATAACACTGACTGTTATCAGAATTTATAACACATTGACAGTTATTAGAATCTATTACACTGACTATTATCAGAATCTATAACACTGACTGCTATCAGAATCTATAACACTGGCTGTTATCAGAATCTATAATACTGACTGTTATCAGAATCTATAACACTGACAGATATCAGAATCTATAATACTGACTGTTATCAAAATCTACAACACTGATTGTTAGCAGAATCTATAACAATGACTGTTATCAGAATCTATAACACTGACTTATCAGAATCTATAATACTGACTGTTATCAGAATCTATAACACTGACTGATATCAGAATCTATAATACTGACTGTTATCAAAATCTACAACACTGACTGTTAGCAGAATCTATAACACTGGCTGTTATCAGAATCTATAACACTGACTGTTAGCAGAATCTATAACACTGACTGTTATCAGAATCTATAATACTGACTGTTATCAGAACCTATAACACTGGCTGTTATCAGAATCTATAATACTGACTGTTATCAGAATCTATAACACTGACTGTTATCAGAATCTATAACACTGACTGTTATCAGAATCTATAACACTGACTGTTATCAGAATCTATACTAATGACTGTAATCAGAATCTATAACACTGACGGTTATCAGAATCTATAACACTAATTGTTATCACAATCGATAACACTGACTGTTATCAAAATCTATAACACTGACTGTTATCAGAATTTATAATACTGACTTATCAGAATCAATAACACTGACTGATATCAGAATCTATAACACTGACTGTTATCAGAATCTATAATGCTGACTGTTATCAGAATCTATAAAACTGACTGTTATCAGAATCTATAATACTGGCTGTTATCAGAATCAATAACGCTGACTGTTATCAGAATCTATAACACTGACTTATCAGAATCTATAATACTGACTGTTATCAGAATCTATAACACTGACTGATATCAGAATCTATAATACTGACTGTTATCAAAATCTACAACACTGACTGTTAGCAGAATGTATAACACTGGCTGTTATCAGAATCTATAACACTGACTGTTAGCAGAACCTATAACACTGACTGTTATCAGAATCTATAACACTGACTGTTATCAGAATCTATAACACTGACTGATATCAGAATCTATAATACTGACTGTTATCAGAATCTATAACACTGACTGTTATCAGAATCTATAACACT
Source organism: Scyliorhinus torazame (assembly GCF_047496885.1). Lineage (NCBI taxonomy): Eukaryota > Metazoa > Chordata > Chondrichthyes > Carcharhiniformes > Scyliorhinidae > Scyliorhinus > Scyliorhinus torazame. The sequence continues at coordinate 108,714,981 of NC_092707.1, forward strand.
GACTGTTATCAGAATCTATAACACTGGCTGTTATCAGAATCTATAACACTGACTGTTATCAGAATCTATAACACTGACTGTTATCAGAATCTATAACACTGGCTGTTATCAGAATCTATAACACTCACTGTTATCAAAATCTACAACACTGACAGTTAGCAGAATCTATAACACTGGCTGTTATCAGAATCTATAACACTGACTGTTATCAGAATCTATAACACTGACTGTTATCAGAATCTATAACACCGACTGATATCAGAATCTATAACACTGGCTGTTATCAGAATCTATAATACTGACTGTTATCAGAATCTATAACACTGACTGTTATCAGAATCTATAACACTGACTGTTATCAGAATCTATAACACTGGCTGTTATCAGAATCTATAACACTGACTGTTATCAGAATCTATAACACTGACTGTTATCAAAATCTATAACACTGGCTGTTATCAGAATCTATAACACTGACTGTTATCAGAATCTTTAACACTGACTTTTATCAGAATCTATAATACTGGCTGTTATCAGAATCAATAATGCTGACTGTTATCAGAATCTATAACACTAACTGTTATCAGAATCAATAACACCGACTGTTATCAGAATCTATAACACTGACTGTTATCAGAATCTATAATACTGACTGTTATCAGAATCAATAACACTGACTGTTATCAGAATCTATAACACTGACAGTTATCAGCATCTATAACACTGACTGTTATCAGAATCTATAATACTGACTGTTATCAGAATCTATAACATTGATTGTTATCAGAATCTATAACACTGACTGATATCAGAATCTATAACACTGACTGTTATCAGAATCTATAATACTGACTGTTATCAGAATTTATAACACTGACTGTTATCAGAATCTATAACACTGACTGTTATCAGAATCTATAACACTGGCTGTTATCAGAATCTATAACACTGACTGTTATCAGAATCTATAACACTGACTGTTATCAGAATCTATAACACTGACTGTTATCAGAATCTATAACACTGACTGTTATCAGAATCTATAATACTGACTGTTATCAGAATCTATAACACTGACTGTTATCAGAATCTATAACACTGACTGTTATCAGAATCTATAACACTGACTGTTATCAGGATCTATAATACTGACTGTTATCAGAATCTATAACACTGACTGATATCAGGATCTATAATACTGACTGTTATCAGAATCTATAACATTGATTGTTATCAGAATCTGTAACACTGACTGTTATCAGAATCTATAACACTGACTGTTATCAGAATCTATAATACTGACTGTTATCAGAATTTATAACACTGACTGTTATCAGAATCTATAACACTGACTGTTATCAGAATCTATAACACTGGCTGTTATCAGAATCTATAACACTGACTGTTATCAGAATCTATAACACTGACTGTTATCAGAATCTATAACACTGGCTGTTATCAGAATCTATAACACTGACTGTTATCAGAATCTATAACACTGACTGTTATCAGAATCTATAACACTGACTGTCATCAGAATCTATAACACTGACTGTTATCAGAATCTATACTAATGACTGTAATCAGAATCTATAACACTGATGGTTATCAGAATCTATAACACTAATTGTTATCACAATCGATAACACTGACTGTTATCAAAATCTATAACACTGACTGCTATCAGAATCTATAACACTGGCTGTTATCAGAATCTATAATACTGACTGTTATCAGAATCTCTAACACTGACTGATATCAGGATCTATAACACTGACTGTTATCAGAATCTATAATGCTGACTGTTATCAGAATCTATAATACTGACTGTTATCAAAATCTACAACACTGACTGTTAGCAGAATCTATAACACTGGCTGTTATCAGAATCTATAACACTGACTGTTAGCAGAATCTATAACACTGACTGTTATCAGAATCTATAATACTGACTGTTATCAGAACCTATAACACTGGCTGTTATCAGAATCTATAATACTGACTGTTATCAGAATCTATAACACTGACTGTTATCAGAATCTATAACACTGACTGTTATCAGAATCTATAACACTGACTGTTATCAGAATCTATACTAATGACTGTAATCAGAATCTATAACACTGACGGTTATCAGAATCTATAACACTAATTGTTATCACAATCGATAACACTGACTGTTATCAAAATCTATAACACTGACTGTTATCAGAATTTATAATACTGACTTATCAGAATCAATAACACTGACTGATATCAGAATCTATAACACTGACTGTTATCAGAATCTATAATGCTGACTGTTATCAGAATCTATAAAACTGACTGTTATCAGAATCTATAATACTGGCTGTTATCAGAATCAATAACGCTGACTGTTATCAGAATCTATAACACTGACTTATCAGAATCTATAATACTGGCTGTTATCAGAATCTATAACACTGACTGATATCAGAATCTATAATACTGACTGTTATCAAAATCTACAACACTGACTGTTAGCAGAATGTATAACACTGGCTGTTATCAGAATCTATAACACTGACTGTTAGCAGAACCTATAACACTGACTGTTATCAGAATCTATAACACTGACTGTTATCAGAATCTATAACACTGACTGATATCAGAATCTATAATACTGACTGTTATCAGAATCTATAACACTGACTGTTATCAGAATCTATAACACTGACTGTTATCAGAATCTATAACACTGGCTGTTATCAGAATCTATAACACTGACTGTTATCAGAATCTATAACACTGACTGTTATCAGAATCTATAACACTGGCTGTTATCAGAATCTATAACACTCACTGTTATCAAAATCTACAACACTGACAGTTAGCAGAATCTATAACACTGGCTGTTATCAGAATCTATAACACTGACTGTTATCAGAATCTATAACACTGACTGTTATCAGAATCTATAACACCGACTGATATCAGAATCTATAACACTGGCTGTTATCAGAATCTATAATACTGACTGTTATCAGAATCTATAACACTGACTGTTATCAGAATCTATAACACTGACTGTTATCAGAATCTATAACACTGGCTGTTATCAGAATCTATAACACTGACTGTTATCAGAATCTATAACACTGACTGTTATCAAAATCTATAACACTGGCTGTTATCAGAATCTATAACACTGACTGTTATCAGAATCTTTAACACTGACTTTTATCAGAATCTATAATACTGGCTGTTATCAGAATCAATAATGCTGACTGTTATCAGAATCTATAACACTGACTGTTATCAGAATCAATAACACCGACTGTTATCAGAATCTATAACACTGACTGTTATCAGAATCTATAATACTGACTGTTATCAGAATCAATAACACTGACTGTTATCAGAATCTATAACACTGACAGTTATCAGCATCTATAACACTGACTGTTATCAGAATCTATAATACTGACTGTTATCAGAATCTATAACATTGATTGTTATCAGAATCTATAACACTGACTGATATCAGAATCTATAACACTGACTGTTATCAGAATCTATAATACTGACTGTTATCAGAATTTATAACACTGACTGTTATCAGAATCTATAACACTGACTGTTATCAGAATCTATAACACTGGCTGTTATCAGAATCTATAACACTGACTGTTATCAGAATCTATAACACTGACTGTTATCAGAATCTATAACACTGACTGTTATCAGAATCTATAACACTGACTGTTATCAGAATCTATAATACTGACTGTTATCAGAATCTATAACACTGACTGTTATCAGAATCTATAACACTGACTGTTATCAGAATCTATAACACTGACTGTTATCAGGATCTATAATACTGACTGTTATCAGAATCTATAACACTGACTGATATCAGAATCTATAATACTGACTGTTATCAGAATCTATAACATTGATTGTTATCAGAATCTGTAACACTGACTGTTATCAGAATCTATAACACTGACTGTTATCAGAATCTATAATACTGACTGTTATCAGAATTTATAACACTGACTGTTATCAGAATCTATAACACTGACTGTTATCAGAATCTATAACACTGGCTGTTATCAGAATCTATAACACTGACTGTTATCAGAATCTATAACACTGACTGTTATCAGAATCTATAACACTGGCTGTTATCAGAATCTATAACACTGACTGTTATCAGAATCTATAACACTGACTGTTATCAGAATCTATAACACTGACTGTCATCAGAATCTATAACACTGACTGTTATCAGAATCTATACTAATGACTGTAATCAGAATCTATAACACTGACGGTTATCAGAATCTATAACACTAATTGTTATCACAATCGATAACACTGACTGTTATCAAAATCTATAACACTGACTGCTATCAGAATCTATAACACTGGCTGTTATCAGAATCTATAATACTGACTGTTATCAGAATCTCTAACACTGACTGATATCAGAATCTATAACACTGACTGTTATCAGAATCTATAATGCTGACTGTTATCAGAATCTATAACACTGACTGTTATCAGAATCTATAATACTGGCTGTTATCAGAATCAATAACGCTGACTGTTATCAGAATCTATAACACTGACTTTTATCAGAATCAATAACACTGATTGTTATCAGAATCTATTACACTGACTGTTATCAGAATCTATAACACAGACTGTTATCAAAATCTACAACACTGACTGTTAGCAGAATCTATAACACTGGCTGTTATCAGAATCTATAACACTGACTGTTATCAGAATCTAAAACACTGACTGTTATCAGAATCTGTAATACTGACTGATATCAGAATCTGTAATACTGACTGTTATCAGTTTCTATAACACTGACTGTTATCAGAATTTATAACACATTGACAGTTATTAGAATCTATTACACTGACTATTATCAGAATCTATAACACTGACTGCTATCAGAATCTATAACACTGACTGTTATCAAAATCTACAACACTGATTGTTAGCAGAATCTATAACACTGACTGTTATCAGAATCTATAACACTGACTTATCAGAATCTATAATACTGACTGTTATCAGAATCTATAACACTGACTGATATCAGAATCTATAATACTGACTGTTATCAAAATCTACAACACTGACTGTTAGCAGAATCTATAACACTGGCTGTTATCAGAATCTATAACACTGACTGTTATCAGAATCTATAACACTGACTGATATCAGAATCTATAATACTGACTGTTATCAGAATCTATAACACTGACTGATATCAGAATCTATAATACTGACTGTTATCAGAATCTATAACACTGACTGTTATCAGAATCTATAACACTGACTTTTATCAGAATTTATAATACTGACTTATCAGAATCATTAACACTGACTGATATCAGAATCTATAACACTGACTGTTATCAGAATCTATAATACTGACTGTTATCAGAATCTATAAAACTGACTGTTATCAGAATCTATAATACTGGCTGTTATCAGAATCAATAACGCTGACTGTTATCAGAATCTATAACACTGACTTATCAGAATCTATAATACTGACTGTTATCAGAATCTTTAACACTGACTGATATCAGAATCTATAAGACTGACTGTTATTAAAATCTACAACACTGACTGTTAGCAGAATGTATAACACTGGCTGTTATCAGAATCTATAACACTGACTGTTAGCAGAATCTATAACACTGACTGTTATCAGAATCTATAACACTGACTGTTATCAGAATCTATAACACTGACTGATATCAGAATCTATAATACTGACTGTTATCAGAATCTATAACACTGACTGTTATCAGAATCTATAACACTGACTGTTATCAGAATTTATAATACTGACTTATCAGAATCAATAACACTGACTGATATCAGAATCTATAATACTGACTGTTATCAGAATCTATAACACTGACTGTTATCAGAATCTATAACACTGACTGTTATCAGAATCTATAACACTGACTGTTATCAGAATCTATAATACTGAATGTTATCAGAATTTATAACACTGACTGTTAGCAGAATCTATAACACTGACTGTTATCAGAATCTATAACACTGGCTGTCATCAGAATCGATAACACTGACTGTTATCAGAATCTATAACACTGACTGTTATCAGAATCTATAACACTGGCTGTTATCAGAATCTATAACACTGACTGTTATCAGAATCTATAACACTGACTGTTATCACAATCTATAACACTGGCTGTGATCAGAATCTATAACACTCACTGTTATCAAAATCTACAACACTGACAGTTAGCGGAATCTATAACACTGCCTGTTATCAGAATCTATAACACTGACTGTTATCAGGATCTATAATACTGACTGTTATCAGAATCTATAACACTGACTGATATCAGAATCTATAATACTGACTGTTATCAGAATCTATAACATTGATTGTTATCAGAATCTATAACACTGACTGTTATCAGAATCTATAACACTGACTGTTATCACAATCTATAATACTGACTGTTATCAGAACCTATAACACTGGCTGTTATCAGGATCTATAATACTGACTGTTATCAGAATCTATAACACTGACTGTTATCAGAATCTATAACACTGACTGTTATCAGAATCTATAACACTGACTGTTATCAGAATCTATACTAATGACTGTAATTAGAATCTATAACACTGACGGTTATCAGAATCTATAACACTAATTGTTATCACAATCGATAACACTGACTGTTATCAAAATCTATAACACTGACTGCTATCAGAACCTAAAACACTGGCTGTTATCAGAATCTATAATACTGACTGTTATCAGAATCTCTAACACTGACTGATATCAGAATCTATAACACTGACTGTTATCAGAATCTATAATGCTGACTGTTATCAGAATCTATAACACTGACTGTTATCAGAATCTATAATACTGGATGTTATCAGAATCAATAACGCTGACTGTTATCAGAATCTATAACACTGACTGTTATCAGAATCAATAACACTGACTGTTATCAGAATCTATAACACTGACTGTCATCAGAATCTATAACACTGACTGTTATCAGAATCTATACTAATGACTGTAATCAGAATCTATAACACTGACGGTTATCAGAATCTATAACACTAATTGTTATCACAATCGATAACACTGACTGTTATCAAAATCTATAACACTGACTGCTATCAGAATCTATAACACTGGCTGCTATCAGAATCTATAATACTGACTGTTATCAGAATCTCTAACACTGACTGATATCAGAATCTATAACACTGACTGTTATCAGAATCTATAATGCTGACTGTTATCAGAATCTATAACACTGACTGTTATCAGAATCTATAATACTGCTGTTATCAGAATCAATAACGCTGACTGTTATCAGAATCTATAACACTGACTGTTATCAGAATCAATAACACTGACTGTTATCAGAATCTATTACACTGACTGTTATCAGAATCTATAACACTGACTGTTATCAAAATCTACAACACTGACTGTTAGCAGAATCTATAACACTGGCTGTTATCAGAATCTATAACACTGACTGTTATCAGAATCTATAACACTGACTGTTATCAGAATCTGTAATACTGACTGATATCAGAATCTGTAATACTGACTGTTATCAGATTCTATAACACTGACTGTTATCAGAATTTATAACACATTGACAGTTATTAGAATCTATTACACTGACTATTATCAGAATCTATAACACTGACTGCTATCAGAATCTATAACACTGGCTGTTATCAGAATCTATAATACTGACTGTTATCAGAATCTATAACACTGACAGATATCAGAATCTATAATACTGACTGTTATCAAAATCTACAACACTGATTGTTAGCAGAATCTATAACACTGACTGTTATCAGAATCTATAACACTGACTTATCAGAATCTATAATACTGACTGTTATCAGAATCTATAACACTGACTGATATCAGAATCTATAATACTGACTGTTATCAAAATCTACAACACTGACTGTTAGCAGAATCTATAACACTGGCTGTTATCAGAATCTATAACACTGACTGTTAGCAGAATCTATAACACTGACTGATATCAGAATCTATAATACTGACTGTTATCAGAATCTATAACACTGACTGTTATCAGAATCTATAACACCGACTTTTATCAGAATTTATAATACTGACTTATCAGAATCATTAACACTGACTGATATCAGAATCTATAACACTGACTGTTATCAGAATCTATAATACTGGCTGTTATCAGAATCAATAACGCTGACTGTTATCAGAATCTATAACACTGACTTATTAGAATCTATAATACTGACTGTTATCAGAATCTATAACACTGACTGATATCAGAATCTATAATACTGACTGTTATCAAAATCTACAACACTGACTGTTAGCAGAATCTATAACACTGGCTGTTATCAGAATCTATAACACTGACTGTTATCAGAATCTATAACACTGACTGATATCAGAATCTATAATACTGACTGTTATCAGAATCTATAACACTGACTGTTATCAGAATCTATAACACTGACTGTTATCAGAATTTATAATACTGACTTATCAGAATCAATAACACTGACTGATATCAGAATCTATAATACTGACTGTTATCAGAATCTATAACACTGACTGTTATCAGAATCTATAACACTGACTGTTATCAGAATCTATAACACTGACTGTTATCAGAATCTATAATACTGAATGTTATCAGAATTTATAACACTGACTGTTAGCAGAACCTATAACACTGACTGTTATCAGAATCTATAACACTGGCTGTTATCAGAATCTATAACACTGACTGTTATCAGAATCTATAACACTGACTGTTATCAGAATCTATAACACTGGCTGTTATCAGAATCTATAACACTGACTGTTATCAGAATCTATAACACTGACTGTTATCACAATCTATAACACTGGCTGTGATCAGAATCTATAACACTCACTGTTATCAAAATCTACAACACTGACAGTTAGCGGAATCTATAACACTGGCTGTTATCAGAATCTATAACACTGACTGTTATCAGGATCTATAATACTGACTGTTATCAGAATCTATAACACTGACTGATATCAGAATCTATAATACTGACTGTTATCAGAATCTATAACATTGATTGTTATCAGAATCTATAACACTGACTGTTATCAGAATCTATAACACTGACTGTTATCAGAATCTATAATACTGACTGTTATCAGAACCTATAACACTGGCTGTTATCAGAATCTATAATACTGACTGTTATCAGAATCTATAACACTGACTGTGATCAGAATCTATAACACTGACTGTTATCAGAATCTATAACACTGACTGTTATCAGAATCTATAATACTGACTGTTATCAGAATCTCTAACACTGACTGATATCAGAATCTATAACACTGACTGTTATCAGAATCTATAATGCTGACTGTTATCAGAATCTATGACACTGACTGTTATCAGAATCTAAAATACTGGATGTTATCAGAATCAATAACGCTGACTGTTATCAGAATCTATAACACTGACTGTTATCAGAATCAATAACACTGACTGTTATCAGAATCTATAACACTGACTGTTATCAGAATCTATAACACTGACTGTTATCAAAATCTACAACACTGACTGTTATCAGAATTTATAACACATTGACAGTTATTAGAATCTATTACACTGACTACTATCAGAATCTATAACACTGACTGCTATCAGAATCTATAACACTGGCTGTTATCAGAATCTATAATACTGACTGTTATCAGAATCTATAACACTGACAGATATCAGAATCTATAATACTGACTGTTATCAAAATCTACAACACTGATTGTTAGCAGAATCTATAACACTGGCTGTTATCAGAATCTATAACACTGACTGTTATCAGAATCTATAAAACTGACTGCTATCAGAATCTATAATACTGACTGTTATCAGAATCTATAACACTGACTGATATCAGAATCTATAATACTGACTGTTATCAAAATCTACAACACTGACTGTTAGCAGAATCTATAACACTGGCTGTTATCAGAATCTATAACACTGACTGTTAGCAGAATCTATAACACTGACTGTTATCAGAATCTATAACACTGACTGTTATCAGAATCTATAACACTGACTGATATCAGAATCTATAATACTGACTGTTATCAGAATCTATAACACTGACTGTTATCAGAATCTATAACACTGACTGTTATCAGAATTTATAATACTGACTTATCAGAATCAATAACACTGACTGATATCAGAATCTATAACACTGACTGATATCAGAATCTATAATACTGACTGTTATCAGAATCTATAACACTGACTGTTATCAGAATCTGTAATACTGACTGTTATCAGAATCTATAACACTGACTGATATCAGAATCTATAATACTGACTGTTATCAAAATCTACAACACTGACTGTTAGCAGAATCTATAACACTGGCTGTTATCAGAATCTATAACACTGACTGTTAGCAGAATCTATAACACTGACTGTTATCAGAATCTATAACGCTGACTGTTATCAGAATCTATAACACTGAATGTTGTCAGAATCAATAACACTGACTGTTATCAGAATCTATAACACTGACTGTTATCAGAATCTATAACACTGACTGTTATCAGAATTTATAATACTGACTTATCAGAATCAATAACACTGACTGATATCAGAATCTATAATACTGACTGTTATCAGAATCTATAACACTGACTGTTATCAGAATCTATAACACTGACTGTTATCAGAATCTATAATACTGACTGTTATCAGAATCGATAACACTGACTGATATCAGAATCTATAATACTGACTGTTATCAGAATCTATAACACTGACTGTTATCAGAATCTATAACACTGACAGTTATTAGAATCCATTACACTGGCTGTTATCAGAATCTATAACGCTGACTGTTATCAGAATCTATAACACTGACTGTTATCAGAATCAATAACACTGACTGTTATCAGAATCTATAACACTGGCTGTTATCAGAATCTATAACACTGACTGTTATCAGAATCTATAACACTGACTGTTATCACAATCTATAACACTGGCTGTGATCAGAATCTATAACACTCACTGTTATCAAAATCTACAACACTGACAGTTAGCGGAATCTATAACACTGGCTGTTATCAGAATCTATAACACTGACTGTTATCAGGATCTATAATACTGACTGTTATCAGAATCTATAACACTGACTGATATCAGAATCTATAATACTGACTGTTATCAGAATCTATAACATTGATTGTTATCAGAATCTATAACACTGACTGTTATCAGAATCTATAACACTGACTGTTATCAGAATCTATAATACTGACTGTTATCAGAACCTATAACACTGGCTGTTATCAGAATCTATAATACTGACTGTTATCAGAATCTATAACACTGACTGTTATCAGAATCTATAACACTGACTGTTATCAGAATCTAGAACACTGACTGTTATCAGAATCTATAATACTGACTGTTATCAGAATCTCTAACACTGACTGATATCAGAATCTATAACACTGACTGTTATCAGAATCTATAATGCTGACTGTTATCAGAATCTATGACACTGACTGTTATCAGAATCTATAATACTGGATGTTATCAGAATCAATAACGCTGACTGTTATCAGAATCTATAACACTGACTGTTATCAGAATCAATAACACTGACTGTTATCAGAATCTATAACACTGACTGTTATCAGAATCTATAACACTGACTGTTATCAAAATCTACAACACTGACTGTTATCAGAATTTATAACACATTGACAGTTATTAGAATCTATTACACTGACTACTATCAGAATCTATAACACTGACTGCTATCAGAATCTATAACACTGGCTGTTATCAGAATCTATAATACTGACTGTTATCAGAATCTATAACACTGACAGATATCAGAATCTATAATACTGACTGTTATCAAAATCTACAACACTGATTGTTAGCAGAATCTATAACACTGGCTGTTATCAGAATCTATAACACTGACTGCTTTCAGAATCTATAAAACTGACTGCTATCAGAATCTATAATACTGACTGTTATCAGAATCTATAACACTGACTGATATCAGAATCTATAATACTGACTGTTATCAAAATCTACAACACTGACTGTTAGCAGAATCTATAACACTGGCTGTTATCAGAATCTATAACACTGACTGTTAGCAGAATCTATAACACTGACTGTTATCAGAATCTATAACACTGACTGTTATCAGAATCTATAACACTGACTGATATCAGAATCTATAATACTGACTGTTATCAGAATCTATAACACTGACTGTTATCAGAATCTATAACACTGACTGTTATCAGAATTTATAATACTGACTTATCAGAATCAATAACACTGACTGATATCAGAATCTATAACACTGACTGATATCAGAATCTATAATACTGACTGTTATCAGAATCTATAACACTGACTGTTATCAGAATCTGTAATACTGACTGTTATCAGAATCTATAACACTGACTGATATCAGAATCTATAATACTGACTGTTATCAAAATCTACAACACTGACTGTTAGCAGAATCTATAACACTGGCTGTTATCAGAATCTATAACACTGACTGTTAGCAGAATCTATAACACTGACTGTTATCAGAATCTATAACGCTGACTGTTATCAGAATCTATAACACTGAATGTTGTCAGAATCAATAACACTGACTGTTATCAGAATCTATAACACTGACTGTTATCAGAATCTATAACACTGACTGTTATCAGAATTTATAATACTGACTTATCAGAATCAATAACACTGACTGATATCAGAATCTATAATACTGACTGTTATCAGAATCTATAACACTGACTGTTATCAGAATCTATAACACTGACTGTTATCAGAATCTATAATACTGACTGTTATCAGAATCGATAACACTGACTGATATCAGAATCTATAATACTGACTGTTATCAGAATCTATAACACTGACTGTTATCAGAATCTATAACACTGACAGTTATTAGAATCCATTACACTGGCTGTTATCAGAATCTATAACGCTGACTGTTATCAGAATCTATAACACTGACTGTTATCAGAATCAATAACACTGACTGTTATCAGAATCTATAACACTGACTGTTATCAGAATCTATAACACTGACTGTTATCAAAATCTACAACACTGACTGTTATCAGAATTTATAACACATTGACAGTTATTAGAATCTATTACACTGACTATTATCAGAATCTATAACACTGACTGCTATCAGAATCTATAACACTGGCTGTTATCAGAATCTATAATACTGACTGTTATCAGAATCTATAACACTGACAGATATCAGAATCTATAATACTGACTGTTATCAAAATCTACAACACTGATTGTTAGCAGAATCTATAACACTGGCTGTTATCAGAATCTATAACACTGACTGTTATCAGAATCTATAAAACTGACTGCTATCAGAATCTATAATACTGACTGTTATCAGAATCTATAACACTGACTGATATCAGAATCTATAATACTGACTGTTATCAAAATCTACAACACTGACTGTTAGCAGAATCTATAACACTGGCTGTTATCAGAATCTATAACACTGACTGTTAGCAGAATCTATAACACTGACTGTTATCAGAATCTATAACACTGACTGTTATCAGAATCTATAACACTGACTGATATCAGAATCTATAATACTGACTGTTATCAGAATCTATAACACTGACTGTTATCAGAATCTATAACACTGACTGTTATCAGAATTTATAATACTGACTTATCAGAATCAATAACACTGACTGATATCAGAATCTATAACACTGACTGATATCAGAATCTATAATACTGACTGTTATCAGAATCTATAACACTGACTGATATCAGAATCTATAATACTGACTGTTATCAAAATCTACAACACTGACTGTTAGCAGAATCTATAACACTGGCTGTTATCAGAATCTATAACACTGATTGTTAGCAGAATCTATAACACTGACTGTTATCAGAATCTATAACGCTGACTGTTATCAGAATCTATAACACTGAATGTTGTCAGAATCAATAACACTGACTGTTATCAGAATCTATAACACTGACTGTTATCAGAATCTATAACACTGACTGTTATCAGAATTTATAATACTGACTTATCAGAATCAATAACACTGACTGATATCAGAATCTATAATACTGACTGTTATCAGAATCTATAACACTGACTGTTATCAGAATCTATAACACTGACTGTTATCAGAATCTATAATACTGACTGTTATCAGAATCGATAACACTGACTGATATCAGAATCTATAATACTGACTGTTATCAGAATCTATAACACTGACTGTTATCAGAATCTATAACACTGACAGTTATTAGAATCCATTACACTGGCTGTTATCAGAATCTATAACACTGACTGTTATCAGAATCTATAACACTGACTGCTATCAGAATCTATAACACTGGCTGTTATCAGAATCTATAATACTGACTGTTATCAGAATCTGTAACACTGACTGATATCAGAATCTATAATACTGACTGTTATCAAAATCTACAACACTGACTGTTAGCAGAATCTATAACACTGGCTGTTATCAGAATCTATAACACTGACTGTTATCAGAATCTATAACACTGACTGTTATCAGAATCTATAACACTGACTGTTAACAGAATCTATAACACTGACTGATATCAGAATCTATAATACTGACTGTTATCAGAATCTATAACACTGACTGTTATCAGAATCTATAACAATGGCTGTTATCAGAATCTATAACACTGACTGTTATCAAAATCTACAACACTGACTGTTATCAGAATCTATAACACTGACTGCTATCAGAATCTATAACACTGGCTGTTATCAGAATCTATAACACTGACTGATATCAGAATCTATAATACTGACTGTTATCAGAATCTATAACACTGGCTATTATCAGAATCTATAACACTGACTGTTATCAGAATCTATAACACTGACTGTTATCAGAATCTATAACACTGGCTGTTATCAGAATCTGTAACACTGACTGTTATCAGAATCTATAACACTGACTGTTATCAGAATCTATAACACTGGCTGTTATCAGAATCTATAACACTCACTGTTATCAAAATCTACAACTCTGACAGTTAGCGGAATCTATAACACTGGCTGTTATCAGAATCTATAATACTGACTGTTATCAGAATCTATAACACTGGCTTTTATCAGAATCTATAATACTGACTGTTATCAGAATCTATAACACTGACTGATATCAGAATCTATAACACTGACTGTTATCAGAATCTATAACACTGACTGTTATCAGAATCTATAACACTGGCTGTTATCCGAATCTATAACACTCACTGTTATCAAAATCTACAACACTGACAGTTAGCGGAATCTATAACACTGGCTGTTATTAGAATCTATAACACTGACTGTTATCAGAATCTATAACACTCACTGCTATCAGAATCTATAACACTGGCTGTTATCAGAATCTATAATACTGACTCTTATCAGAATCGATAACACTGACTGATATCAGAATCTATAATACTGACTGTTATCAGAATCTATAACACTGACAGTTATCAGAATCTATAACAATGACAGTTATTAGAATCTATAATACTGACTGTTATCAGAATCTATAACACTGACTGTTATCAGAATCTATAACACTGGCTGTTATCAGAATCTATAACACTGACTGTTATCAAAATCTACAACACTGACTGTTATCAGAATCTATAACACTGACTGTTATCAGAATCTATAATACTGACAGTTATCAGAATCTATAACACTGACTGATATCAGAATCTACAATACTGACTGTTATCAAAATCTACAACACTGACTGTTAGCAGAATCTATAACACTGGCTGTTATCAGAATCTATAACATTGACTGTTATCAGAATCTATAACACTGACTGTTATCAGAATCTATAACACTGACTGTTATCAGAATCAATAACGCTGACTGTTATCAGAATCTATAACACTGACTGGTATCAGAATCAATAACACTGACTGTTATCAGAATCTATTACACTGACTGTTATCAGAATCTATAACACTGACTGTTATCAGAATCTATAACACCGACTATTATCAGAATCTATAACACTGACTGTTATCAGAATCTATAACACTGACTGTTATCAGAATCTATACTAATGACTGTAATCAGAATCTATAACACTGACGGTTATCCGAATCTATAACACTAATTGTTATCACAAACTATATCCCTGACTGTTATTAGAATCTATAACACTAATTGTTATCAAAATCTATAACACTGACTGCTATCAGAATCTATAACACTGGCTGTTATCAGAATCTATAATACTGACTGTTATCAGAATCTATAACACTGACTGTTATCAGAATCTATGATACTGACTGTTATCAGAATCTATAATACTGACTGTTATCAGAATCTATAACACTGACTGTTATCAGAATCAATAACGCTGACTGTTATCAGAATCTATAACACTGACTATTATCAGAATCTATAACACTGACTGCTATCAGAATCTATAACACTGGCTGTTATCAGAATCTATAATACTGACTGTTATCAGAATCTATAACACTGACAGATATCAGAATCTATAATACTGACTGTTATCAAAATCTACAACACTGATTGTTAGCAGAATCTATAACACTGACTGTTAGCAGAATCTATAACACTGACTTATCAGAATCTATAATACTGACTGTTATCAGAATCTATAACACTGACTGATATCAGAATCTATAATACTGACTGTTATCAGAATCTATAACACCGACTGTTATCAGAATCTATAACACTGACTGTTATCAGAATCTATAACAGTGACTGTTATCAGAATCTATACTAATGACTGTAATCAGAATCTATAACACTGACGGTTATCCGAATCTATAACACTAATTGTTATCACAAACTATATCCCTGACTGTTATTAGAATCTATAACACTAATTGTTATCAAAATCTATAACACTGACTGCTATCAGAATCTATAACACTGGCTGTTATCAGAATCTATAATACTGACTGTTATCAGAATCTATTACACTGACAGATATCAGAATCTATGATACTGACTGTTAACAGAATCTATAATACTGACTGTTATCAGAATCTATAACACTGACTGTTATCAGAATCAATAACGCTGACTGTTATCAGAATCTATAACACTGACTATTATCAGAATCTATAACACTGACTGCTATCAGAATCTATAACACTGGCTGTTATCAGAATCTATAACACTGACTGTTATCAGAATCTATAACACTGACTGTTATCAGAATCTATAACACTGGCTGTTATCAGAATCTGTAACACTGACTGTTATCAGAATCTATAACACTGACTGTTATCAGAATCTATAACACTGGCTGTTATCAGAATCTATAACACTCACTGTTATCAAAATCTACAACACTGACAGTTAGCGGAATCTATAACACTGGCTGTTATCAGAATCTATAATACTGACTGTTATCAGAATCTATAACACTGGCTTTTATCAGAATCTATAATACTGACTGTTACCAGAATCTATAACACTGACTGATATCAGAATCTATAACACTGACTGTTATCAGAATCTATAACACTGACTGTTATCAGAATCTATAACACTGGCTGTTATCCGAATCTATAACACTCACTGTTATCATAATCTACAACACTGACAGTTAGCGGAATCTATAACACTGGCTGTTATTAGAATCTATAACACTGACTGTTATCAGAATCTATAACACTCACTGCTATCAGAATCTATAACACTGGCTGTTATTAGAATCTATAATACTGACTCTTATCAGAATCGATAACACTGACTGATATCAGAATCTATAATACTGACTGTTATCAGAATCTATAACACTGACAGTTATCAGAATCTATAACACTGACAGTTATTAGAATCTATAATACTGACTGTTATCAGAATCTATAACACTGACTGTTATCAGAATCTATAACACTGGCTGTTATCAGAATCTATAACACTGACTGTTATCAAAATCTACAACACTGACTGTTATCAGAATCTATAACACTGACTGTTATCAGAATCTATAATACTGACAGTTATCAGAATCTATAACACTGACTGATATCAGAATCTACAATACTGACTGTTATCAAAATCTACAACACTGACTGTTAGCAGAATCTATAACACTGGCTGTTATCAGAATCTATAACATTGACTGTTATCAGAATCTATAACACTGACTGTTATCAGAATCTATAACACTGACTGTTATCAGAATCAATAACGCTGACTGTTATCAGAATCTATAACACTGACTGGTATCAGAATCAATAACACTGACTGTTATCAGAATCTATTACACTGACTGTTATCAGAATCTATAACACTGACTGTTATCAGAATCTATACTAATGACTGTAATCAGAATCTATAACACTGACGGTTATCCGAATCTATAACACTAATTGTTATCACAAACTATATCCCTGACTGTTATTAGAATCTATAACACTAATTGTTATCAAAATCTATAACACTGACTGCTATCAGAATCTATAACACTGGCTGTTATCAGAATCTATAATACTGACTGTTATCAGAATCTATAACACTGACTGTTATCAGAATCTATGATACTGACTGTTATCAGAATCTATAATACTGACTGTTATCAGAATCTATAACACTGACTGTTATCAGAATCAATAACGCTGACTGTTATCAGAATCTATAACACTGACTATTATCAGAATCTATAACACTGACTGCTATCAGAATCTATAACACTGGCTGTTATCAGAATCTATAATACTGACTGTTATCAGAATCTATAACACTGACAGATATCAGAATCTATAATACTGACTGTTATCAAAATCTACAACACTGATTGTTAGCAGAATCTATAACACTGA
The DNA here is from genome assembly GCF_047496885.1 of Scyliorhinus torazame. Taxonomy (NCBI): domain Eukaryota; kingdom Metazoa; phylum Chordata; class Chondrichthyes; order Carcharhiniformes; family Scyliorhinidae; genus Scyliorhinus; species Scyliorhinus torazame. Next base: position 108,733,958 of record NC_092707.1, read on the forward strand.
CTGTTATCAGAATCTATAACACTGACTTATCAGAATCTATAATACTGACTGTTATCAGAATCTATAACACTGACTGATATCAGAATCTATAATACTGACTGTTATCAGAATCTATAACACCGACTGTTATCAGAATCTATAACACTGACTGTTATCAGAATCTATAACACTGACTGTTATCAGAATCTATACTAATGACTGTAATCAGAATCTATAACACTGACGGTTATCCGAATCTATAACACTAATTGTTATCACAAACTATATCCCTGACTGTTATTAGAATCTATAACACTAATTGTTATCAAAATCTATAACACTGACTGCTATCAGAATCTATAACACTGGCTGTTATCAGAATCTATAATACTGACTGTTATCAGAATCTATAACACTGACAGATATCAGAATCTATGATACTGACTGTTATCAGAATCTATAATACTGACTGTTATCAGAATCTATAACACTGACTGTTATCAGAATCAATAACACTGGCTGTTATCAGAATCTATAATACTGACTGTTATCAGAATCTATAACACTGACAGATATCAGAATCTATAATACTGACTGTTATCAAAATCTACAACACTGATTGTTAGCAGAATCTATAACACTGACTGTTATCAGAATCTATAACACTGACTTATCAGAATCTATAATACTGACTGTTATCAGAATCTATAACACTGACTGATATCAGAATCTATAATACTGACTGTTATCAAAATCTACAACACTGACTGTTAGCAGAATCTATAACACTGGCTGTTATCAGAATCTATAACACTGACTGTTAGCAGAATCTATAACACTGACTGTTATCAGAATCTATAACACTGACTGTTATCAGAATCTATAACACTGACTGATATCAGAATCTATAATACTGACTGTTATCAGAATCTATAACACTGACTGTTATCAGAATCTATAACACTGACTTTTATCAGAATTTATAATACTGACTTATCAGAATCATTAACACTGACTGATATCAGAATCTATAACACTGACTGTTATCAGAATCTATAATGCTGACTGTTATCAGAATCTATAAAACTGACTGTTATCAGAATCTATAATACTGGCTGTTATCAGAATCAATAACGCTGACTGTTATCAGAATCTATAACACTGGCTGTTATCAGAATCTATAACACTGACTGTTATCAGAATCTATAACACTGACTGATATCAGAATCTATAATACTGACTGTTATCAAAATCTACAACACTGACTGTTCGCAGAATCTATAACACTGGCTGTTACCAGAATCTATAACACTGGCTGTGATCAGAATCTATAACACTCACTGTTATCAAAATCTACAACACTGACAGTTAGCGGAATCGATAACACTGGCTGTTATCAGAATCTATAACACTGACTGTTATCAGGATCTATAATACTGACTTATCAGAATCTATAACACTGACTGATATCAGAATCTATAATACTGACTGTTATCAGAATCTATAACATTGATTGTTATCAGAATCTATAACACTGACTGTTATCAGAATCTATAACACTGACTGTTAGCAGAATCTATAACACTGACTGTTATCAGAATTTATAACACTGACTGTTAGCAGAATCTATAACACTGACTGTTATCAGAATCTATAACACTGGCTGTTATCAGAATCTATAACACTGACTGTTATCAGAATCTATAACACTGACTGTTATCAGAATCTATAACACTGACTTATCAGAATCATTAACACTGACTGTTATCAGAATCTATAACACTGACTGTTATCAGAATCTATAATGCTGACTGTTATCAGAATCTATAACACTCACTGTTATCAAAATCTACAACACTGACAGTTAGCGGAATCGATAACACTGGCTGTTATCAGAATCTATAACACTGACTGTTATCAGGATCTATAATACTGACTGTTATCAGAATCTATAACACTGACTGATATCAGAATCTATAATACTGACTGTTATCAGAATCTATAACATTGATTGTTATCAGAATCTATAACACTGGCTGTTACCAGAATCTATAACACTGACTGTTAGCAGAATCTATAACACTGACTGTTATCAGAATCTATAATACTGACTGTTATCAGAATCTATAACACTGACTGATATCAGAATCTATAATACTGACTGTTATCAGAATCTATAACACTGACTGTTATCAGAATCTATAACACTGACTTTTATCAGAATTTATAATACTGACTTATCAGAATCATTAACACTGACTGATATCAGAATCTATAACACTGACTGTTATCAGAATCTATAATGCTGACTGTTATCAGAATCTATAAAACTGACTGTTATCAGAATCTATAATACTGGCTGTTATCAGAATCAATAACGCTGACTGTTATCAGAATCTATAACACTGACTTATCAGAATCTATAATACTGACTGTTATCAGAATCTATAACACTGACTGATATCAGAATCTATAATACTGACTGTTATCAAAATCTACAACACTGACTGTTAGCAGAATCTATAACACTGGCTGTTACCAGAATCTATAACACTGACTGTTATCAGAATCTATAACACTGACTGATATCAGAATCTATAATACTGACTGTTATCAGAATCTATAACACTGACTGTTATCAGAATCTATAACACTGACTGTTATCAGAATTTATAATACTGACTTATCAGAATCAATAACACTGACTGATATCAGAATCTATAATACTGACTGTTATCAGAATCTATAACACTGACTGTTATCAGAATCTATAACACTGACTGTTATCAGAATCTATAACACTGACTGTTATCAGAATCTATAATACTGAATGTTATCAGAATTTATAACACTGACTGTTAGCAGAATCTATAACACTGACTGTTATCAGAATCTATAACACTGGCTGTTATCAGAATCTGTAACACTGACTGTTATCAGAATCTATAACACTGACTGTTATCAGAATCTATAACACTGGCTGTTATCAGAATCTATAACACTGACTGTTATCAGAATCTATAACACTGACTGTTATCACAATCTATAACACTGGCTGTGATCAGAATCTATAACACTCACTGTTATCAAAATCTACAACACTGACAGTTAGCGGAATCGATAACACTGGCTGTTATCAGAATCTATAACACTGACTGTTATCAGGATCTATAATACTGACTGTTATCAGAATCTATAACACTGACTGATATCAGAATCTATAATACTGACTGTTATCAGAATCTATAACATTGATTGTTATCAGAATCTATAACACTGACTGTTATCAGAATCTATAACACTGACTGTTATCAGAATCTATAATACTGACTGTTATCAGAATCTATAACACTGACTGTTATCAGAATCTATAACACTGACTGATATCAGAATCTATAATACTGACTGTTATCAGAATCTATAACACTGACTGTTATCAGAATCTATAACACTGACTTTTATCAGAATTTATAATACTGACTTATCAGAATCATTAACACTGACTGATATCAGAATCTATAACACTGACTGTTATCAGAATCTATAATGCTGACTGTTATCAGAATCTATAAAACTGACTGTTATCAGAATCTATAATACTGGCTGTTATCAGAATCAATAACGCTGACTGTTATCAGAATCTATAACACTGACTTATCAGAATCTATAATACTGACTGTTATCAGAATCTATAACACTGACTGATATCAGAATCTATAATACTGACTGTTATCAAAATCTACAACACTGACTGTTAGCAGAATCTATAACACTGGCTGTTACCAGAATCTATAACACTGACTGTTATCAGAATCTATAACACTGACTGATATCAGAATCTATAATACTGACTGTTATCAGAATCTATAACACTGACTGTTATCAGAATCTATAACACTGACTGTTATCAGAATTTATAATACTGACTTATCAGAATCAATAACACTGACTGATATCAGAATCTATAATACTGACTGTTATCAGAATCTATAACACTGACTGTTATCAGAATCTATAACACTGACTGTTATCAGAATCTATAACACTGACTGTTATCAGAATCTATAATACTGAATGTTATCAGAATTTATAACACTGACTGTTAGCAGAATCTATAACACTGACTGTTATCAGAATCTATAACACTGGCTGTTATCAGAATCTATAACACTGACTGTTATCAGAATCTATAACACTGACTGTTATCAGAATCTATAACACTGGCTGTTATCAGAATCTATAACACTGACTGTTATCAGAATCTATAACACTGACTGTTATCACAATCTATAACACTGGCTGTGATCAGAATCTATAACACTCACTGTTATCAAAATCTACAACACTGACAGTTAGCGGAATCGATAACACTGGCTGTTATCAGAATCTATAACACTGACTGTTATCAGGATCTATAATACTGACTGTTATCAGAATCTATAACACTGACTGATATCAGAATCTATAATACTGACTGTTATCAGAATCTATAACATTGATTGTTATCAGAATCTATAACACTGACTGTTATCAGAATCTATAACACTGACTGTTATCAGAATCTATAATACTGACTGTTATCAGAACCTATAACACTGGCTGTTATCAGAATCTATAATACTGACTGTTATCAGAATCTATAACACTGACTGTTATCAGAATCTATAACACTGGCTGTTATCAGAATCTATACTAATGACTGTAATCAGAATCTATAACACTGACTGTTATCAGAATCTATAACACTGACTGATATCAGAATCTATAATACTGACTGTTATCAGAATCTATAACATTGATTGTTATCAGAATCTATAACACTGACTGTTATCAGAATCTATAACACTGACTGTTATCAGAATCTATAACAGTGACTGTTATCAGAATCTATACTAATGACTGTAATCAGAATCTATAACACTGACGGTTATCCGAATCTATAACACTAATTGTTATCACAAACTATATCCCTGACTGTTATTAGAATCTATAACACTAATTGTTATCAAAATCTATAACACTGACTGCTATCAGAATCTATAACACTGGCTGTTATCAGAATCTATAATACTGACTGTTATCAGAATCTATTACACTGACAGATATCAGAATCTATGATACTGACTGTTAACAGAATCTATAATACTGACTGTTATCAGAATCTATAACACTGACTGTTATCAGAATCAATAACGCTGACTGTTATCAGAATCTATAACACTGACTATTATCAGAATCTATAACACTGACTGCTATCAGAATCTATAACACTGGCTGTTATCAGAATCTATAACACTGACTGTTATCAGAATCTATAACACTGACTGTTATCAGAATCTATAACACTGGCTGTTATCAGAATCTGTAACACTGACTGTTATCAGAATCTATAACACTGACTGTTATCAGAATCTATAACACTGGCTGTTATCAGAATCTATAACACTCACTGTTATCAAAATCTACAACACTGACAGTTAGCGGAATCTATAACACTGGCTGTTATCAGAATCTATAATACTGACTGTTATCAGAATCTATAACACTGGCTTTTATCAGAATCTATAATACTGACTGTTACCAGAATCTATAACACTGACTGATATCAGAATCTATAACACTGACTGTTATCAGAATCTATAACACTGACTGTTATCAGAATCTATAACACTGGCTGTTATCCGAATCTATAACACTCACTGTTATCATAATCTACAACACTGACAGTTAGCGGAATCTATAACACTGGCTGTTATTAGAATCTATAACACTGACTGTTATCAGAATCTATAACACTCACTGCTATCAGAATCTATAACACTGGCTGTTATTAGAATCTATAATACTGACTCTTATCAGAATCGATAACACTGACTGATATCAGAATCTATAATACTGACTGTTATCAGAATCTATAACACTGACAGTTATCAGAATCTATAACACTGACAGTTATTAGAATCTATAATACTGACTGTTATCAGAATCTATAACACTGACTGTTATCAGAATCTATAACACTGGCTGTTATCAGAATCTATAACACTGACTGTTATCAAAATCTACAACACTGACTGTTATCAGAATCTATAACACTGACTGTTATCAGAATCTATAATACTGACAGTTATCAGAATCTATAACACTGACTGATATCAGAATCTACAATACTGACTGTTATCAAAATCTACAACACTGACTGTTAGCAGAATCTATAACACTGGCTGTTATCAGAATCTATAACATTGACTGTTATCAGAATCTATAACACTGACTGTTATCAGAATCTATAACACTGACTGTTATCAGAATCAATAACGCTGACTGTTATCAGAATCTATAACACTGACTGGTATCAGAATCAATAACACTGACTGTTATCAGAATCTATTACACTGACTGTTATCAGAATCTATAACACTGACTGTTATCAGAATCTATACTAATGACTGTAATCAGAATCTATAACACTGACGGTTATCCGAATCTATAACACTAATTGTTATCACAAACTATATCCCTGACTGTTATTAGAATCTATAACACTAATTGTTATCAAAATCTATAACACTGACTGCTATCAGAATCTATAACACTGGCTGTTATCAGAATCTATAATACTGACTGTTATCAGAATCTATAACACTGACTGTTATCAGAATCTATGATACTGACTGTTATCAGAATCTATAATACTGACTGTTATCAGAATCTATAACACTGACTGTTATCAGAATCAATAACGCTGACTGTTATCAGAATCTATAACACTGACTATTATCAGAATCTATAACACTGACTGCTATCAGAATCTATAACACTGGCTGTTATCAGAATCTATAATACTGACTGTTATCAGAATCTATAACACTGACAGATATCAGAATCTATAATACTGACTGTTATCAAAATCTACAACACTGATTGTTAGCAGAATCTATAACACTGACTGTTATCAGAATCTATAACACTGACTTATCAGAATCTATAATACTGACTGTTATCAGAATCTATAACACTGACTGATATCAGAATCTATAATACTGACTGTTATCAGAATCTATAACACCGACTGTTATCAGAATCTATAACACTGACTGTTATCAGAATCTATAACACTGACTGTTATCAGAATCTATACTAATGACTGTAATCAGAATCTATAACACTGACGGTTATCCGAATCTATAACACTAATTGTTATCACAAACTATATCCCTGACTGTTATTAGAATCTATAACACTAATTGTTATCAAAATCTATAACACTGACTGCTATCAGAATCTATAACACTGGCTGTTATCAGAATCTATAATACTGACTGTTATCAGAATCTATAACACTGACAGATATCAGAATCTATGATACTGACTGTTATCAGAATCTATAATACTGACTGTTATCAGAATCTATAACACTGACTGTTATCAGAATCAATAACACTGGCTGTTATCAGAATCTATAATACTGACTGTTATCAGAATCTATAACACTGACAGATATCAGAATCTATAATACTGACTGTTATCAAAATCTACAACACTGATTGTTAGCAGAATCTATAACACTGACTGTTATCAGAATCTATAACACTGACTTATCAGAATCTATAATACTGACTGTTATCAGAATCTATAACACTGACTGATATCAGAATCTATAATACTGACTGTTATCAAAATCTACAACACTGACTGTTAGCAGAATCTATAACACTGGCTGTTATCAGAATCTATAACCCTGACTGTTAGCAGAATCTATAACACTGACTGTTATCAGAATCTATAACACTGACTGTTATCAGAATCTATAACACTGACTGATATCAGAATCTATAATACTGACTGTTATCAGAATCTATAACACTGACTGTTATCAGAATCTATAACACTGACTTTTATCAGAATTTATAATACTGACTTATCAGAATCATTAACACTGACTGATATCAGAATCTATAACACTGACTGTTATCAGAATCTATAATGCTGACTGTTATCAGAATCTATAAAACTGACTGTTATCAGAATCTATAATACTGGCTGTTATCAGAATCAATAACGCTGACTGTTATCAGAATCTATAACACTGGCTGTTATCAGAATCTATAACACTGACTGTTATCAGAATCTATAACACTGACTGATATCAGAATCTATAATACTGACTGTTATCAAAATCTACAACACTGACTGTTAGCAGAATCTATAACACTGGCTGTTACCAGAATCTATAACACTGGCTGTGATCAGAATCTATAACACTCACTGTTATCAAAATCTACAACACTGACAGTTAGCGGAATCGATAACACTGGCTGTTATCAGAATCTATAACACTGACTGTTATCAGGATCTATAATACTGACTTATCAGAATCTATAACACTGACTGATATCAGAATCTATAATAGTGACTGTTATCAGAATCTATAACATTGATTGTTATCAGAATCTATAACACTGACTGTTATCAGAATCTATAACACTGACTGTTAGCAGAATCTATAACACTGACTGTTATCAGAATTTATAACACTGACTGTTAGCAGAATCTATAACACTGACTGTTATCAGAATCTATAACACTGGCTGTTATCAGAATCTATAACACTGACTGTTATCAGAATCTATAACACTGACTGTTATCAGAATCTATAACACTGACTTATCAGAATCATTAACACTGACTGTTATCAGAATCTATAACACTGACTGTTATCAGAATCTATAATGCTGACTGTTATCAGAATCTATAACACTCACTGTTATCAAAATCTACAACACTGACAGTTAGCGGAATCGATAACACTGGCTGTTATCAGAATCTATAACACTGACTGTTATCAGGATCTATAATACTGACTGTTATCAGAATCTATAACACTGACTGATATCAGAATCTATAATACTGACTGTTATCAGAATCTATAACATTGATTGTTATCAGAATCTATAACACTGGCTGTTACCAGAATCTATAACACTGACTGTTAGCAGAATCTATAACACTGACTGTTATCAGAATCTATAATACTGACTGTTATCAGAATCTATAACACTGACTGATATCAGAATCTATAATACTGACTGTTATCAGAATCTATAACACTGACTGTTATCAGAATCTATAACACTGACTTTTATCAGAATTTATAATACTGACTTATCAGAATCATTAACACTGACTGATATCAGAATCTATAACACTGACTGTTATCAGAATCTATAATGCTGACTGTTATCAGAATCTATAAAACTGACTGTTATCAGAATCTATAATACTGGCTGTTATCAGAATCAATAACGCTGACTGTTATCAGAATCTATAACACTGACTTATCAGAATCTATAATACTGACTGTTATCAGAATCTATAACACTGACTGATATCAGAATCTATAATACTGACTGTTATCAAAATCTACAAAGTGACTGTTAGCAGAATCTATAACACTGGCTGTTACCAGAATCTATAACACTGACTGTTATCAGAATCTATAACACTGACTGATATCAGAATCTATAATACTGACTGTTATCAGAATCTATAACACTGACTGTTATCAGAATCTATAACACTGACTGTTATCAGAATTTATAATACTGACTTATCAGAATCAATAACACTGACTGATATCAGAATCTATAATACTGACTGTTATCAGAATCTATAACACTGACTGTTATCAGAATCTATAACACTGACTGTTATCAGAATCTATAACACTGACTGTTATCAGAATCTATAATACTGAATGTTATCAGAATTTATAACACTGACTGTTAGCAGAATCTATAACACTGACTGTTATCAGAATCTATAACACTGGCTGTTATCAGAATCTGTAACACTGACTGTTATCAGAATCTATAACACTGACTGTTATCAGAATCTATAACACTGGCTGTTATCAGAATCTATAACACTGACTGTTATCAGAATCTATAACACTGACTGTTATCACAATCTATAACACTGGCTGTGATCAGAATCTATAACACTCACTGTTATCAAAATCTACAACACTGACAGTTAGCGGAATCGATAACACTGGCTGTTATCAGAATCTATAACACTGACTGTTATCAGGATCTATAATACTGACTGTTATCAGAATCTATAACACTGACTGATATCAGAATCTATAATACTGACTGTTATCAGAATCTATAACATTGATTGTTATCAGAATCTATAACACTGACTGTTATCAGAATCTATAACACTGACTGTTATCAGAATCTATAATACTGACTGTTATCAGAATCTATAACACTGACTGTTATCAGAATCTATAACACTGACTGATATCAGAATCTATAATACTGACTGTTATCAGAATCTATAACACTGACTGTTATCAGAATCTATAACACTGACTTTTATCAGAATTTATAATACTGACTTATCAGAATCATTAACACTGACTGATATCAGAATCTATAACACTGACTGTTATCAGAATCTATAATGCTGACTGTTATCAGAATCTATAAAACTGACTGTTATCAGAATCTATAATACTGGCTGTTATCAGAATCAATAACGCTGACTGTTATCAGAATCTATAACACTGACTTATCAGAATCTATAATACTGACTGTTATCAGAATCTATAACACTGACTGATATCAGAATCTATAATACTGACTGTTATCAAAATCTACAACACTGACTGTTAGCAGAATCTATAACACTGGCTGTTACCAGAATCTATAACACTGACTGTTATCAGAATCTATAACACTGACTGATATCAGAATCTATAATACTGACTGTTATCAGAATCTATAACACTGACTGTTATCAGAATCTATAACACTGACTGTTATCAGAATTTATAATACTGACTTATCAGAATCAATAACACTGACTGATATCAGAATCTATAATACTGACTGTTATCAGAATCTATAACACTGACTGTTATCAGAATCTATAACACTGACTGTTATCAGAATCTATAACACTGACTGTTATCAGAATCTATAATACTGAATGTTATCAGAATTTATAACACTGACTGTTAGCAGAATCTATAACACTGACTGTTATCAGAATCTATAACACTTGCTGTTATCAGAATCTATAACACTGACTGTTATCAGAATCTATAACACTGACTGTTATCAGAATCTATAACACTGGCTGTTATCAGAATCTATAACACTGACTGTTATCAGAATCTATAACACTGACTGTTATCACAATCTATAACACTGGCTGTGATCAGAATCTATAACACTCACTGTTATCAAAATCTACAACACTGACAGTTAGCGGAATCGATAACACTGGCTGTTATCAGAATCTATAACACTGACTGTTATCAGGATCTATAATACTGACTGTTATCAGAATCTATAACACTGACTGATATCAGAATCTATAATACTGACTGTTATCAGAATCTATAACATTGATTGTTATCAGAATCTATAACACTGACTGTTATCAGAATCTATAACACTGACTGTTATCAGAATCTATAATACTGACTGTTATCAGAACCTATAACACTGGCTGTTATCAGAATCTATAATACTGACTGTTATCAGAATCTATAACACTGACTGTTATCAGAATCTATAACACTGACTGTTATCAGAATCTATAACACTGACTGTTATCAGAATCTATACTAATGACTGTAATCAGAATCTATAACACTGACGGTTATCAGAATCTATAACACTAATTGTTATCACAATCGATAACACTGACTGTTATCAAAATCTATAACACTGACTGCTATCTGAATCTAAAACACTGGCTGTTATCAGAATCTATAATACTGACTGTTATCAGAATCTATAACACTGACTGTTATCAGAATCTATAATACTGGATGTTATCAGAATCAATAACGCTGACTGTTATCAGAATCTATAACACTGACTGTTATCAGAATCAATAACACTGACTGTTATCAGAATCTATAACACTGACTGTTATCAGAATCTATAACACTGACTGTTATCAAAATCTACAACACTGACTGTTATCAGAATTTATAACACATTGACAGTTATTAGAATCTATTACACTGACTATTATCAGAATCTATAACACTGACTGCTATCAGAATCTATAACACTGGCTGTTATCAGAATCTCTAATACTGACTGTTATCAGAATCTATAACACTGACAGATATCAGAATCTATAATACTGACTGTTATCAAAATCTACAACACTGATTTTTAGCAGAATCTATAACACTGGCTGTTATCAGAATCTATAACACTGACTGTTATCAGAATCTATAACACTGACTGTTATCAGAATCTATAATACTGACTGTTATCAGAATCTATAACACTGACTGATATCAGAATCTATAATACTGACTGTTATCAAAATCTACAACACTGACTGTTAGCAGAATCTATAACACTGGCTGTTATCAGAATCTATAACACTGACTGTTAGCAGAATCTATAACACTGACTGTTATCAGAATCTATAACACTGACTGTTATCAGAATCTATAACACTGACTGATATCAGAATCTATAATACTGACTGTTATCAGAATCTATAACATTGATTGTTATCAGAATCTATAACACTGGCTGTTATCAGAATCTATAACACTGACTGTTAGCAGAATCTATAACATTGACTGTTATCAGAATCTATAACACTGACTGTTATCAGAATCTATAACACTGACTGATATCAGAATCTATAATACTGACTGTTATCAGAATCTATAACACTGACTGTTATCAGAATCTATAACACTGACTTTTATCAGAATTTATAATACTGACTTATCAGAATCATTAACACTGACTGATATCAGAATCTATAACACTGACTGTTATCAGAATCTATAATGCTGACTGTTATCAGAATCTATAAAACTGACTGTTATCAGAATCTATAATACTGGCTGTTATCAGAATCAATAACGCTGACTGTTATCAGAATCTATAACACTGACTTATCAGAATCTATAATACTGACTGTTATCAGAATCTATAACACTGACTGATATCAGAATCTATAATACTGACTGTTATCAAAATCTACAACACTGACTGTTATCAGAATCTATAACACTGGCTGTTACCAGAATCTATAACACTGACTGTTATCAGAATCTATAACACTGACTGATATCAGAATCTATAATACTGACTGTTATCAGAATCTATAACACTGACTGTTATCAGAATCTATAACACTGACTGTTATCAGAATTTATAATACTGACTTATCAGAATCAATAACACTGACTGATATCAGAATCTATAATACTGACTGTTATCAGAATCTATAACACTGACTGTTATCAGAATCTATAACACTGACTGTTATCAGAATCTATAACACTGACTGTTATCAGAATCTATAATACTGAATGTTATCAGAATTTATAACACTGACTGTTAGCAGAATCTATAACACTGACTGTTATCAGAATCTATAATACTGGCTGTTATCAGAATCTATAACACTGACTGTTATCAGAATCTATAACACTGACTGTTATCAGAATCTATAACACTGGCTGTTATCAGAATCTATAACACTGACTGTTATCAGAATCTATAACACTGACTGTTATCACAATCTATAACACTGGCTGTGATCAGAATCTATAACACTCACTGTTATCAAAATCTACAACACTGACAGTTAGCGGAATCGATAACAGTGGCTGTTATCAGAATCTATAACACTGACTGTTATCAGGATCTATAATACTGACTGTTATCAGAATCTATAACACTGACTGATATCAGAATCTATAATACTGACTGTTATCAGAATCTATAACATTGATTGTTATCAGAATCTATAACACTGACTGTTATCAGAATCTATAACACTGACTGTTATCAGAATCTATAATACTGACTGTTATCAGAATCTATAACACTGACTGTTATCAGAATCTATAACACTGACTGATATCAGAATCTATAATACTGACTGTTATCAGAATCTATAACACTGACTGTTATCAGAATCTATAACACTGACTTTTATCAGAATTTATAATACTGACTTATCAGAATCATTAACACTGACTGATATCAGAATCTATAACACTGACTGTTATCAGAATCTATAATGCTGACTGTTATCAGAATCTATAAAACTGACTGTTATCAGAATCTATAATACTGGCTGTTATCAGAATCAATAACGCTGACTGTTATCAGAATCTATAACACTGACTTATCAGAATCTATAATACTGACTGTTATCAGAATCTATAACACTGACTGATATCAGAATCTATAATACTGACTGTTATCAAAATCTACAACACTGACTGTTAGCAGAATCTATAACACTGGCTGTTACCAGAATCTATAACACTGACTGTTATCAGAATCTATAACACTGACTGATATCAGAATCTATAATACTGACTGTTATCAGAATCTATAACACTGACTGTTATCAGAATCTATAACACTGACTGTTATCAGAATTTATAATACTGACTTATCAGAATCAATAACACTGACTGATATCAGAATCTATAATACTGACTGTTATCAGAATCTATAACACTGACTGTTATCAGAATCTATAACACTGACTGTTATCAGAATCTATAACACTGACTGTTATCAGAATCTATAATACTGAATGTTATCAGAATTTATAACACTGACTGTTAGCAGAATCTATAATACTGACTGTTATCAGAATCTATAACACTGGCTGTTATCAGAATCTATAACACTGACTGTTATCAGAATCTATAACACTGACTGTTATCAGAATCTATAACACTGGCTGTTATCAGAATCTATAACACTGACTGTTATCAGAATCTATAACACTGACTGTTATCACAATCTATAACACTGGCTGTGATCAGAATCTATAACACTCACTGTTATCAAAATCTACAACACTGACAGTTAGCGGAATCGATAACACTGGCTGTTATCAGAATCTATAACACTGACTGTTATCAGGATCTATAATACTGACTGTTATCAGAATCTATAACACTGACTGATATCAGAATCTATAATACTGACTGTTATCAGAATCTATAACATTGATTGTTATCAGAATCTATAACACTGACTGTTATCAGAATCTATAACACTGACTGTTATCAGAATCTATAATACTGACTGTTATCAGAACCTATAACACTGGCTGTTATCAGAATCTATAATACTGACTGTTATCAGAATCTATAACACTGACTGTTATCAGAATCTATAACACTGACTGTTATCAGAATCTATAACACTGACTGTTATCAGAATCTATACTAATGACTGTAATCAGAATCTATAACACTGACGGTTATCAGAATCTATAACACTAATTGTTATCACAATCGATAACACTGACTGTTATCAAAATCTATAACACTGACTGCTATCAGAATCTAAAACACTGGCTGTTATCAGAATCTATAATACTGACTGTTATCAGAATCTATAACACTGACTGTTATCAGAATCTATAATACTGGATGTTATCAGAATCAATAACGCTGACTGTTATCAGAATCTATAACACTGACTGTTATCAGAATCAATAACACTGACTGTTATCAGAATCTATAACACTGACTGTTATCAGAATCTATAACACTGACTGTTATCAAAATCTACAACACTGACTGTTATCAGAATTTATAACACATTGACAGTTATTAGAATCTATTACACTGACTATTATCAGAATCTATAACACTGACTGCTATCAGAATCTATAACACTGGCTGTTATCAGAATCTCTAATACTGACTGTTATCAGAATCTATAACACTGACAGATATCAGAATCTATAATACTGACTGTTATCAAAATCTACAACACTGATTTTTAGCAGAATCTATAACACTGGCTGTTATCAGAATCTATAACACTGACTGTTATCAGAATCTATAACACTGACTGTTATCAGAATCTATAATACTGACTGTTATCAGAATCTATAACACTGACTGATATCAGAATCTATAATACTGACTGTTATCAAAATCTACAACACTGACTGTTAGCAGAATCTATAACACTGGCTGTTATCAGAATCTATAACACTGACTGTTAGCAGAATCTATAACACTGACTGTTATCAGAATCTATAACACTGACTGTTATCAGAATCTATAACACTGACTGATATCAGAATCTATAATACTGACTGTTATCAGAATCTATAACACTGACTGTTATCAGAATCTATAACACTGACTGTTATCAGAATTTATAATACTGACTTATCAGAATCAATAACACTGACTGATATCAGAATCTATAACACTGACTGTTATCAGAATCTATAACACTGGCTGTTATCAGAATCTATAACACTGACTGTTATCAGAATCTATAACACTGACTGTTATCACAATCTATAACACTGGCTGTGATCAGAATCTATAACACTCACTGTTATCAAAATCTACAACACTGACAGTTAGCGGAATCGATAACACTGGCTGTTATCAGAATCTATAACACTGACTGTTATCAGGATCTATAATACTGACTGTTATCAGAATCTATAACACTGACTGATATCAGAATCTATAATACTGACTGTTATCAGAATCTATAACATTGATTGTTATCAGAATCTATAACACTGACTGTTATCAGAATCTATAACACTGACTGTTATCAGAATCTATAATACTGACTGTTATCAGAATCTATAACACTGACTGTTATCAGAATCTATAACACTGACTGATATCAGAATCTATAATACTGACTGTTATCAGAATCTATAACACTGACTGTTATCAGAATCTATAACACTGACTTTTATCAGAATTTATAATACTGACTTATCAGAATCATTAACACTGACTGATATCAGAATCTATAACACTGACTGTTATCAGAATCTATAATGCTGACTGTTATCAGAATCTATAAAACTGACTGTTATCAGAATCTATAATACTGGCTGTTATCAGAATCAATAACGCTGACTGTTATCAGAATCTATAACACTGACTTATCAGAATCTATAATACTGACTGTTATCAGAATCTATAACACTGACTGATATCAGAATCTATAATACTGACTGTTATCAAAATCTACAACACTGACTGTTAGCAGAATCTATAACACTGGCTGTTACCAGAATCTATAACACTGACTGTTATCAGAATCTATAACACTGACTGATATCAGAATCTATAATACTGACTGTTATCAGAATCTATAACACTGACTGTTATCAGAATCTATAACACTGACTGTTATCAGAATTTATAATACTGACTTATCAGAATCAATAACACTGACTGATATCAGAATCTATAATACTGACTGTTATCAGAATCTATAACACTGACTGTTATCAGAATCTATAACACTGACTGTTATCAGAATCTATAACACTGACTGTTATCAGAATCTATAATACTGAATGTTATCAGAATTTATAACACTGACTGTTAGCAGAATCTATAACACTGACTGTTATCAGAATCTATAACACTGGCTGTTATCAGAATCTATAACACTGACTGTTATCAGAATCTATAACACTGACTGTTATCAGAATCTATAACACTGGCTGTTATCAGAATCTATAACACTGACTGTTATCAGAATCTATAACACTGACTGTTATCACAATCTATAACACTGGCTGTGATCAGAATCTATAACACTCACTGTTATCAAAATCTACAACACTGACAGTTAGCGGAATCGATAACACTGGCTGTTATCAGAATCTATAACACTGACTGTTATCAGGATCTATAATACTGACTGTTATCAGAATCTATAACACTGACTGATATCAGAATCTATAATACTGACTGTTATCAGAATCTATAACATTGATTGTTATCAGAATCTATAACACTGACTGTTATCAGAATCTATAACACTGACTGTTATCAGAATCTATAATACTGACTGTTATCAGAACCTATAACACTGGCTGTTATCAGAATCTATAATACTGACTGTTATCAGAATCTATAACACTGACTGTTATCAGAATCTATAACACTGACTGTTATCAGAATCTATAACACTGACTGTTATCAGAATCTATACTAATGACTGTAATCAGAATCTATAACACTGACGGTTATCAGAATCTATAACACTAATTGTTATCACAATCGATAACACTGACTGTTATCAAAATCTATAACACTGATTGCTATCAGAATCTAAAACACTGGCTGTTATCAGAATCTATAATACTGACTGTTATCAGAATCTATAACACTGACTGTTATCAGAATCTATAATACTGGATGTTATCAGAATCAATAACGCTGACTGTTATCAGAATCTATAACACTGACTGTTATCAGAATCAATAACACTGACTGTTATCAGAATCTATAACACTGACTGTTATCAGAATCTATAACACTGACTGTTATCAAAATCTACAACACTGACTGTTAGCAGAATCTATAACACTTGCTGTTATCAGAATCTATAACACTGACTGTTAGCAGAATCTATAACACTGACTGTTATCAGAATCTATAACACTGACTGTTATCAGAATCTATAACACTGACTGATGTCAGAATCTATAATACTGACTGTTATCAGAATCTATAACACTGACTGTTATCAGAATCTATAACACTGACTGTTATCAGAATTTATAATACTGACTTATCAGAATCAATAACACTGACTGATATCAGAATCTATAACACTGACTGATATCAGAATCTATAATACTGACTGTTATCAGAATCTATAACACTGACTGTTATCAGAATCTGTAATACAGACTGTTATCAGAATCTATAACACTGACTGATATCAGAATCTATAATACTGACTGTTATCAAAATCTACAACACTGACTGTTAGCAGAATCTATAACACTGGCTGTTATCAGAATCTATAACACTGACTGTTAGCAGAATCTATAACACTGACTGTTATCAGAAACTATAACGCTGACTGTTATCAGAATCTATAACACTGACTGTTATCAGAATCAATAACACTGACTGTTATCAGAATCTATAACACTGACTGTTATCAGAATCTATAACACTGACTGTTATCAGAATTTATAATACTGACTTATCAGAATCAATAACACTGACTGATATCAGAATCTATAATACTGACTGTTATCAGAATCTATAACACTGACTGTTATCAGAATCTATAACACTGACTGTTATCAGAATCTATAATACTGACTCTTATCAGAATCGATAACACTGACTGATATCAGAATCTATAATACTGACTGTTATCAGAATCTATAACACTGACTGTTATCAGAATCTATAACACTGACAGTTATTAGAATCCATTACACTGGCTGTTATCAGAATCTATAACACTGACTGTTATCAGAATCTATAACACTGACTGCTATCAGAATCTATAACACTGGCTGTTATCAGAATCTATAATACTGACTGTTATCAGAATCTGTAACACTGACTGATATCAGAATCTATAATACTGACTGTTATCAAAATCTACAACACTGACTGTTAGCAGAATCTATAACACTGGCTGTTATCAGAATCTATAACACTGACTGTTATCCGAATCTATAACACTAATTGTTATCACAAACTATATCCCTGACTGTTATTAGAATCTATAACACTAATTGTTATCAAAATCTATAACACTGACTGCTATCAGAATCTATAACACTGGCTGTTATCAGAATCTATAATACTGACTGTTATCAGAATCTATAACACTGACTGATATCAGAATCTATAATACTGACTGTTATCAGAATCTATAATACTGACTGTTATCAGAATCTATAACACAGACTGTTATCAGAATCTCTAACACTGACTGTTATCAGAATCTATAACACTGACTGCTATCAGAATCTATAATACTGACTGTTATCAGAATCTATAACACTGGCTGTTATCAGAATCTATAACACTGACTGTTATCAGAATCTATAACACTGACTGTTATCAGAATCTATAACACTGGCTGTTATCAGAATCTGTAACACTGACTGTTATCAGAGTCTATAACACTGACTGTTATCAGAATCTATAACACTGGCTGTTATCAGAATCTATAACACTCACTGTTATCAAAATCTACAACACTGACAGTTAGCGGAATCTATAACACTGGCTGTTATCAGAATCTATAATACTGACTGTTATCAGAATCTATAACACTGGCTTTTATCAGAATCTATAATACTGACTGTTATCAGAATCTATAACACTGACTGATATCAGAATCTATAACACTGACTGTTATCAGAATCTATAACACTGACTGTTATCAGAATCTATAACACTGGCTGTTATCCGAATCTATAACACTCACTGTTATCAAAATCTACAACACTGACAGTTAGCGGAATCTATAACACTGGCTGTTATTAGAATCTATAACACTGACTGTTATCAGAATCTATAACACTCACTGCTATCAGAATCTATAACACTGGCTGTTATCAGAATCTATAATACTGACTCTTATCAGAATCGATAACACTGACTGATATCAGAATCTATAATACTGACTGTTATCAGAATCTATAACACTGACAGTTATCAGAATCTATAACACTGACAGTTATTAGAATCTATAATACTGACTGTTATCAGAATCTATAACACTGACTGTTATCAAAATCTACAACACTGACTGTTATCAGAATCTATAACACTGACTGTTATCAGAATCTATAATACTGACAGTTATCAGAATCTATAATACTGACTGATATCAGAATCTACAATACTGACTGTTATCAAAATCTACAACACTGACTGTTAGCAGAATCTATAACACTGGCTGTTATCAGAATCTATAACATTGACTGTTATCAGAATCTATAACACTGACTGTTATCAGAATCTATAACACTGACTGTTATCAGAATCAATAACGCTGACTGTTATCAGAATCTATAACACTGACTGGTATCAGAATCAATAACACTGACTGTTATCAGAATCTATTACACTGGCTGTTATCAGAATCTATAACACTGACTGTTATCAGAATCTATAACACCGACTGTTATCAGAATCTATAACACTGACTGTTATCAGAATCTATAACACTGACTGTTATCAGAATCTATACTAATGACTGTAATCAGAATCTATAACACTGACGGTTATCCGTATCTATAACACTAATTGTTATCACAAACTATATCCCTGACTGTTATTAGAATCTATAACACTAATTGTTATCAAAATCTATAACACTGACTGCTATCAGAATCTATAACACTGGCTGTTATCAGAATCTATAATACTGACTGTTATCAGAAGCTATAACACTGACAGATATCAGAATCTATGATACTGACTGTTATCAGAATCTATAACACTGACTGTTATCAGAATCTATAACACTGACTGTTATCAGAATCTATAACACTGACTGTTATCAGAATCTATAACACTAACTGCTATCAGAATCTATAACACTGGCTGTTATCACAATCTATAACACTGGCTGTGATCAGAATCTATAACACTCACTGTTATCAAAATCTACAACACTGACAGTTAGCGGAATCGATAACACTGGCTGTTATCAGAATCTATAACACTGACTGTTATCAGGATCTATAATACTGACTGTTATCAGAATCTATAACACTGACTGATATCAGAATCTATAATACTGACTGTTATCAGAATCTATAACATTGATTGTTATCAGAATCTATAACACTGACTGTTATCAGAATCTATAACACTGACTGTTATCAGAATCTATAATACTGACTGTTATCAGAATCTATAACACTGACTGTTATCAGAATCTATAACACTGACTGATATCAGAATCTATAATACTGACTGTTATCAGAATCTATAACACTGACTGTTATCAGAATCTATAACACTGACTTTTATCAGAATTTATAATACTGACTTATCAGAATCATTAACACTGACTGATATCAGAATCTATAACACTGACTGTTATCAGAATCTATAATGCTGACTGTTATCAGAATCTATAAAACTGACTGTTATCAGAATCTATAATACTGGCTGTTATCAGAATCAATAACGCTGACTGTTATCAGAATCTATAACACTGACTTATCAGAATCTATAATACTGACTGTTATCAGAATCTATAACACTGACTGATATCAGAATCTATAATACTGACTGTTATCAAAATCTACAACACTGACTGTTAGCAGAATCTATAACACTGGCTGTTACCAGAATCTATAACACTGACTGTTATCAGAATCTATAACACTGACTGATATCAGAATCTATAATACTGACTGTTATCAGAATCTATAACACTGACTGTTATCAGAATCTATAACACTGACTGTTATCAGAATTTATAATACTGACTTATCAGAATCAATAACACTGACTGATATCAGAATCTATAATACTGACTGTTATCAGAATCTATAACACTGACTGTTATCAGAATCTATAACACTGACTGTTATCAGAATCTATAACACTGACTGTTATCAGAATCTATAATACTGAATGTTATCAGAATTTATAACACTGACTGTTAGCAGAATCTATAACACTGACTGTTATCAGAATCTATAACACTGGCTGTTATCAGAATCTATAACACTGACTGTTATCAGAATCTATAACACTGACTGTTATCAGAATCTATAACACTGGCTGTTATCAGAATCTATAACACTGACTGTTATCAGAATCTATAACACTGACTGTTATCACAATCTATAACACTGGCTGTGATCAGAATCTATAACACTCACTGTTATCAAAATCTACAACACTGACAGTTAGCGGAATCGATAACACTGGCTGTTATCAGAATCTATAACACTGACTGTTATCAGGATCTATAATACTGACTGTTATCAGAATCTATAACACTGACTGATATCAGAATCTATAATACTGACTGTTATCAGAATCTATAACATTGATTGTTATCAGAATCTATAACACTGACTGTTATCAGAATCTATAACACTGACTGTTATCAGAATCTATAATACTGACTGTTATCAGAACCTATAACACTGGCTGTTATCAGAATCTATAATACTGACTGTTATCAGAATCTATAACACTGACTGTTATCAGAATCTATAACACTGACTGTTATCAGAATCTATAACACTGACTGTTATCAGAATCTATACGAATGACTGTAATCAGAATCTATAACACTGACGGTTATCAGAATCTATAACACTAATTGTTATCACAATCGATAACACTGACTGTTATCAAAATCTATAACACTGACTGCTATCAGAATCTAAAACACTGGCTGTTATCAGAATCTATAATACTGACTGTTATCAGAATCTATAACACTGACTGTTATCAGAATCTATAATACTGGATGTTATCAGAATCAATAACGCTGACTGTTATCAGAATCTATAACACTGACTGTTATCAGAATCAATAACACTGACTGTTATCAGAATCTATAACACTGACTGTTATCAGAATTTATAACACATTGACAGTTATTAGAATCTATTACACTGACTATTATCAGAATCTATAACACTGACTGCTATCAGAATCTATAACACTGGCTGTTATCAGAATCTCTAATACTGACTGTTATCAGAATCTATAACACTGACAGATATCAGAATCTATAATACTGACTGTTATCAAATCTACAACACTGATTTTTAGCAGAATCTATAACACTGGCTGTTATCAGAATCTATAACACTGACTGTTATCAGAATCTATAACACTGACTGTTATCAGAATCTATAATACTGACTGTTATCAGAATCTATAACACTGACTGATATCAGAATCTATAATACTGACTGTTATCAAAATCTACAACACTGACTGTTAGCAGAATCTATAACACTGGCTGTTATCAGAATCTATAACACTGACTGTTAGCAGAATCTATAACACTGACTGTTATCAGAATCTATAACACTGACTGTTATCAGAATCTATAACACTGACTGATATCAGAATCTATAATACTGACTGTTATCAGAATCTATAACACTGACTGTTATCAGAATCTATAACACTGACTGTTATCAGAATTTATAATACTGACTTATCAGAATCAATAACACTGACTGATATCAGAATCTATAACACTGACTGATATCAGAATCTATAATACTGACTGTTATCAGAATCTATAACACTGACTGTTATCAGAATCTGTAATACAGACTGTTATCAGAATCTATAACACTGACTGATATCAGAATCTATAATACTGACTGTTATCAAAATCTACAACACTGACTGTTAGCAGAATCTATAACACTGGCTGTTATCAGAATCTATAACACTGACTGTTAGCAGAATCTATAACACTGACTGTTATCAGAAACTATAACGCTGACTGTTATCAGAATCTATAACACTGACTGTTATCAGAATCAATAACACTGACTGTTATCAGAATCTATAACACTGACTGTTATCAGAATCTATAACACTGACTGTTATCAGAATTTATAATACTGACTTATCAGAATCAATAACACTGACTGATATCAGAATCTATAATACTGACTGTTATCAGAATCTATAACACTGACTGTTATCAGAATCTATAACACTGACTGTTATCAGAATCTATAATACTGACTCTTATCAGAATCGATAACACTGACTGATATCAGAATCTATAATACTGACTGTTATCAGAATCTATAACACTGACTGTTATCAGAATCTATAACACTGACAGTTATTAGAATCCATTACACTGGCTGTTATCAGAATCTATAACACTGACTGTTATCAGAATCTATAACACTGACTGCTATCAGAATCTATAACACTGGCTGTTATCAGAATCTATAATACTGACTGTTATCAGAATCTGTAACACTGACTGATATCAGAATCTATAATACTGACTTTTATCAAAATCTACAACACTGACTGTTAGCAGAATCTATAACACTGGCTGTTATCAGAATCTATAACACTGACTGTTATCCGAATCTATAACACTAATTGTTATCACAAACTATATCCCTGACTGTTATTAGAATCTATAACACTAATTGTTATCAAAATCTATAACACTGACTGCTATCAGAATCTATAACACTGGCTGTTATCAGAATCTATAATACTGACTGTTATCAGAATCTATAACACTGACTGATATCAGAATCTAT
This sequence comes from Scyliorhinus torazame, assembly GCF_047496885.1. Taxonomy (NCBI): domain Eukaryota; kingdom Metazoa; phylum Chordata; class Chondrichthyes; order Carcharhiniformes; family Scyliorhinidae; genus Scyliorhinus; species Scyliorhinus torazame. Next base: position 108,759,026 of record NC_092707.1, read on the forward strand.
AATACTGACTGTTATCAGAATCTATAATACTGACTGTTATCAGAATCTATAACACAGACTGTTATCAGAATCTCTAACACTGACTGTTATCAGAATCTATAACACTGACTGCTATCAGAATCTATAACACTGGCTGTTATCAGAATCTATAACACTGACTGATATCAGAATCTATAATACTGACTGTTATCAGAATCTATAACACTGGCTGTTATCAGAATCTATAACACTGACTGTTATCAGAATCTATAACACTGACTGTTATCAGAATCTATAACACTGGCTGTTATCAGAATCTGTAACACTGACTGTTATCAGAGTCTATAACACTGACTGTTATCAGAATCTATAACACTGGCTGTTATCAGAATCTATAACACTCACTGTTATCAAAATCTACAACACTGACAGTTAGCGGAATCTATAACACTGGCTGTTATCAGAATCTATAATACTGACTGTTATCAGAATCTATAACACTGGCTTTTATCAGAATCTATAATACTGACTGTTATCAGAATCTATAACACTGACTGATATCAGAATCTATAACACTGACTGTTATCAGAATCTATAACACTGACTGTTATCAGAATCTATAACACTGGCTGTTATCCGAATCTATAACACTCACTGTTATCAAAATCTACAACACTGACAGTTAGCGGAATCTATAACACTGGCTGTTATTAGAATCTATAACACTGACTGTTATCAGAATCTATAACACTCACTGCTATCAGAATCTATAACACTGGCTGTTATCAGAATCTATAATACTGACTCTTATCAGAATCGATAACACTGACTGATATCAGAATCTATAATACTGACTGTTATCAGAATCTATAACACTGACAGTTATCAGAATCTATAACACTGACAGTTATTAGAATCTATAATACTGACTGTTATCAGAATCTATAACACTGACTGTTATCAAAATCTACAACACTGACTGTTATCAGAATCTATAACACTGACTGTTATCAGAATCTATAATACTGACAGTTATCAGAATCTATAATACTGACTGATATCAGAATCTACAATACTGACTGTTATCAATATCTACAACACTGACTGTTAGCAGAATCTATAACACTGGCTGTTATCAGAATCTATAACATTGACTGTTATCAGAATCTATAACACTGACTGTTATCAGAATCTATAACACTGACTGTTATCAGAATCAATAACGCTGACTGTTATCAGAATCTATAACACTGACTGGTATCAGAATCAATAACACTGACTGTTATCAGAATCTATTACACTGACTGTTATCAGAATCTATAACACTGACTGTTATCAGAATCTATAACACCGACTGTTATCAGAATCTATAACACTGACTGTTATCAGAATCTATAACACTGACTGTTATCAGAATCTATACTAATGACTGTAATCAGAATCTATAACACTGACGGTTATCCGAATCTATAACACTAATTGTTATCACAAACTATATCCCTGACTGTTATTAGAATCTATAACACTAATTGTTATCAAAATCTATAACACTGACTGCTATCAGAATCTATAACACTGGCTGTTATCAGAATCTATAATACTGACTGTTATCAGAAGCTATAACACTGACAGATATCAGAATCTATGATACTGACTGTTATCAGAATCTATAATACTGACTGTTATCAGAATCTATAACACAGACTGTTATCAGAATCTATAACACTGACTGTTATCAGAATCTATAACACTAACTGCTATCAGAATCTATAACACTGGCTGTTATCAGAATCTATAACACTGACTGATATCAGAATCTATAATACTGACTGTTATCACAATCTATAACACTGACTGTTATCAGAATCTATAACACTGACTGTTCGCAGAATCTATAACACTGGCTGTTATCAGAATCTATAACACTGACTGTTGTCAGAATCTATAACACTGACTGTTATCAGAATCTATAACACTGGCTGTTATCAGAATCTATAATACTGACTCTTATCAGAATCGATAACACTGACTGATATCAGAATCTATAATACTGACTGTTATCAGAATCTATAACACTGACAGTTATCAGAATCTATAACACTGACAGTTATTAGAATCTATAATACTGACTGTTATCAGAATCTATAACACTCACTGTTATCAAAATCTACAACACTGACAGTTAGCGGAATCTATAACACTGGCTGTTATCAGAATCTATAATACTGACTGTTATCAGAATCTATAACACTGGCTTTTATCAGAATCTATAATACTGACTGTTATCAGAATCTATAACACTGACTGATATCAGAATCTATAACACTGACTGTTATCAGAATCTATAACACTGACTGTTATCAGAATCTATAACACTGGCTGTTATCCGAATCTATAACACTCACTGTTATCAAAATCTACAACACTGACAGTTAGCGGAATCTATAACACTGGCTGTTATTAGAATCTATAACACTGACTGTTATCAGAATCTATAACACTCACTGCTATCAGAATCTATAACACTGGCTGTTATCAGAATCTATAATACTGACTCTTATCAGAATCGATAACACTGACTGATATCAGAATCTATAATACTGACTGTTATCAGAATCTATAACACTGACAGTTATCAGAATCTATAACACTGACAGTTATTAGAATCTATAATACTGACTGTTATCAGAATCTATAACACTGACTGTTATCAAAATCTACAACACTGACTGTTATCAGAATCTATAACACTGACTGTTATCAGAATCTATAATACTGACAGTTATCAGAATCTATAATACTGACTGATATCAGAATCTACAATACTGACTGTTATCAAAATCTACAACACTGACTGTTAGCAGAATCTATAACACTGGCTGTTATCAGAATCTATAACATTGACTGTTATCAGAATCTATAACACTGACTGTTATCAGAATCTATAACACTGACTGTTATCAGAATCAATAACGCTGACTGTTATCAGAATCTATAACACTGACTGGTATCAGAATCAATAACACTGACTGTTATCAGAATCTATTACACTGACTGTTATCAGAATCTATAACACTGACTGTTATCAGAATCTATAACACCGACTGTTATCAGAATCTATAACACTGACTGTTATCAGAATCTATAACACTGACTGTTATCAGAATCTATACTAATGACTGTAATCAGAATCTATAACACTGACGGTTATCCGAATCTATAACACTAATTGTTATCACAAACTATATCCCTGACTGTTATTAGAATCTATAACACTAATTGTTATCAAAATCTATAACACTGACTGCTATCAGAATCTATAACACTGGCTGTTATCAGAATCTATAATACTGACTGTTATCAGAAGCTATAACACTGACAGATATCAGAATCTATGATACTGACTGTTATCAGAATCTATAACACTGACTGTTATCAGAATCTATAACACTGACTGTTATCAGAATCTATAACACTGACTGTTATCAGAATCTATAACACTAACTGCTATCAGAATCTATAACACTGGCTGTTATCACAATCTATAACACTGGCTGTGATCAGAATCTATAACACTCACTGTTATCAAAATCTACAACACTGACAGTTAGCGGAATCGATAACACTGGCTGTTATCAGAATCTATAACACTGACTGTTATCAGGATCTATAATACTGACTGTTATCAGAATCTATAACACTGACTGATATCAGAATCTATAATACTGACTGTTATCAGAATCTATAACATTGATTGTTATCAGAATCTATAACACTGACTGTTATCAGAATCTATAACACTGACTGTTATCAGAATCTATAATACTGACTGTTATCAGAATCTATAACACTGACTGTTATCAGAATCTATAACACTGACTGATATCAGAATCTATAATACTGACTGTTATCAGAATCTATAACACTGACTGTTATCAGAATCTATAACACTGACTTTTATCAGAATTTATAATACTGACTTATCAGAATCATTAACACTGACTGATATCAGAATCTATAACACTGACGATTATCAGAATCTATAATGCTGACTGTTATCAGAATCTATAAAACTGACTGTTATCAGAATCTATAATACTGGCTGTTATCAGAATCAATAACGCTGACTGTTATCAGAATCTATAACACTGACTTATCAGAATCTATAATACTGACTGTTATCAGAATCTATAACACTGACTGATATCAGAATCTATAATACTGACTGTTATCAAAATCTACAACACTGACTGTTAGCAGAATCTATAACACTGGCTGTTACCAGAATCTATAACACTGACTGTTATCAGAATCTATAACACTGACTGATATCAGAATCTATAATACTGACTGTTATCAGAATCTATAACACTGACTGTTATCAGAATCTATAACACTGACTGTTATCAGAATTTATAATACTGACTTATCAGAATCAATAACACTGACTGATATCAGAATCTATAATACTGACTGTTATCAGAATCTATAACACTGACTGTTATCAGAATCTATAACACTGACTGTTATCAGAATCTATAACACTGACTGTTATCAGAATCTATAATACTGAATGTTATCAGAATTTATAACACTGACTGTTAGCAGAATCTATAACACTGACTGTTATCAGAATCTATAACACTGGCTGTTATCAGAATCTATAACACTGACTGTTATCAGAATCTATAACACTGACTGTTATCAAAATCTACAACACTGACTGTTAGCAGAATCTATAACACTGGCTGTTACCAGAATCTATAACACTGACTGTTATCAGAATCTATAACACTGACTGATATCAGAATCTATAATACTGACTGTTATCAGAATCTATAACACTGACTGTTATCAGAATCTATAACACTGACTGTTATCAGAATTTATAATACTGACTTATCAGAATCAATAACACTGACTGATATCAGAATCTATAATACTGACTGTTATCAGAATCTATAACACTGACTGTTATCAGAATCTATAACACTGACTGTTATCAGAATCTATAACACTGACTGTTATCAGAATCTATAATACTGAATGTTATCAGAATTTATAACACTGACTGTTAGCAGAATCTATAACACTGACTGTTATCAGAATCTATAACACTGGCTGTTATCAGAATCTATAACACTGACTGTTATCAGAATCTATAACACTGACTGTTATCAGAATCTATAACACTGGCTGTTATCAGAATCTATAACACTGACTGTTATCAGAATCTATAACACTGACTGTTATCACAATCTATAACACTGGCTGTGATCAGAATCTATAACACTCACTGTTATCAAAATCTACAACACTGACAGTTAGCGGAATCGATAACACTGGCTGTTATCAGAATCTATAACACTGACTGTTATCAGGATCTATAATACTGACTGTTATCAGAATCTATAACACTGACTGATATCAGAATCTATAATACTGACTGTTATCAGAATCTATAACATTGATTGTTATCAGAATCTTTAACACTGACTGTTATCAGAATCTATAACACTGACTGTTATCAGAATCTATAATACTGACTGTTATCAGAACCTATAACACTGGCTGTTATCAGAATCTATAATACTGACTGTTATCAGAATCTATAACACTGACTGTTATCAGAATCTATAACACTGACTGTTATCAGAATCTATAACACTGACTGTTATCAGAATCTATACTAATGACTGTAATCAGAATCTATAACACTGACGGTTATCAGAATCTATAACACTAATTGTTATCACAATCGATAACACTGACTGTTATCAAAATCTATAACACTGACTGCTATCAGAATCTAAAACACTGGCTGTTATCAGAATCTATAATACTGACTGTTATCAGAATCTATAACACTGACTGTTATCAGAATCTATAATACTGGATGTTATCAGAATCAATAACGCTGACTGTTATCAGAATCTATAACACTGACTGTTATCAGAATCAATAACACTGACTGTTATCAGAATCTATAACACTGACTGTTATCAGAATCTATAACACTGACTGTTATCAAAATCTACAACACTGACTGTTATCAGAATTTATAACACATTGACAGTTATTAGAATCTATTACACTGACTATTATCAGAATCTATAACACTGACTGCTATCAGAATCTATAACACTGGCTGTTATCAGAATCTCTAATACTGACTGTTATCAGAATCTATAACACTGACAGATATCAGAATCTATAATACTGACTGTTATCAAAATCTACAACACTGATTTTTAGCAGAATCTATAACACTGGCTGTTATCAGAATCTATAACACTGACTGTTATCAGAATCTATAACACTGACTGTTATCAGAATCTATAATACTGAATGTTATCAGAATTTATAACACTGACTGTTAGCAGAATCTATAACACTGACTGTTATCAGAATCTATAACACTGGCTGTTATCAGAATCTATAACACTGACTGTTATCAGAATCTATAACACTGACTGTTATCAGAATCTATAACACTGGCTGTTATCAGAATCTATAACACTGACTGTTATCAGAATCTATAACACTGACTGTTATCACAATCTATAACACTGGCTGTGATCAGAATCTATAACACTCACTGTTATCAAAATCTACAACACTGACAGTTAGCGGAATCGATAACACTGGCTGTTATCAGAATCTATAACACTGACTGTTATCAGGATCTATAATACTGACTGTTATCAGAATCTATAACACTGACTGATATCAGAATCTATAATTCTGACTGTTATCAGAATCTATAACATTGATTGTTATCAGAATCTATAACACTGACTGTTATCAGAATCTATAACACTGACTGTTATCAGAATCTATAATACTGACTGTTATCAGAACCTATAACACTGGCTGTTATCAGAATCTATAATACTGACTGTTATCAGAATCTATAACACTGACTGTTATCAGAATCTATAACACTGACTGTTATCAGAATCTATAACACTGACTGTTATCAGAATCTATACTAATGACTGTAATCAGAATCTATAACACTGACGGTTATCAGAATCTATAACACTAATTGTTATCACAATCGATAACACTGACTGTTATCAAAATCTATAACACTGACTGCTATCAGAATCTAAAACACTGGCTGTTATCAGAATCTATAATACTGACTGTTATCAGAATCTATAACACTGACTGTTATCAGAATCTATTATACTGGATGTTATCAGAATCAATAACGCTGACTGTTATCAGAATCTATAACACTGACTGTTATCAGAATCAATAACACTGACTGTTATCAGAATTTATAACACATTGACAGTTATTAGAATCTATTACACTGACTATTATCAGAATCTATAACACTGACTGCTATCAGAATCTATAACACTGGCTGTTATCAGAATCTCTAATACTGACTGTTATCAGAATCTATAACACTGACAGATATCAGAATCTATAATACTGACTGTTATCAAAATCTACAACACTGATTTTTAGCAGAATCTATAACACTGGCTGTTATCAGAATCTATAACACTGACTGTTATCAGAATCTATAACACTGACTGTTATCAGAATCTATAATACTGACTGTTATCAGAATCTATAACACTGACTGATATCAGAATCTATTATACTGACTGTTATCAAAATCTACAACACTGACTGTTAGCAGAATCTATAACACTGGCTGTTATCAGAATCTATAACACTGACTGTTAGCAGAATCTATAACACTGACTGTTATCAGAATCTATAACACTGACTGTTATCAGAATCTATAACACTGACTGATATCAGAATCTATAATACTGACTGTTATCAGAATCTATAACACTGACTGTTATCAGAATCTATAACACTGACTGTTATCAGAATTTTTTAATACTGACTTATCAGAATCAATAACACTGACTGATATCAGAATCTATAACACTGACTGATATCAGAATCTATAATACTGACTGTTATCAGAATCTATAACACTGACTGTTATCAGAATCTGTAATACAGACTGTTATCAGAATCTATAACACTGACTGATATCAGAATCTATAATACTGACTGTTATCAAAATCTACAACACTGACTGTTAGCAGAATCTATAACACTGGCTGTTATCAGAATCTATAACACTGACTGTTAGCAGAATCTATAACACTGACTGTTATCAGAAACTATAACGCTGACTGTTATCAGAATCTATAACACTGACTGTTATCAGAATCAATAACACTGACTGTTATCAGAATCTATAACACTGACTGTTATCAGAATCTATAACACTGACTGTTATCAGAATTTATAATACTGACTTATCAGAATCAATAACACTGACTGATATCAGAATCTATAATACTGACTGTTATCAGAATCTATAACACTGACTGTTATCAGAATCTATAACACTGACTGTTATCAGAATCTATAATACTGACTCTTATCAGAATCGATAACACTGACTGATATCAGAATCTATAATACTGACTGTTATCAGAATCTATAACACTGACTGTTATCAGAATCTATAACACTGACAGTTATTAGAATCCATTACACTGGCTGTTATCAGAATCTATAACACTGACTGTTATCAGAATCTATAACACTGACTGCTATCAGAATCTATAACACTGGCTGTTATCAGAATCTATAATACTGACTGTTATCAGAATCTGTAACACTGACTGATATCAGAATCTATAATACTGACTGTTATCAAAATCTACAACACTGACTGTTAGCAGAATCTATAACACTGGCTGTTATCAGAATCTATAACACTGACTGTTATCCGAATCTATAACACTAATTGTTATCACAAACTATATCCCTGACTGTTATTAGAATCTATAACACTAATTGTTATCAAAATCTATAACACTGACTGCTATCAGAATCTATAACACTGGCTGTTATCAGAATCTATAATACTGACTGTTATCAGAATCTATAACACTGACTGATATCAGAATCTATAATACTGACTGTTATCAGAATCTATAATACTGACTGTTATCAGAATCTATAACACAGACTGTTATCAGAATCTCTAACACTGACTGTTATCAGAATCTATAACACTGACTGCTATCAGAATCTATAACACTGGCTGTTATCAGAATCTATAACACTGACTGATATCAGAATCTATAATACTGACTGTTATCAGAATCTATAACACTGGCTGTTATCAGAATCTATAACACTGACTGTTATCAGAATCTATAACACTGACTGTTATCAGAATCTATAACACTGGCTGTTATCAGAATCTGTAACACTGACTGTTATCAGAGTCTATAACACTGACTGTTATCAGAATCTATAACACTGGCTGTTATCAGAATCTATAACACTCACTGTTATCAAAATCTACAACACTGACAGTTAGCGGAATCTATAACACTGGCTGTTATCAGAATCTATAATACTGACTGTTATCAGAATCTATAACACTGGCTTTTATCAGAATCTATAATACTGACTGTTATCAGAATCTATAACACTGACTGATATCAGAATCTATAACACTGACTGTTATCAGAATCTATAACACTGACTGTTATCAGAATCTATAACACTGGCTGTTATCCGAATCTATAACACTCACTGTTATCAAAATCTACAACACTGACAGTTAGCGGAATCTATAACACTGGCTGTTATTAGAATCTATAACACTGACTGTTATCAGAATCTATAACACTCACTGCTATCAGAATCTATAACACTGGCTGTTATCAGAATCTATAATACTGACTCTTATCAGAATCGATAACACTGACTGATATCAGAATCTATAATACTGACTGTTATCAGAATCTATAACACTGACAGTTATCAGAATCTATAACACTGACAGTTATTAGAATCTATAATACTGACTGTTATCAGAATCTATAACACTGACTGTTATCAAAATCTACAACACTGACTGTTATCAGAATCTATAACACTGACTGTTATCAGAATCTATAATACTGACAGTTATCAGAATCTATAATACTGACTGATATCAGAATCTACAATACTGACTGTTATCAATATCTACAACACTGACTGTTAGCAGAATCTATAACACTGGCTGTTATCAGAATCTATAACATTGACTGTTATCAGAATCTATAACACTGACTGTTATCAGAATCTATAACACTGACTGTTATCAGAATCAATAACGCTGACTGTTATCAGAATCTATAACACTGACTGGTATCAGAATCAATAACACTGACTGTTATCAGAATCTATTACACTGACTGTTATCAGAATCTATAACACTGACTGTTATCAGAATCTATAACACCGACTGTTATCAGAATCTATAACACTGACTGTTATCAGAATCTATAACACTGACTGTTATCAGAATCTATACTAATGACTGTAATCAGAATCTATAACACTGACGGTTATCCGAATCTATAACACTAATTGTTATCACAAACTATATCCCTGACTGTTATTAGAATCTATAACACTAATTGTTATCAAAATCTATAACACTGACTGCTATCAGAATCTATAACACTGGCTGTTATCAGAATCTATAATACTGACTGTTATCTGAAGCTATAACACTGACAGATATCAGAATCTATGATACTGACTGTTATCAGAATCTATAATACTGACTGTTATCAGAATCTATAACACAGACTGTTATCAGAATCTATAACACTGACTGTTATCAGAATCTATAACACTAACTGCTATCAGAATCTATAACACTGGCTGTTATCAGAATCTATAACACTGACTGATATCAGAATCTATAATACTGACTGTTATCACAATCTATAACACTGACTGTTATCAGAATCTATAACACTGACTGCTATCAGAATCTATAACACTGACTGATATCAGAATCTATAATACTGACTGTTATCAAAATCTACAACACTGACTGTTCGCAGAATCTATAACACTGGCTGTTATCAGAATCTATAACACTGACTGTTGTCAGAATCTATAACACTGACTGTTATCAGAATCTATAACACTGGCTGTTATCAGAATCTATTATACTGACTCTTATCAGAATCGATAACACTGACTGATATCAGAATCTATAATACTGACTGTTATCAGAATCTATAACACTGACAGTTATCAGAATCTATAACACTGACAGTTATTAGAATCTATAATACTGACTGTTATCAGAATCTATAACACTCACTGTTATCAAAATCTACAACACTGACAGTTAGCGGAATCTATAACACTGGCTGTTATCAGAATCTATAATACTGACTGTTATCAGAATCTATAACACTGGCTTTTATCAGAATCTATAATACTGACTGTTATCAGAATCTATAACACTGACTGATATCAGAATCTATAACACTGACTGTTATCAGAATCTATAACACTGACTGTTATCAGAATCTATAACACTGGCTGTTATCCGAATCTATAACACTCACTGTTATCAAAATCTACAACACTGACAGTTAGCGGAATCTATAACACTGGCTGTTATTAGAATCTATAACACTGACTGTTATCAGAATCTATAACACTCACTGGTATCAGAATCTATAACACTGGCTGTTATCAGAATCTATAATACTGACTCTTATCAGAATCGATAACACTGACTGATATCAGAATCTATAATACTGACTGTTATCAGAATCTATAACACTGACAGTTATCAGAATCTATAACACTGACAGTTATTAGAATCTATAATACTGACTGTTATCAGAATCTATAACACTGACTGTTATCAAAATCTACAACACTGACTGTTATCAGAATCTATAACACTGACTGTTATCAGAATCTATAATACTGACAGTTATCAGAATCTATAATACTGACTGATATCAGAATCTACAATACTGACTGTTATCAAAATCTACAACACTGACTGTTAGCAGAATCTATAACACTGGCTGTTATCAGAATCTATAACATTGACTGTTATCAGAATCTATAACACTGACTGTTATCAGAATCTATAACACTGACTGTTATCAGAATCAATAACGCTGACTGTTATCAGAATCTATAACACTGACTGGTATCAGAATCAATAACACTGACTGTTATCAGAATCTATTACACTGACTGTTATCAGAATCTATAACACTGACTGTTATCAGAATCTATAACACCGACTGTTATCAGAATCTATAACACTGACTGTTATCAGAATCTATAACACTGACTGTTATCAGAATCTATACTAATGACTGTAATCAGAATCTATAACACTGACGGTTATCCGAATCTATAACACTAATTGTTATCACAAACTATATCCCTGACTGTTATTAGAATCTATAACACTAATTGTTATCAAAATCTATAACACTGACTGCTATCAGAATCTATAACACTGGCTGTTATCAGAATCTATAATACTGACTGTTATCAGAAGCTATAACACTGACAGATATCAGAATCTATGATACTGACTGTTATCAGAATCTATAACACTGACTGTTATCAGAATCTATAACACTGACTGTTATCAGAATCTATAACACTGACTGTTATCAGAATCTATAACACTAACTGCTATCAGAATCTATAACACTGGCTGTTATCACAATCTATAACACTGGCTGTGATCAGAATCTATAACACTCACTGTTATCAAAATCTACAACACTGACAGTTAGCGGAATCGATAACACTGACTGTTATCAGAATCTATAACACTGACTGTTATCAGGATCTATAATACTGACTGTTATCAGAATCTATAACACTGACTGATATCAGAATCTATAATACTGACTGTTATCAGAATCTATAACATTGATTGTTATCAGAATCTATAACACTGACTGTTATCAGAATCTATAACACTGACTGTTATCAGAATCTATAATACTGACTGTTATCAGAATCTATAACACTGACTGTTCTCAGAATCTATAACACTGACTGATATCAGAATCTATAATACTGACTGTTATCAGAATCTATAACACTGACTGTTATCAGAATCTATAACACTGACTTTTATCAGAATTTATAATACTGACTTATCAGAATCATTAACACTGACTGATATCAGAATCTATAACACTGACTGTTATCAGAATCTATAATGCTGACTGTTATCAGAATCTATAAAACTGACTGTTATCAGAATCTATAATACTGGCTGTTATCAGAATCAATAACACTGACTGTTATCAGAATCTATAACACTGACTTATCAGAATCTATAATACTGACTGTTATCAGAATCTATAACACTGACTGATATCAGAATCTATAATACTGACTGTTATCAAAATCTACAACACTGACTGTTAGCAGAATCTATAACACTGGCTGTTACCAGAATCTATAACACTGACTGTTATCAGAATCTATAACACTGACTGATATCAGAATCTATAATACTGACTGTTATCAGAATCTATAACACTGACTGTTATCAGAATCTATAACACTGACTGTTATCAGAATTTATAATACTGACTTATCAGAATCAATAACACTGACTGATATCAGAATCTATAATACTGACTGTTATCAGAATCTATAACACTGACTGTTATCAGAATCTATAACACTGACTGTTATCAGAATCTATAACACTGACTGTTATCAGAATCTATAATACTGAATGTTATCAGAATTTATAACACTGACTGTTAGCAGAATCTATAACACTGACTGTTATCAGAATCTATAACACTGGCTGTTATCAGAATCTATAACACTGACTGTTATCAGAATCTATAACACTGACTGTTATCAGAATCTATAACACTGGCTGTTATCAGAATCTATAACACTGACTGTTATCAGAATCTATAACACTGACTGTTATCACAATCTATAACACTGGCTGTGATCAGAATCTATAACACTCACTGTTATCAAAATCTACAACACTGACAGTTAGCGGAATCGATAACACTGGCTGTTATCAGAATCTATAACACTGACTGTTATCAGGATCTATAATACTGACTGTTATCAGAATCTATAACACTGACTGATATCAGAATCTATAATACTGACTGTTATCAGAATCTATAACATTGATTGTTATCAGAATCTATAACACTGACTGTTATCAGAATCTATAACACTGACTGTTATCAGAATCTATAATACTGACTGTTATCAGAACCTATAACACTGGCTGTTATCAGAATCTATAATACTGACTGTTATCAGAATCTATAACACTGACTGTTATCAGAATCTATAACACTGACTGTTATCAGAATCTATAACACTGACTGTTATCAGAATCTATACTAATGACTGTAATCAGAATCTATAACACTGACGGTTATCAGAATCTATAACACTAATTGTTATCACAATCGATAACACTGACTGTTATCAAAATCTATAACACTGACTGCTATCAGAATCTAAAACACTGGCTGTTATCAGAATCTATAATACTGACTGTTATCAGAATCTATAACACTGACTGTTATCAGAATCTATAATACTGGATGTTATCAGAATCAATAACGCTGACTGTTATCAGAATCTATAACACTGACTGTTATCAGAATCAATAACACTGACTGTTATCAGAATCTATAACACTGACTGTTATCAGAATCTATAACACTGACTGTTATCAAAATCTACAACACTGACTGTTATCAGAATTTATAACACATTGACAGTTATTAGAATCTATTACACTGACTATTATCAGAATCTATAACACTGACTGCTATCAGAATCTATAACACTGGCTGTTATCAGAATCTCTAATACTGACTGTTATCAGAATCTATAACACTGACAGATATCAGAATCTATAATACTGACTGTTATCAAAATCTACAACACTGATTTTTAGCAGAATCTATAACACTGGCTGTTATCAGAATCTATAACACTGACTGTTATCAGAATCTATAACACTGACTGTTATCAGAATCTATAATACTGACTGTTATCAGAATCTATAACACTGACTGATATCAGAATCTATAATACTGACTGTTATCAAAATCTACAACACTGACTGTTAGCAGAATCTATAACACTGGCTGTTATCAGAATCTATAACACTGACTGTTAGCAGAATCTATAACACTGACTGTTATCAGAATCTATAACACTGACTGTTATCAGAATCTATAACACTGACTGATATCAGAATCTATAATACTGACTGTTATCAGAATCTATAAGACTGACTGTTATCAGAATCTATAACACTGACTGTTATCAGAATTTATAATACTGACTTATCAGAATCAATAACACTGACTGATATCAGAATCTATAACACTGACTGATATCAGAATCTATAATACTGACTGTTATCAGAATCTATAACACTGACTGTTATCAGAATCTGTAATACAGACTGTTATCAGAATCTATAACACTGACTGATATCAGAATCTATAATACTGACTGTTATCAAAATCTACAACACTGACTGTTAGCAGAATCTATAACACTGGCTGTTATCAGAATCTATAACACTGACTGTTAGCAGAATCTATAACACTGACTGTTATCAGAAACTATAACGCTGACTGTTATCAGAATCTATAACACTGACTGTTATCAGAATCAATAACACTGACTGTTATCAGAATCTATAACACTGACTGTTATCAGAATCTATAACACTGACTGTTAACAGAATTTATAATACTGACTTATCAGAATCAATAACACTGACTGATATCAGAATCTATAATACTGACTGTTATCAGAATCTATAACACTGACTGTTATCAGAATCTATAACACTGACTGTTATCAGAATCTATAATACTGACTCTTATCAGAATCGATAACACTGACTGATATCAGAATCTATAATACTGACTGTTATCAGAATCTATAACACTGACTGTTATCAGAATCTATAACACTGACAGTTATTAGAATCCATTACACTGGCTGTTATCAGAATCTATAACACTGACTGTTATCAGAATCTATAACACTGACTGCTATCAGAATCTATAACACTGGCTGTTATCAGAATCTATAATACTGACTGTTATCAGAATCTGTAACACTGACTGATATCAGAATCTATAATACTGACTGTTATCAAAATCTACAACACTGACTGTTAGCAGAATCTATAACACTGGCTGTTATCAGAATCTATAACACTGACTGTTATCCGAATCTATAACACTAATTGTTATCACAAACTATATCCCTGACTGTTATTAGAATCTATAACACTAATTGTTATCAAAATCTATAACACTGACTGCTATCAGAATCTATAACACTGGCTGTTATCAGAATCTATAATACTGACTGTTATCAGAATCTATAACACTGACTGATATCAGAATCTATAATACTGACTGTTATCAGAATCTATAATACTGACTGTTATCAGAATCTATAACACAGACTGTTATCAGAATCTCTAACACTGACTGTTATCAGAATCTATAACACTGACTGCTATCAGAATCTATAACACTGGCTGTTATCAGAATCTATAACACTGACTGATATCAGAATCTATAATACTGACTGTTATCAGAATCTATAACACTGGCTGTTATCAGAATCTATAACACTGACTGTTATCAGAATCTATAACACTGACTGTTATCAGAATCTATAACACTGGCTGTTATCAGAATCTGTAACACTGACTGTTATCAGAGTCTATAACACTGACTGTTATCAGAATCTATAACACTGGCTGTTATCAGAATCTATAACACTCACTGTTATCAAAATCTACAACACTGACAGTTAGCGGAATCTATAACACTGGCTGTTATCAGAATCTATAATACTGACTGTTATCAGAATCTATAACACTGGCTTTTATCAGAATCTATAATACTGACTGTTATCAGAATCTATAACACTGACTGATATCAGAATCTATAATACTGACTGTTATCAGAATCTATAACACTGACAGTTATCAGAATCTATAACACTGACAGTTATTAGAATCTATAATACTGACTGTTATCAGAATCTATAACACTGACTGTTATCAAAATCTACAACACTGACTGTTATCAGAATCTATAACACTGACTGTTATCAGAATCTATAATACTGACAGTTATCAGAATCTATAATACTGACTGATATCAGAATCTACAATACTGACTGTTATCAATATCTACAACACTGACTGTTAGCAGAATCTATAACACTGGCTGTTACCAGAATCTATAACACTGACTGTTATCAGAATCTATAACACTGACTGATATCAGAATCTATAATACTGACTGTTATCAGAATCTATAACACTGACTGTTATCAGAATCTATAACACTGACTGTTATCAGAATTTATAATACTGACTTATCAGAATCAATAACACTGACTGATATCAGAATCTATAATACTGACTGTTATCAGAATCTATAACACTGACTGTTATCAGAATCTATAACACTGACTGTTATCAGAATCTATAACACTGACTGTTATCAGAATCTATAATACTGAATGTTATCAGAATTTATAACACTGACTGTTAGCAGAATCTATAACACTGACTGTTATCAGAATCTATAACACTGGCTGTTATCAGAATCTATAACACTGACTGTTATCAGAATCTATAACACTGACTGTTATCAGAATCTATAACACTGGCTGTTATCAGAATCTATAACACTGACTGTTATCAGAATCTATAACACTGACTGTTATCACAATCTATAACACTGGCTGTGATCAGAATCTATAACACTCACTGTTATCAAAATCTACAACACTGACAGTTAGCGGAATCGATAACACTGGCTGTTATCAGAATCTATAACACTGACTGTTATCAGGATCTATAATACTGACTGTTATCAGAATCTATAACACTGACTGATATCAGAATCTATAATACTGACTGTTATCAGAATCTATAACATTGATTGTTATCAGAATCTATAACACTGACTGTTATCAGAATCTATAACACTGACTGTTATCAGAATCTATAATACTGACTGTTATCAGAACCTATAACACTGGCTGTTATCAGAATCTATAATACTGACTGTTATCAGAATCTATAACACTGACTGTTATCAGAATCTATAACACTGACTGTTATCAGAATCTATACTAATGACTGTAATCAGAATCTATAACACTGACGGTTATCAGAATCTATAACACTAATTGTTATCACAATCGATAACACTGACTGTTATCAAAATCTATAACACTGACTGCTATCAGAATCTAAAACACTGGCTGTTATCAGAATCTATAATACTGACTGTTATCAGAATCTATAACACTGACTGTTATCAGAATCTATAATACTGGATGTTATCAGAATCAATAACGCTGACTGTTATCAGAATCTATAACACTGACTGTTATCAGAATCAATAACACTGACTGTTATCAGAATCTATAACACTGACTGTTATCAGAATCTATAACACTGACTGTTATCAAAATCTACAACACTGACTGTTATCAGAATTTATAACACATTGACAGTTATTAGAATCTATTACACTGACTATTATCAGAATCTATAACACTGACTGCTATCAGAATCTATAAAACTGGCTGTTATCAGAATCTCTAATACTGACTGTTATCAGAATCTATAACACTGACAGATATCAGAATCTATAATACTGACTGTTATCAAAATCTACAACACTGATTTTTAGCAGAATCTATAACACTGGCTGTTATCAGAATCTATAACACTGACTGTTATCAGAATCTATAACACTGACTGTTATCAGAATCTATAATACTGACTGTTATCAGAATCTATAACACTGACTGATATCAGAATCTATAATACTGACTGTTATCAAAATCTACAACACTGACTGTTAGCAGAATCTATAACACTGGCTGTTATCAGAATCTATAACACTGACTGTTCGCAGAATCTATAACACTGACTGTTATCAGAATCTATAACACTGACTGTTATCAGAATCTATAACACTGACTGATATCAGAATCTATAATACTGACTGTTATCAGAATCTATAAGACTGACTGTTATCAGAATCTATAACACTGACTGTTATCAGAATTTATAATACTGACTTATCAGAATCAATAACACTGACTGATATCAGAATCTATAACACTGACTGATATCAGAATCTATAATACTGACTGTTATCAGAATCTATAACACTGACTGTTATCAGAATCTGTAATACAGACTGTTATCAGAATCTATAACACTGACTGATATCAGAATCTATAATACTGACTGTTATCAAAATCTACAACACTGACTGTTAGCAGAATCTATAACACTGGCTGTTATCAGAATCTATAACACTGACTGTTAGCAGAATCTATAACACTGACTGTTATCAGAAAGTATAACGCTGACTGTTATCAGAATCTATAACACTGACTGTTATCAGAATCAATAACACTGACTGTTATCAGAATCTATAACACTGACTGTTATCAGAATCTATAACACTGACTGTTATCAGAATTTATAATACTGACTTATCAGAATCAATAACACTGACTGATATCAGAATCTATAATACTGACTGTTATCAGAATCTATAACACTGACTGTTATCAGAATCTATAACACTGACTGTTATCAGAATCTATAATACTGACTCTTATCAGAATCGATAACACTGACTGATATCAGAATCTATAATACTGACTGTTATCAGAATCTATAACACTGACTGTTATCAGAATCTATAACACTGACAGTTATTAGAATCCATTACACTGGCTGTTATCAGAATCTATAACACTGACTGTTATCAGAATCTATAACACTGACTGCTATCAGAATCTATAACACTGGCTGTTATCAGAATCTATAATACTGACTGTTATCAGAATCTGTAACACTGACTGATATCAGAATCTATAATACTGACTGTTATCAAAATCTACAACACTGACTGTTAGCAGAATCTATAACACTGGCTGTTATCAGAATCTATAACACTGACTGTTATCCGAATCTATAACACTAATTGTTATCACAAACTATATCCCTGACTGTTATTAGAATCTATAACACTAATTGTTATCAAAATCTATAACACTGACTGCTATCAGAATCTATAACACTGGCTGTTATCAGAATCTATAATACTGACTGTTATCAGAATCTATAACACTGACTGATATCAGAATCTATAATACTGACTGTTATCAGAATCTATAATACTGACTGTTATCAGAATCTATAACACAGACTGTTATCAGAATCTCTAACACTGACTGTTATCAGAATCTATAACACTGACTGCTATCAGAATCTATAACACTGGCTGTTATCAGAATCTATAACACTGACTGATATCAGAATCTATAATACTGACTGTTATCAGAATCTATAACACTGGCTGTTATCAGAATCTATAACACTGACTGTTATCAGAATCTATAACACTGACTGTTATCAGAATCTATAACACTGGCTGTTATCAGAATCTGTAACACTGACTGTTATCAGAGTCTATAACACTGACTGTTATCAGAATCTATAACACTGGCTGTTATCAGAATCTATAACACTCACTGTTATCAAAATCTACAACACTGACAGTTAGCGGAATCTATAACACTGGCTGTTATCAGAATCTATAATACTGACTGTTATCAGAATCTATAACACTGGCTTTTATCAGAATCTATAATACTGACTGTTATCAGAATCTATAACACTGACTGATATCAGAATCTATAACACTGACTGTTATCAGAATCTATAACACTGACTGTTATCAGAATCTATAACACTGGCTGTTATCCGAATCTATAACACTCACTGTTATCAAAATCTACAACACTGACAGTTAGCGGAATCTATAACACTGGCTGTTATTAGAATCTATAACACTGACTGTTATCAGAATCTATAACACTCACTGCTATCAGAATCTATAACACTGGCTGTTATCAGAATCTATAATACTGACTCTTATCAGAATCGATAACACTGACTGATATCAGAATCTATAATACTGACTGTTATCAGAATCTATAACACTGACAGTTATCAGAATCTATAACACTGACAGTTATTAGAATCTATAATACTGACTGTTATCAGAATCTATAACACTGACTGTTATCAAAATCTACAACACTGACTGTTATCAGAATCTATAACACTGACTGTTATCAGAATCTATAATACTGACAGTTATCAGAATCTATAATACTGACTGATATCAGAATCTACAATACTGACTGTTATCAATATCTACAACACTGACTGTTAGCAGAATCTATAACACTGGCTGTTATCAGAATCTATAACATTGACTGTTATCAGAATCTATAACACTGACTGTTATCAGAATCTATAACACTGACTGTTATCAGAATCAATAACGCTGACTGTTATCAGAATCTATAACACTGACTGGTATCAGAATCAATAACACTGACTGTTATCAGAATCTATTACACTGACTGTTATCAGAATCTATAACACTGACTGTTATCAGAATCTATAACACCGACTGTTATCAGAATCTATAACACTGACTGTTATCAGAATCTATAACACTGACTGTTATCAGAATCTATACTAATGACTGTAATCAGAATCTATAACACTGACGGTTATCCGAATCTATAACACTAATTGTTATCACAAACTATATCCCTGACTGTTATTAGAATCTATAACACTAATTGTTATCAAAATCTATAACACTGACTGCTATCAGAATCTATAACACTGGCTGTTATCAGAATCTATAATACTGACTGTTATCAGAAGCTATAACACTGACAGATATCAGAATCTATGATACTGACTGTTATCAGAATCTATAATACTGACTGTTATCAGAATCTATAACACAGACTGTTATCAGAATCTATAACACTGACTGTTATCAGAATCTATAACACTAACTGCTATCAGAATCTATAACACTGGCTGTTATCAGAATCTATAACACTGACTGATATCAGAATCTATAATACTGACTGTTATCACAATCTATAACACTGACTGTTATCAGAATCTATAACACTGACTGCTATCAGAATCTATAACACTGACTGATATCAGAATCTATAATACTGACTGTTATCAAAATCTACAACACTGACTGTTCGCAGAATCTATAACACTGGCTGTTATCAGAATCTATAACACTGACTGTTGTCAGAATCTATAACACTGACTGTTATCAGAATCTATAATACTGACTGTTATCAGAATCTATAACACTGACTGTTATCAGAATCTATAACACTGACTGTTATCAGAATCTATAATACTGACTGTTATCAGAATCTATAACACTGACTGATATCAGAATCTATAATACTGACTGTTATCAAAATCTACAACACTGACTGTTATCAGAATCTATAACACTGGCTGTTATCAGAATCTATAACACTGACTGTTATCAGAATCTATAACACTGACTGTTATCAGAATCTATAACACTGGCTGTTATCAGAATCTATAACACTGACTGTTATCAAAATCTACAACACTGACTGTTAGCAGAATCTATAACACTGACTGTTATCAGAATCTATAATACTGACTGTTATCAGAATCTATAACACTGACTGTTATCAGAATCTATAACACTGGCTGATATCAGAATCTATAACACTGACTGTTATCAGAATCTATTACACTGACTGTTATCAGAATCTATAACACTGGCTGATATCAGAATCTATAACACTGACTGTTATCAGAATCTATAACACTGACTGTTAGCAGAATCTATAACACTGGCTGTTATCAGAATCTATAATACTGACTATTATCAGAATCTATAACACTGACTGATATCAGAATCTATAATACTGACTGTTATCAGAATCAATACACTGACTGTTATCAGAATCTATAACACTGACAGTTATTAGAATCTATAACACTAACTGTTATCAGAATCTATAACACTGACTGTTATCAGAATCTATAACACTGGCTGTTATCAGAATCTATAACACTGATTGTTATCAGAATCTATAACACTGACTGTTATCAGAATCTGTACTGCTGTCTGTTGCAGGCAGACAAGTGCAGCAGATACCTGTGAACCCCAGAACCTGGAAGGTCCACTCTAAGTCACTCACCATCCCTACTTGTAAATATATCACTATTCCGAGGGTGGCACGGCAGCACAGTGGTTAGCACTGCTGCCTATGGTACTGAGGACCCGGGTTCGATCCCGGCCACGGGTCACTGTCTGTGTGGAGTTTGCACATTCTCCCCGTGTCTGCGTGGGTTTCATCCCCACAACCCAAAGATGTGCAGGTTCTGTGGATTGGCCACATGAAATTGTCCCTTAATTTGAAAAAAATAATTGGGTATTCTAAATTTATAAAAACAAATATGTATATTGCTGCACCTTGACTGTCGCTGAGTCGAAATCATCCATGCCCTCCCTAACCGCACCTAGGCTATACGTACACTACATGGACTGCAGCTGCCAAGAAGGCAGCTCACCATCTCCCAGACAATTAAGGATGGACAATAAATGTTGGCTCAGCCAGCGATGCCCACATTCCATGAACAAATTGAAAAATCAATATATGATATTATAATATTATGGATAAAAGCAGCATCGGGGTATATTATTGTGAATAACAGCTATGTGTATATTTGAGAATAGCACCTCCTGCTTATACTATCCAGAATAGCAACCCCTATCTTATGAATGTTGGAGGTCAAACAGTCCCGGGACATCACTGTAGGAGTTCCTCCGGGGAATGTTCCAGACCCAACCATCTCCAGCTGCTTCAACAATGACCTTCCCTCCATTAGATGTTTCAGTTCACCTACAACACTGGCATCTAGGCGGCAAAGTGGAAAATTGCTGAGGTGTGTCCTGTCCAGAAAAAGCAGGACAAATCCAACCTGGTTAATTGCCGCTCCATAGTCTACTCCCAATCATCAGTAACGTGATGAAAGGTGTCTTTGTCAGTGACATCATGCAGAACTTACTTAGAAATAACCTGCTCATGGACGCTCAGTTTGGGTTCCGCCAGGACCACTTGGCTCCTGACCTCATAACAGCATTGGTTCAAACATGGGACAAAAGAGCTGAACGAGAGGTGAGGTGAGAGTGACTGCCTGTGGTACAAGGCAGCATTTTACCAAGTGAGTCTTTAAGAAGCCCTTGCAAAACTGGTGTTAGTAGGAGTCAGGGTGAAAACTCTCTGCTGCTTGGAGTCTTACCTGGAACAAAGGAAGATGGTTGTGGTGTTTGGAGGTCAATTATATCAATCCTAGGACATAACTGCAGACGGTCCTTAGGGAACAACCATCCTATGCCCAACCATTTTCAGCTGCTTCATTAATGACCTTCCCTCCATCATATGGTCAGGCATGGAGATGTTCGCTGATGATTGCACAATGTTCAGCATCATTCGTGACTCCTCAAATATGGAAACAAATACAGCAAGACCTGGACAAAATTCAGATTTGAGCTGACAAGTGGCAAGTAACATTCGTAACACACAAGTACCAGGCAATGACCATCTCCAATAAGAGGGAATTTAACCATTGCCCCATGACATTCAATGGCATTACCATCTCGGAATCCCACATAATGAACATCCTGGGGTTTGACATTGTTCAGAACTTGAACTGGAGTAGCCATATAAATACAAAGCATTTTGCTTTTTAACAAACACAATGAGTAGGATTTTGAGCCCATGTTAGCCGTCAGTGTAAACGGCGATGTGGGCCCAAAACCTCGAGAGCTGGGAAAGAAGATTCTTGATTCCTGATTTACCATGCCCTTCGCCCGTGAGGTAACGAGCTTCCTGTCTGGGAAGACCGGGAACCTCATTTTAATCAATTATAATGTAATTAGCGAGCCATCCCACTGGCATTTCCACCTTCATTGAATATTCAAACAGCGTTGGTGTGACGTTTACAACAGCTGCATAAAAACGTGAACCTGGTGACCTCACCTATGAAGGAGCTATTGGAGGTGAGTGTGCAGGTCACCATTAGCCACCAGCGAGTCCAATGGAGAGGACGTGGGGGAACCAACTAAATTATTCTCGAGTTGTGGGGGTTGAGTCCCAGCAGTTGTGTGGAGTCGGGGGGACGGTGGAGTGCTGTACGCAGGCTGCCGTTATTGTGGTGCTCTTGGTCTCCTGCCAATTCGTTGGCCAGGGTTCGTCAGCCAAGCAAAGATGGACTTCCAAGAAGAGACTCATCCCGCTCCTCTAAGCGAAAGGCCTGAGCTCTTCTGGGGGGATCCATTTTCCACGGGCCAACCAGGGACGGCCCATTTGATGCTGGTAGAGGATGCAGCAGAGTACACAGCCTGGTAAATGCACATCCTCCACACGTCTGCAGGGTCTATTGTCCTGAAGAACATTCCCATCAGCCGAAAGGACCACTTTGATATCCGGCTCAAGCAGAACCAATGTCGCCAACCTCCTCTGCTGGAGGCACAGGAAAGGTTCCATGCATATGGAACACAGTTGGCCAGGCAGGGGGTAGTCTTGACGCACTCCTCTCCTAAAGCAAAGGGGAGCCGCCAGGTACCCGTTACTCTTACAAGTTGCTCTGTGGCAGCGTACCGAAGTTGCCTCTCTGTCGATCCCTTCGAACACTCCTGACAGAAGACATGGACATAAGTCCACGTCCCACCATAGCGTGAATGAGGGGAAGCCTACCCACTTTCTTCTCCAACTACCCAAGAAGTGACAAAACGAGTTCAGGAACCACTTGTTCTCCATCAGCAGGTTGTTAAAGTGCCAGTACACGGACCCTGCCCTAATGCAGGATGGAACGAGTTCCACCCACAACAGACGGTGGTCCGAGCCCGGCACCTGCCGCAAGTAAGCTGAAGGAACACAGGACAAGGGCATCTTTGAAATGTAAAGTAGGTCAATTCTGAATGTTGCTCATGTAAGGCCTCATGTAAGTGAACATGTCGGAGTCAGGATGGAGATTGTTATGGGCCAGGGTTTCGAGAACCCCAAAGTGTATCATGGAGTTCACCTGACCCACAACTTTTACTAGATTGTGGTATGGGGAGCACACGGCCCCCTCTACAGGTGTGGGACAGCAGAAATGGAAAAGTATTTTTTAAAGCAAAACAATGTTTATTCTACGAACTCAAGTTAACCTTTTTAAAATATACAGTGAACATCTTAGCAACCATTAATTCAAATACAACCCCCAAAGAATACAACACTAAGTAATCCTTAATAACTTCCCAAACAACATCCAGAAGACAGAAGAAACACCTTTCAACAGAAGCACATTAGGTTTACATTCACTACTGAGAACATTTATAATTCTGAATTCACCAAATGATCAAGAGATAGTCTTTTCATGGCAGAAAGATCAACAGTACACCTGCTCTGTCTGGCTTCAGCTCCAACACTGAAAATGATACTAAAACAAATCCTGCAGCAAACAGCCTAAAATGAAAGTAAAAAGCTGACAGACAGCCCAGCTCCACCCACTCTCTGACATCACTGCAGTAGTAAACACCCATTTCTTAAAGGTACTCTCACTACAGATATTTATATATATACCCATTTATAAACACCCATTTCTTAAAGGTACTCTCACATGACAAGTTGTCGCCAGACGTCCACCAAGTCAAGAGGTCCAACCAGCTCCCTCAACTTCACCTGCAGCGCAGGGATGATGTACTTGCCTGCGTTGATGGAGTCGAGAAGAGCGGGCACTTGCTCGAAGAAAGTCTTTTGCTTCTGGTCAGACAGGGGAGCATTGACATTGATGGAGTGAAGCACCACACACCCCACTCCCGAATTGTGAGGTGCAGCAATCGGCCTGGCACAGCTCCTTGACCCCCAAGATCTATTGCTCAAATGTGTGGCCAACAAGATAGCCACCCCGCCAGAATTAGAGGCCAGGTGACTCATGTAGATCACCGCTCGCCGCTCCAAGAGTCATGTGACTTTGTCTCCCAAAGCGGTTATGGCTTCCTGCAGGACGCACACCGCATATTCCCATCCTGGAGGACCGAGACATTCTGGAACCTGCGCTGGGCACCCTTGCTGCTGTTGATGTAGAGGCTGGCTATGGTCACCTTCATGTCAAAGGTATTGTGCTCCCTTCACCATCACCACTTCAGTGCATGGAGGGAAAGGGGGCGTGGGTGTCTCTCCATTCCCTCAGGAGCCCAGCGAGGAAGCAATTCCACTGTTGCCGCTCATTCCGGTCCATGTCCTGGACTCCTTTATAATAGGTAGGCATGGACTGGACCAGCAGCACCAGCTCCAACCAGCAGTCGAGGGCCAGTTGGACTCTGTTCCGGTGACTGCGGTTAGTAAAAAAGAATCCCAGAGTTTCCCCGGGGGATGAGGGGCGACTCAGTGGAGGACAGGAAGAGGTCCATTGCTTCTCTGCATATGGACTCTAACTCATCATCAGTGCCCACCACCAAGCAACTGTCCTCCTCCAGGCTGTTGCCTTCCAGGTCCGTGTCCTCCACCACAGTGAGCACGGCAGATGGCAAGGACCCGCCAACCAGTCCTGACTCTTTCCCAATCCCACCCCCAGGTTCAGTGACAGAGAGGGCCTCCTTGGGCACCTCTCGGAGCTCTGGGTCAGAGGGTAGCGGCGGCTCAGACCCCCACTCTGCCTTGGATGCCAGCTCACCCGACGAGTCCGGAAAAAGCTTTGGCCTAAGACAGAGGTGCCTGGTGCTGAAAGTTGGGACGGGGGTGGAAGGGGCATCCTTGCCACCACCATTGAAAGACCCTGCATCTAGGACATCCCTGCAGACCCCCGGTGAATCAATGGGCCCATCAGAGTCGCAGGATGGAATTTTGGGGGACGCAACCTCAAGGCTGCCACTCTTCGTGAATGGTGGAGGGTTTGATTGGTTGTGAAAGGGGTAGCAATCAAATGGGATGCTTTGTCCTGGATGGTATTGAGCTTCTTGAGTGTTGCTGGATCTCCACTCGCTCAGGCAAGTGGAGAATATTCCATCCCAATCCTGACTTGTGCCTTGTGGATAATGGACAGACTATGGGGGGGTCAGAACAATTCCTAGCCTTTGACCTGCTCTGGTAACCACTGTACTAATCTCACTAATCCAGTTCAGTTTCTGCTTATTGGTAACCCTGAGGATGTTAATTGTGGGGGATTCAGCAATATTAATGCCATTGAATGTCAAGGAACGATGGTTAGATTCTCTCTTGTAGGAGATGGTCATTGCCTGGCACTTTGTGGCACAAATATAATTTGCCACTTGCCAGCTCAAGCCTGGATGTTGTCCAGGTCTTGCTGCATTTGGACATGGGCTGCTTCAGTATCTGAGGAGTCGCGAATGATGCCGAACATTGTTCAGTCATCTGCGAACATCCCCACTTCTGACCTTATGATGGAAGGGAGGTCATTTATGAAGCAGCTGAATATGGTTGGGCCTAGGACACATCCCTGAGGGACTCCTGCAGTGATGTCATGGAGCTGAGATGATTGACCTTTAACAACCACAACCATTTTCCTTTGTGCCGGGTATGACTCCAACCACCTGAAAGTTTTGCCCCCGATTCCCATTGGCTCCAGTTTAGCTAGGGCTCCTTGATGCCATACTCGGTCAAATGCTGCCTTGATGTCAAGGGTAGTCACTCTCACCTCACCTCTGACAATCAGCACTTTTGTCCATGTTTGAACCAAGGCTGTAATGAGGTCAGGAGCGGAGTGACCCTGGTGGAACCAAACTGAGTGTCGGTGAGCAGGTTCTTGCTGAGTAAGTGCTGCTTGAGAGCACTGTTGATGACTCCTTCCATCACTTTACTGATGATGGATAGTAGACTGATATGGGAGTAATTGGTGGGGTTGAACTTGTCCAATTTCTTGTGTCCAGGACACACCTGGACAATTTTCCACATTGCCGGGTAGATGCCAGTGTTGTAGCTGTACTGGAACAGCTTAGTTCGGGGCACAACAAGTTTTGGAGCACAAGTCTTCAGGCCTATTGCTGGAATATTGTCAGCGCCCATAGCCTGTGCAGTATCCAGTGCCTTCAACCATTTTTTGATATCACATGTAATGAATCGTATTGGCTGAAGACTGACATCTGTGATGCTGGCAGACCGAGATGGATCATCGACTCGGTACTTCTGGCTGGAGATTGTTGCGAATACCTCAGCCTTGTCTTTTGCACAGCTGTGCTCGGCTCCTCCACCATTGAGGATGGGGATATTTGTGGAACCTCCTCCTCCAGTGAGTTCTTTAATCGTCCACCACATTCACAGCTGGATGTGGCAGGTCTGCAGAGCTCATATCTGATGCGTTCATTGTGGAATCACTTGGCTCTGTCTATTACTTGCTGCTTATGCTGTTTGGCACACAAGTAGCACTGTGTTGTAGCTTCATCAGGTTGACACCTCATTTTTCGGTATGCCTGCTGCTGTTCCTGGCATGCCCTCCTGCACTCTCATTGAATCAGGGTTGATCCACTGGCTTGGTGTGCGGAATAAACAATATGACAACTCCAGAAAAGTTACTAGCAGAGCCCAATCTGGATCTAAAGAAAACCATTGAGATCGCTCGATTCCTGGAAGGGGCTCAGGAACCACAAGGGGCATCAGACAGTAATGTCCCCTGGTTAGCGGGAGGGGCCTTGTGTAAAAAGTGTTCATTCCTCAGCTGAAGGTGCCTGTGTAAATAATCCATCACAAAGTCGGAGCTCAGCGTGCTTCCCCCAGCAGACAAGGAAATATTATGACATTCCGAAGGATGCATGGGAACCCGGCCCGGAATGTTCCAGATGTCAGATGATGGACTCTTTTTAACGCTGCCACAGGGCACAGCCAAGCCAAGGCTATAAGTATAGGCAATACACGTGCTACTCAGGGAAGAAGCCAATGCCAGCACAGGCCGATACCTTGCAGGTATACTCACTTCCAGAAGCAGAGACATTGCAACCAAGGTCACCCCATTAATGATAGAATTGCTGGTAAATGGTTGCCCATTGGAAATGGAGGTAGACACGAGGGCTGCCCTTTCTGTCATTGGGGAACAGATGTTTGATTGCCTCCAAACTGGTATCCAAGCCTTGAGTTTAGAAGATATGAAGGCCAGACTAGCTAACTGTATGGGCGAACCATGGGCAGCAATCAGCCTGGCTTCCACTCATCGCTGTGTAGGGACAGGGGTGAAATCTTATGGGAAGAGATTGGCTCAAACGGATCAGGCTGGATTGGCTAGAGATTTTTAGGCTGGGCGTGGGAGAACTGTATGAAGTCATCGCAAATACTTTGAAGTCTTCCAGGGGGGGCCTTGGAAAAATAAAAGGAGCCAGAGCCAAAGTTTATGTCGGCCCCGATGCTACGCCTAAATATTTTAGAGTGAGACCGGTTCCATATTCCCTGTTAGAGAATATAATAATAATATAATTATAATAATCGCTTACTGTCACAAGTAGGCTTCAGTGAAGTTACTGTGAAAAGCCTCTAGTCGCCACATTCCGGTGCCTGTTCGGGAGACCGGTAAGGGAAATGAACCCGCGTTGCTGCTTGTTATGCATTACAAGCCAGCTGTTTAGCCCACTGCGCTAAACCAGCCTGTGTATGCCTGGAAAATCTAGGTATAATAAGATCCGTGCAATTCACAGAGAGGGCAGTGCCTGTCATCCCCATCCTTAAACTGGACATATCAGTCTGCCTCTTGGAGATTATAAGATAATGGTCAATCGGCTTTCCAAGCTAGATAGATACCCCATGTGGCCAGGCAGGCCATGGGTGCGAGTGTATGTGGACTTTTCCGGGCATTTTCTGGGTTCCATTTTTCCCTGGTAGATGGGCACTCCAAATGGTTGGAGATACACCGCATGGTCTCCACGACCTCCCACACTATAATCGAGAAACTACGGCAGAGTCTTTACACACAAGGCATACCAGAAGTCCTGGTTTCCGACACTGGCACAGCCTCTACCAGTGGGGAGTTCCAAAACCTCTGCAATCCAACGGCATCAGACACATTAGAATAACAACTTATCATCCATCATCAAATGGGCTGGCAGAACAGGCGATGCATGAACAGCCTCTAAAATCGGCAAGAAGAAACAACCGGCGGCATCCATAGAGACCAAATTGGCACGATTTTTATTTGATTATAGGACCACTCCTCATATTACAACAGGAGTTAATGGGACGGTGACTTCATACGAGATTAAGCCTGCAGTTCCCAACCTTGTGAGGAGCATAGAATCCCAACAAGAGAAACAGAAAAGAAATTATGATTCTGGGAGTTCCAAAATAATATTCAAGACAGGCGACCTAGTCTATGTGAGGAACTTTGGAGATGACTTCAGGATGGTGCCTGGAGTCACATTGGAGAAAACGGGGCCTGTGTTGTACAAAGTGAAGGCCCAGGATAAGGCTCTGAGGAAACACATGGACAACCTCAGTAGGGAAACCATACAAGCCTCACTACTGGCACAGAGATGACCGGCACCAGTGCAGAGCTACCACCTGTAGAGAACCCTGTGTACGTCTCAACTGATAACGAGGACTCAGGTTCTGAGATGGAAGCAGGCGCCCGGTTTTAGCAGACAGCGAAGAGGAATCCGTATAGGTAACCTTTTGGCGCTCCCTCTGGAAGCAAAGGTCTCCAATTTGGTTCACACCTCCAGATCCCATTCCACCCACCATGGATCTCAGAAGATTGCGAAGCGGTGGAAGATACCTCCTCATCACGCGAGTGCTGAGGGAGGAATGGATTTGCTGAGGTGGATATTACAGCAACCACGACGGACACGGGGGATCGTCAATAGAGCTCCCCGTGGGCTTCGTGGAATATGAATTATCTTATTAAGTGGGCGATAGCTTGCTCAATAGGAAAGGTTGAGCAGGAGCTTAAAACCCACTATTCCAACCCAGACTGGCATCTCCTTGGCTCCCCGGGCTTGGACGCATGTGTTGTAGACTGCTGCTGCAGCCTTTTCATTACTGCCAGAAAAGGATTTGTTACTGAATGACTGCCCTTGGCGAAATTGTTACACTTTCAAAGTGGCTGAATATGCTGAGATTTTTCTCGTCAACAACGTCGCCCGGATTCTCTCCGGTCTTCTCGCTGAAATCAACACTTTGAAAAAATATTGGAAAATCCCACCCATTGTAAGAATCACGAGAGACTTCAATCTTCATATTGAATGGACAACCCCAATTGGCAAAGGCAGTCTGATAAATGAATGCCACTGTAATAACCTGCACAGGACTCATCCACCTGGGGATGATTGTTCCCCGTGTTTAATTGGACTGAGTTAACCCAGCGCTAGCATAAAAGGCAGGCAGCTGTAGAGCCAGCTAAAAAGGAATGAGGTCCTGGTGAAAGGGAACCGGTCCCTGTGCATGTATGATACTGTTGCTGAAATAAAGGACTTTTAAGAAGCTCGTGGGACTCCCCTGGCTTTATCAAAGCCACACTTGTTGATGCTGCATCTGCAGGTTTTTTAAATGTATTTTCCCCGTGGATATCTTTTTCAAATCCTAATTTATCTACACAGTGAACAATAAGGAGCCAATCACAAGGTTTTCTTGAGTCAAAGATAAAGCAAGTTTATTTTTTAAAATAAATTTAGAGTACCAATATCTTTTCCAATTAAAGGGGCAGCACGGTGGCATTGTGGATAGCACAATTGCTTCACAGCTCCAGGGTCCCAGGTTCGATTCCGGCTTGGGTCACTGTCTGTGCGGAGTCTGCACATCCTCCCCGTGTGTGCGTGGGTTTCCTCCAGGTGCTCCGGTTTCCTCCCACAGTCCAAAGATGGGCAGGTTAGGTGGATTGGCCGTGATAAATTGCCATTAGTGTCCAAAATTGCCCGTAGTGTTGGGTGGGATTGCTGGGTTGTGGGGATAGGGTGGAGGTGTTTGACCTTGGATAGGGTGCTCTTTCCAAGAGCCGGTGCAGACTCAATGGGCCGGGTGGCCTCCTTCTGCACTGTAAATTCTATGATTCTATGATAAAGGGCAATTTAGCGTGGCTAATCCACCTACCCTGCACATCTTTGGGTTGTAGGGGTGAAATCCACACAAATACGGGGAAAATGTGCAAACTCCACACAGACAGTGACCCGGAGCTGGGATCGAACCTGGGATCTCGGCGCCGTGAGGCAGCAGTGCTAACCATTGTGCCACTGTGCTGCCCTTAAAGCAAGTTTATTAACTACTAAATTCGAAGGAAAATACAATGAAATATGCAGGGCTGGATTCTCCCATTCTGCGGCTATTTTCACAGGATCCTTCTGGTCCAAAATGTCGGCGCCGCCCCCGCACCGATCCTCTGCCCAGTGGGGGGGGCTAGCAGCCGCGCCGCATAAAGCCCCTGCCTTTGCCTGCCGATACGACCGCAGAATAGCCGGGTCCATGGCCGCGCATGCGCATGGCGTCGGCCTTTGGCGGCCACACTGTACAACATGGCGCTGTTACCGCGGACCTGGCCTGCCAAAATCTGCCCCCCTGTACCCACCCTCGCCACCCCCGGACCACCCCCGACCAGTCCCCCAGCCCCCGCCAAAGTCCCCCTGCCAGCGGTTCGGCTCCCCCCACCCACTCCCGACTGTGAAGTTCCCGAAAGTTCTGAGGACACGAGCTCCTCACGTCATTGGGGGCTCAGCCCATCGGGGACGGAACATCGGGGGAGGGCCTCAGGGCCGTCCTGAGGCCGTCACGACAGCGTGTGGCGTACTCCTCAGGTACATCGTTTTTGAGGGGGCGGAGCTTCGGGAAAACGCAAATTCCAGCATAAAAACGCATTCTCCAGCCAATCACCGAACGCGATTATGGCGATCGGAGAATCCAGCCTGCAATGTTATGCACACAGATATTAAAAGTAAGGAAAGCAAGAGTCCAAATAAAGGTTAAAAGAATATATGGTTAGAAGTCCTTTGTTTATCTTTGAGGTGGAGATTGTTAATCGTTGCAGCCATTTTAATTGAACTGGTTCCTTTACAATCCCAGAGTTGAACTGAAGTCCATGTAATTACACTTGCTGGAGACAATTTCCTTTTTTTATCCGGAAGCCGTCTTTTTCAGAAATTAAAGAGTTTCTCCCTGAGTTTCTTTACGATACAGATACGCAATCCCTGTAAATAATTCTTAGGCTGTTGAGAGAGAAGGCATTGCTTCACTTGAGAGAGAGAAAGAGGTTTCTCACTGCTCCATAAATAGCCTCTCCAGATTCATCCAATGATTTTTTTTCTTTGTGACTCAGACTCGGCAAAACCAGTGCTCCACTGGCTATACATGAGCAATTAAATTAAAGACCACTTTGGCCAGTGCTGTGCTCATAATGATCACCAAGCTGGAGAGCCATTGATAATCCATGACATCCCAGATAGAACATGGATGAAGCTGGGTGTACACCTATTCATTATAGCAGGAACTGATTTTCTTGGGCGCGATTTACCAGCTGTTCACGCCGGCGGGATATTCCAGTCCCACCGACGGGGCACAGGTTTCCCAGCGACAAGGGGTGCAGTCAACGGGAAATCCCATTGACAATGGCGGGACCAGAAAATCACGTTGGTGGACCGCCTCCTCCACCAAAAAAACATGTGGCGGGTTGCGGGCTAAATCCTGCCCAAAGTCACTATAGACTACTATTCCGATTACTGGGAATTGGACCAGCTGACTTCAACAATGACAGGAGAAATAGTGAAATGCCTGAAAGTACACTTCAGTCATTACATCATTCCAGACATTGTGATGATGGACAATGGCCCCCAGTTCATGAGTGAAGATTTCAGCTGTTTCACAAAACATTGGAAAATTCAAAAATCATCTTTGCACAATCTCCAGTCAAATTGAAAGGCTGAGGCAACAGTGAAAATCGCCAAAGGAGTCATCAAGAAATCGAGTAAATCCAGCATCAATGTATACAAGGAGGAGGCAGCACGGTGGCGCAGTGGGTTAGCCCTGCAGCCTCACGATGCCGAGGTCCCAGGTTCAAATCCCGACTTTGGGTCACTGTCCGTGTGGAGTTTGCACATTCTCCTCATGTTTGCGTGAGCTTCGCCCCCACAACCCAAAGATGTGCAGGTTAGGTGGATTGGCCATGCTGAATTACCCCTTAATTGGAAAATATTAATTGGGTACACTAAATTTATTTTTAAAAGTTTAAAAAAACGAATGTATACAAGGCAATCCTTGAGAGGAGAAACACACTGACTTAATGGCATGGAAAGTAGTCCAGTCCAAAGACTAATGTCAAGTGGGCCTCAAACTACTCTTCCAATCGCAAAAAAGCTACTGAAGCCCGAAGTAGTAACAGGTGTGAGTGAAAAAATCAAGGTGAAACGACAGAAAACCAAATTTCATTTTGACAAGACTGCCAAATCATTGCCAGAGCTGAGCATTGGAGACCCAGTCAGGGTACAAAACTTCAACACTCTCAACAAGAGTCAGCCCACCTGCCAACTTGGAGCATGTGGAGAGAAGTTGTCACTTCAATCATACGGAGCGGAATTGAACGACCAAATATACTGGCAAAACCGTCGGCATACAGACACAAATAGTGAAGCTGTTCCTTCACTGCAGGCATCTGATCAAGGGAATGTGATCCTACTAGCTACAAAGAGTTCAAAACAACGAACATTCCCAGAGGTCCACTGGAAATGGAAGAACAGCAACAGTTACTAAGGCAACAAATGCCATGAGAACGGCACTCCCCCGGAGAAGGATCATCACCCAGACAAACAACCAATGACAATGTGCTTCTTTACCCTTTAGAGAGCTGCACGATGTATGCAATGCATGTGCAGTGACTGACGAGAATACAAATAATGGTTAATGCGCGAGAACAGTGGAGCTTGGGTAACTCACAGGTTAGTGAATACAAAGTTGTCTTTTGTTCATTATGTCATGTGAGAGTACCTTTAAGAAGTGGGCGATTAAGAAATGCACCTTTAAGAAATGGGTGTTTATCAGTGATGCCAGAGTGTGGGTGGAGCTGGGCTGTCTGTCAGCTTTTTACTTTCGTTTTAGGCTGTTTGCTACAAGGTGTGTTTTAGTTTCGTTTTCAGAGCTGGATAGCTGCAGTCACAGCCAGGAGGTGTATGAATCTCTCTCTGTAATCTAAAGACTTTAAATCGATCCTGGTGATTTAAAAGTAATAACAGTAGTGACTTTAACCTGATGTGCTTCTGGTAAAAGGTGTTATAAGTCGTATGGATGTTAAAAGGAAAGCTTAAAGGATTACTTAGTATTGTAGTCTTTGGGGGTTGTATTTGAATTAATGGTTGCTAAGATGTTCACTGTATGTTTTAAAAAGGTTAACTTGAGTTCATAGAATAAACATTGTTTTGCTTTAAAAAATACTTTTCCCTTTCTGCTGTGCCACACCTGTAGAGTGGGCCGTGTGCTCCCCATACCACAATCTATTAAAAGTTGTGGGTCAGGTGAGTAACTGGGGTTCTCTAAAACCTGGCCCATAACAAAATGGGGGCTTGAGGGGGATAAAAGTCTATCTATTGGATTGGCTTAGTTAACTTAAAGACAGTGAGGGGTGAGCATATTGTGGTTGCTTTTCAGGCGTGGTATTCTAGATTAAGTGGGGAGTATGTTGTGGACAATGGCTGTTTCAGAGGCTCAGACGTTTTTGGGGGTGGAGACGGTCACACACAGTACCTTGCGGACAGAGACTAAAAGCAGACTGTTAGAGAGGAAAAAGAAAGAGAGAGAGAGGAAAAAGAAAAGGAGAGAGAAGAAAGGAGAAAAAACGAATAGCCCTAGCAGAACAAAATGAAAGAGAAAGGGAGATACAGATACAGATCAGATAAAGAGAGAGAGTTTGAACTTCAGAAAATGGCCATGAAACATGACAGTCAGTTAAAATTGGCAGACGTAAAGGGAAACGTACAATTGGATGATATGATGAGGATAGTGAGAAAGAGCGTCAAAGTCGAAGGCTTGGTGGGGATCTATTTAAATATGTCCAAGCATTGCCAAGGTTTGTCGAGAAGGAGGTGGAAGCCTTTTTCATTTCATTCGAGAAGGTAACTAAACAAATGAAATGGCCACAGGACATGTGGGTATTACTGATTCAAACAAAGCTGATCGGTAGGGCTAGTGAAGTGTTTGCATCACTACCGGAGGAGGTATCTGGGATGTGTGGGGAGGTGAAAAAATCCATTTTAGGTGCATATGAACCAGTTCCTGAAGCCTACAGACAAAGATTTAGAAATTTAAGGAAAGAATTTGGTCAAACATACATGGAGTTTGAAGGGATCAAACCGAGTAATTTTGATAGGGCTTTGAAAATAGACCAAACGTATGAAGCTTTCAGAGAAATTATACTTTTGGAAGAGTTTAAAAATTCTATTCCTGATGTAGTGAGAACTCATGTGGAAGAGCAGAGGGTTAAAACTGTGAGATTAGCAGCAGAAATGGCAGATGATTATGAATTAGTTCATAAATCAAAGATTGGTTTCCAACATCAGTTTCAGCCTGTGAGAGATAGAAACTGGGGACATGAGAAATACTCAAGTGGTAAAGGTAAAGGTGATCTGATGGGAGATAATAAGGAGAGTGTACCTCAGATTAGAAAATAAATCCAGGAGGGTGGAAAAGAGATGAAAAGTTTCAAATGTTTTCACTGTAATAAACTGTGCCATGTAAAGTCACAGTGTTGGTGGTTGAAGAAAAGCACTGGGAAGGCTGATGTGATAAAACAGAATAAGACAGTGGGGTTTGTGAAAGTGGTAAAGGAAAGCCCAAGTGAAGCAAAGGAGGTGCAAAAGATTGTACAGCCTGATCAAGAGGTGATTGATAAGAATGTGCCAGATGTCTTTGAAGAATTTACTTGTGTGGGTAAAGTTTACTCATGTGTATCAGGGCAGGTAAAGACATCACAATTTTAAGAGATTCGTGAGCTAGTCAATCTTTAATGGTAAGAGATGTGGTGTTATGTAGTTTGGGAAGAATGTTGCCAGAAAAGGTGATAATATGTGGAATTCAGGGTGAAGGAGTAGCGTTCCATTATATAAGGTAAGGTTGGAAAGTCCAGTGAAGAGTGGTGAAGTGGTAGTAGGAGTAATAGAGAAACTATCTTGTCCAGGAATAGTTTATCTTGGGTAATGATATAGCTAGATCACAGGTGGGATGATGCCTGCTGTGGTTGATAAGTCAGTGGAAAATCAGACAACTGAAGCGTTGAAGGACGAATATCCTGGGATTTTTCCGGATTGTGTGGCAACATGGTCGCAAAATCACAGGTTAAGACAAGAGGAGAAATCAAAGAGTGAAGATGAAGTTGAAGTGCAATTGTCAGAAACTATTTTTGATCAGGTGGTCGAAAAAGAACAAGAACAGGTGGAGGATGAGACGGATATTTTTAGTTCAGGAAAATTGGCAGAGTTACAACAAAAAGATATAGAAGTAAAACGGATGTACCAGAAAGCATACATGGAAGAGGAATCTGAGTGTATACCAGAGTGTTATTACCGTAAACATGATGTCTTTATGAGAAAATCGAGACCTTTAAATATGCAGGCGGATGAAAAGTGGGCAGAAGTTCATCAAGTAGTATTGCCAGTAGGGTATAGAAAGGAGGTGTTGCGAGTTGCACATGAGGTACCAGTGGGAGATCATTTGGGAGTAAGGAAAACTCAAGCTAAAATCCAGAAACATTTTTATTGGCCTGGACTACATAAAGATGCAGTTAAATTTTGTCAATCATGTCACACATGTCAAGTGATAGGGAAACCTCAAGCAGTGATAAAACCAGTGCCCTTAATACCCATTGCAGCATTTGAGGAATCTTTTACAAGGGTCCTAATTGATTGTGTAGGACCCCTTCCTAAAACGAAAAGTGGGAATCAATATCTATTGATGATAATGGATGTGTCTACTAGGTTTCCAGAGGCCATTCCAGTACGTAATATTACAGCTGAAAAGATTGTGGAGGAATTATTTAAATTCTTTACTAGATATGGACTACCCATAGAAATACAATCGGATCAAGGATCAAATTTTACCTCAAGGTTATTCAAAGAAGTTATGGATAGCTTAGGAATAAAACAATTTATATCAACTGCGTACCATCCAGAATTGCAGGGAGCGTTAGAAAGGTGGCATCAGACATTAAAGACAATGTTGAGGGCTTATTGTCATGATTTACCAGAGGATTGGGATAAAGGAATTCCATTCGTACTGCTGGCAATTAGGGATGCACCTAATGAGTCAACCAAATTCAGTCCTTTTGAACTCATTTTTGGTCATGAGGTAAGAGGACCACTTAAATTGATTAAGGAAAGGGGGATCTAGGATAGGGTAGTAGGGGGATCCAGGATAGGGTAGTGTCTAGGGGATGGGTGGGAGAGTGGAGCATCTCGGACATCTACAAAGAGTTCATGGGGGCGGAGGAGATGCAGTCCGAGGCGCTAAAGCGTAGGTGGGAGGTCGAGCTTGGTGGTGAGATGGAGGATGGCTTATGGGCAGACACCTTGAGCAGAATCAATGCGACCGCGACATGCGCCAGGCTCAGCTTGATCCAATTCAAGGTGGTTTACAGGGCCCACACGACAGTGGCCCGGATGAGTAGATTCTTTGGGGTGGAGGGCAGGTGTGTAAAATGTGTGGGAGGACCAGCAAACCATGTCCATATGTTCTGGGCTTGTCCAAAACTTAGGGGATATTGGCAGGGGTTTGCGGACGTCATGTCCAGAGTATTGAAAACAAGGGTGGCAGTTTGTCCAGGGGTGGTGATTTTTGGGGTGTCGGAGGACCCGGGGATCCAGGGGGAGAAAGAGGCAGATGTTCTGGCCTTTGCTTCCCCGGCGACAGATACTGCTAGCTTGGAGGGACTCAAAGCCCCCGAAGTCGGAGACCTGGCTAACTGACATGGCGAGCTTTCTCGGACTAGAGAAGATTAAGTTCGCCTTGAGAGGGTCACTGCTAGGGTTCGCCCGGAGATGGCAAACATTCATCGACTTCTTCGTGGAGAATTAATCGTCACAGGTGGGTGGGGGTTAGGGTAGCGTAGAATAGGGAGTTAATTTGGCGGGTCTTGGGGGGTTGGGTATCGGTGATTGCACTATGTTTATTATTCTTTGTACATTGTTTTTTATACTGTTGCTGTTTGTAATGCCAAAAATACCTCATTAAAATTGTTTATTAAAAAAAAAAATTGATTAAGGAAAAATTGCTGAGTGAGAAATCGGAAATTGCATTATTGGATTACGTGTCAAATTTTAGGGAATGATTAAATAGAGCAGGTGAATTGGCTGGACAATATTTAAAAGTTGCACAAGATGTGCTAAAACGGGTAGCGGACAAGAAATCCAAAGTTCGTAGTTTTGCCAGTGGGGATAAAGTTTTAGTATTGTTACCAGTGGTAAGTGAACCTCTAAAAGCAAGATTTTGTGGATCTTATCAGATTGAAAGGAAATTAAGTGAGGTGAATTATGTGGTAAAAACGCCAGATAGAAGGAAAGCCCACCGAGTGTCTCATGTGAATATGCTTAAAAGGTACTTTGAAAGGGAAGGAGAGAAAAAGGAGGAGGTTTTAATGTTTCTAACTCAAAGTGACGAACCAAATCCAGATGACTGTGAATTTGAGTTACCTCAAATTAAATTGGAAAATGAGGATGTTCTTAAAAATTGGGATAAATTGTTGAGTTACCTTCCAGAGGAAAAACAAACTGACCTGAAAGAGTTATTGATATCCCGTGGGCAAGTTTGTAGAGATGAATTGGGAAGTGCTAAAATGGCTATACATGATGTAGATTTGGGAAATGCTCTTCCAATCAAACAACATCCATATAGACTTAACCCTTTAAAATTGGCACAGGTTAACAAAAGGATTGAGCGTATGCTTAAAAATGGCATAATTGAAGTGGGTTGCAGCCAATGGAGCTCACCCATAGTGATGGTGCCGAAACCAGATGGTACCCAACGGTTGTGTGTGGACTATAGAAAGGTTAATGCAGTTACAAGAACGGACTCTTATCCTGTCCCATGTTTGGAGGATT
Source organism: Scyliorhinus torazame (assembly GCF_047496885.1). Classification (NCBI taxonomy): domain Eukaryota; kingdom Metazoa; phylum Chordata; class Chondrichthyes; order Carcharhiniformes; family Scyliorhinidae; genus Scyliorhinus; species Scyliorhinus torazame. Next base: position 108,799,858 of record NC_092707.1, read on the forward strand.
GCATTGAGAAAGTGGGACAATCAGCTTTTATTTCCAAACTGGATTTATTTAAAGGTTAATGGCAGGTACCTTTATCCGAAAGGGCGAAGGAGATTTCAGCTTTTGTGACTCCAGATGGTATATACCAATTCAAAGTTATGCCATTTGGCATGAAAAACGCCCCAGCCACATTTCAATGGTTAACTAACAAAGTTGTTTCAGGATTACCCAATTGTGCGGTATACATCGACGATCTGGTAATTTTCAGCCAGGCATGAAAAGAACATTTAAAACATCTGATGGAGTTATTCGATCGACTTCAGGAAGCGGGTTTGGTGATAAACCTAGCCAAAAGTGAATTTGGAAAAGCCCAAGTCACTTTCCTTGAGGAGTTTCCGATACTCTCAAGACAAAGGGAAATAATGCAATTTCTTGGCATGAGTGGATTTGATCGAACATTTGTGCAAAGGTTTTGTAGTGTGATTGCTCCACTGATGGACTTATTGAAGAAACGTCGAACATTTCAGTGGACAGCGGACTTTCAACAGGCATTTGACAGCCTGAAAACTGTGATAACCAATGCTCCTGTGTTGGAGAATTACAAGGGACTCTGTGATCAGATTGAACTAAAGTATCTGACTTTAAAAAGACATGCTGAGGCATGGAGACATGGATGGATGTTCAAAGATACTGTCAATCGAGAAGGATTTCAGTTGGAGGAAGAAGAACAAAAATGGACTATGTTATTGTACCTGTTTGCATGTGTTGTTTTTTTTAAAAGAAAAAGTATATCTACTGTGTGCATTTCTTAAAGGATAGTGAAAAGGTGAAAAATGAAACCATCTTGAAGTTGATGGGTTTTTTTTTTCCTTGGGGGGGGAGGTGTCATGTGAGAGTACCTTTAAGAAATGGGTGTTTAAGAAATGTACCTTTAAGAAATGGGTGTTTATCAGTGATGTCAGAGTGTGGGTGGAGTTGGGCTGTCTGTCTGCTTTTTACTTTCGTTTTAGGCTGTTTGCTGCAGGGTGCGTTTTAGTTATGTTTTCAGAGCTGGATAGCTGCAGCCACAGCCAGGAGGTGTATGAATCACTCTCTGTAATCTAAAGACTGTAAATCGATCCTGGTGATTTAAAACTAATAACAGTAGTGACTTTAACCTGATGTGCTTCTGGTGAAAGGTGTTTTAAGTCGTATGGATGTTATCAGGAAAGCTTAAAGGATTACTTAGTGTTGTAGTCATTGGGGGTTGTATTTGAATTAATGGTTGCTACGATGTTCACTGTATGTTTTAAAAAGGTTACCTTGAGTTCATAGAATAAACATTGTTTTGCTTTAAAAAATACTTTTCCATTTCTGCTGTACCACATCTGTAGAGTGGGCCGTGTGCTCCCCATACCACAATCTATTAAAAGTTGTGGGTCAGGTGAACTCCATGATACACTTTGGGGTTCTCTAAAACCTGGCCCATAACAAATATGAAAAGAGGGGTGTTTGGGTTTTGAAATTCAATGTGATTACCACATGTCCTATCTGGCTTGCTGTAGTCATTTATCCTTTATAATAGACTAGAACATTTTCCCTACCATTGATGTTAGGCTAATCGGTCTGTAATAGTGAGGTTACATTTGTCACCCTCCAATCTGCTGGGACTATTCCAGAATTCCCATGGCCACCTCCTTTAATAACCTCGAATGAAGATTATCAGGCTCTGGGGTTTATTAGCTTTCAGTCCCATTAATTTCTCCAGCACTATTTTTTTACTAACACTAATTTCCTTCAATTCCTCCTCACTCGACCCTTTGTTCCCGAGTATTCCCAAAAGCTATTTGTGTCTTCCTCCGTGAAGACAGAAATAAAGTAGTTGTTTAATTGCTCTGCCATTTCCTTATTATCTACTATAAATTCTTGTGTTTCAGACTGTCAGGGACCTACATTTGTCTTCATGAATCTTTCTTTTTACATACCTATAGAAGCTTTTACATTCCACTTTTAAGTTACTTGCAATTTTACTCTCATACTCTATTTTTCCTGTTTTAATCAATCTCTTTGTCCTCCTTTGCTGAATTCCAATCCTCAGGCTTGCTGTTTTATCTAGCAACGTTACATGACTCTTTTTTGGATCTAATATATCCCTAATTTTATTTTGTTAGCCATGGTTAGACCGCTTTTCTTGTTGTGTTTTTGCACCAGAAAGGAATGCATAACTGTTGCAATGCAGATGATTGTTCCTTAAATATTAGCCATTGCCTATCCACCAGCATTCCTTTTAAGTTCTCCAAAATGAAGTTCCCCAATCGATCTTCACCAACACACCCTCCCATTCCTTCATAATTTTCTTTGTTTAGATTTTGGACCCTCGTTTCAAATCTGACTTCACTTTCCATCCTAATGAAGAATTCTATGATGTTATGGCCACTGTTCCCTGAAGGACCCTGCACAACAAGACTATTAATTAACCCCTTCTCATAATACCAAATCTAGGATAGCCTGTTCTCTGGTTGGTTCCTCAACAGACTTGTCTAAAGCATCATCTCATTTGAACTCCAGAAATTCATCTGGGTTCTCCCAGTCTATATGTAAATTAGATGCACCCATCGTTACTGTAGCACCTTTGTTACATGCAAGTCTAATTTCCTGTTTAATGTCACCCCCTGTCTTACCATGACTGTTTGGAGGCCTATGGACAACTCCCACTAAAGTTTTCCACCTCTTGTTACTTCTTAGCTCCACCCAGACTCAATCTACATCTAGATTTTCTGAGCCAATATCCTCTCTCACTATTGCACTGATTTCATCCTTAACCGACAATGCCACCCCACCTCCTTTTCCTTTTTGCCTGTCCTTCCTAAATATTGAATATCCTTGACACAAAAACAGAAAATACTGGACAACCTAAGCAGGTCTGACAGCATCTGTGGAGAGAGAAGAGAGCTAACGTTTCGAGTCTGGATGACTCTGTCAAAGCTGGAGAGAACTGGAAATAGGGTCAGATTTATACTGTAGTGGAGGACGTGAAGTGGTGGGGCTGGATAGGGGGCCAATGATAGGTGGAGACTGGCAAAGATGCCGGGGACAGAAAGACAAAAGGAATGTAAATGGGGGTGATCAAGGCTAAGAAGGGTGCTGATAGTGGCACATGAAGAGATCAGAATGTGCGAATGGCAAAACAAAGGTGAGCGGTGTGTTAAAGGGCAACTAGGAACAGTTCGCCCAAGTGGGGTGGGGGGAGGGGGAACAATGGTGAGGGAAAAACTGATCAATGGAAGAAATGAAAATAAATTGATATAAATACAAATGGGGTGGAGAGAGTTCATAGAATCGTCGAATTTACCGTGCAGAAGGAGGCCATTCAGCCCATCAAATCTGCACTGGCCCTTGGAAAGAGCACCCTACTTAAGCCCACAACTCCACCCGCATCTCCGTAACCCAGTAACCACACCTAACCATTTTGGACACTAAGGGCAATATCGCATAGCCAATCCACCTAACCTGCACATCTTTGGACTGTGAGAAGAAACCAGAGCACCCGGAGGAAACCCACGCAGACACGGGGAGAACGTGCAGACTCCGCACAGACAGTAACCCAAGCCGGGAATCGAACCCAGGTCCCCGGCACTGTGAATTAACAGTGCTAGCCACTGTGCGACCATGCTGCCTGACGGCTGAAGTGTTTGAACTAAATGTTAAGTCCGGAAGGCTGTAACAGGCCTAATCGGAAGATGAGATGCTGTTCCTCCAGTTTGCACTGGGCTTCACTGGGACATTGCAGCAGGGTAAGGACAGACACGTGGACATGAGAGCAGGACAGTGAGTTGAAATGGCAAGTGACAGAAAGGTCTGGGTCCTGCTTGCGGAGGTGTCCTGCAAATCGATAACCCAGTCTACATTTAGTCTCTCCAATGTAGAGTAGACCGCACTGGGAGCAGTGAATGCAATAGGCCGGTTTGAAGGAGGTGCATGTGAAGCACGGCCTCACTTGAAAAGAGTGTTCAGGCTCTTGGTAGTGAGTTGGAGGAGGTGAAGGGGCAAATTTTACACCTTCTGCGATTGCATGGGAAGGTGTTGTGGGAAGAGGGTGAGGTATTGGGGGTGATGGAGGAATGGGTCAGGGTATCCCGAAGGGAACGGTCCCTGCAAAATGCTGGCAGGGGGAGTGAGAGGAAGATGTGTTTGGTGGAATCATGCTTGCATTGGTGGAACTGGCAGAGGTTGATTCTTTGATTGCGGAGGCTGGTGGGGTGAAACATTAGGACACCCTACCCTGGATCTCGGGGGGAAGGAGAAGGGATGAGGGCAGAGGTGCGGGAGATGGGTCGCACACGGTTGAGGTGCCCTGTCGACCACAGTGGGTGGGAAGCCGCAATTAAGGAAGAATGAAGACATGCCAGCTGCGCCGTTTTGGAAAGTGGCATATCCTTGGATATTCAGTTCCCAGTCTTGGTCAGCCTGCAGCCATGTTACCCAGCAGCCATGTCTCGTAATCACAATCATATTGTACCCCTATTTACCAATGTTCACTGTTAATTTGTCAACCTTATTGTGAATGCTCCGTGTATTCAGATAGGGCCTTTAGACTTGTCTTTTTAACATTTTTACACATGGTTTCTTTTGTACTATGGCCCAGGGAATTTAGTCTCTCCAATGTAGAGTAGACCGCACTGGGAGCAGCGAATGCAATAAACTAGATTGAAAGAGGTGCATGTAAAGCACTGCCTGACTTGAAAAGAGTGTTCAGGCTCACCCCTTTGCTGCTACCCCTGGTTTCCTCTAACTTCCACTATTGCTTTCTACTTTTCTGTCTTGCATTTGGGGCTGGTTTAGCACACTGGGCTAAATCGCTGGCTTTTAAAGCAGACCAAGCAGGCCAGCAGCACGGTTCAATTCCCGTAACAGCTTCCCCGAACTGGCGCCGGAATGTGGCGACTAGGGGCTTTTCACAGTAACTTCATTGAAGCCTACTTGTGACAATAAGCGATTTTCATTTCATTTCTATCTTTGTTTACCTCTCTGTGTCTCTGCGCTCAGGTTCGCATCTCCCTTTTCCTCTCCACGCAGCATGAGTGTAATAACCTGCACATGACACGTCCAATTGAGGATGATTGTTTCCCTGAGATAATTGCGAGTGCAAGCTCCCCCAACCCCTTGGGGGTGGGGTAGTTTACTAGCACTGGGATAAAAGGCCAGCCAGTGTGAGGCTGACTAGAAAGGAGAGAGAACCTGGTAAGCTGTAGCCGGGCCTCATGTATATAATGTTGTGTTAATAAATGTCTCGACAACTCGCCTTGGACTCCCTGCGCCTTTATTAAAATGGGCAACTACCCTAATGAGAATATTGGGTCCGGTCCTGCAGGGGTGCAATCCGTCCAGCTTGTACAGGTCCCCACCTTCCCCAGAATCGATCCCAATGCCGCAGTAACAATCCCAATCTCTATAATCCCCATCCAGCCCCACAACCCTCCCAAATATCTGTCCTCCTCTAATTCTACCCTCTTGAACCTCACTGATCCTCCACCACTGATGGTCAGCCTTCAGTTATCTTGATCCCAACATCTGGAATTCCCTTCTTCAGCTTCTCTACCTCTCAGTATCTGGCATTAATGCATTCCCCTAAACTGCTTTGACCAAGTTTATGCTAATATCTCCAAATATGACTCGGTGTTGTGTTTTGTTTTATAAAGCTCCTGTGAAACATCTTGGGATATTTCGCTACATTAAAGGTACTATATTGTTGTTGCTGGTGGAGCTGGAGGATCAGACCTTGTCTGATTGCTTGTCAAATAAGAAATATTTCTCCTTAGGATCTGTGAGTAATTAGGTTTTCCTTATCTCCTAATCTCCCTTAGCAGCAGCCTGCTCCCCCCCCCCCCCCCACCACCCAATACGTCTGAATAAAACCAGATTCAGACAATTCAAATGTAGGGCAATTACTCTGGGAACCTCTAGTCCTTGCGTGTGCGTGTGCGTGTCTGTGAATATGTGACTATGCTGAATGAAATGGGATCTGGGAAGACAGGTTCAGGTCAGCAATTATTTGAGGATATAGCACAGCACTTAATTCACTAAAGAAATGTCCAGCCACCTCCCCACAATTGGCCAACATGATGTTGAGATGTGAACAGGAATTCCAATCTTCTTGGAGTGGGAGGCTATCTCCTTTCAGAACTGATAAGATTACTGCTCTGTGGATCACTTCGATGTCTGCTAGAGTTCAAAGTTGTTTGGTAAAGTTTCAAAAACATCTGTAAATCCATTATAATGAAGGGACAACTCAATGCAATCTTCCCCAGTCTGAATAAAAACATTTAAATACAGTCACGCAATTTTTCACTGAGGCTATTCCTGTGGATTTGAATAATTCAGAGCAACAGATTAATATCAGGGTCCCGTACCAGCCTCCCCGAACAGGCGCCGGAATGTGGCGACTAGGGGCTTTTCACAGTAACTTCATTTGAAGCCTACTTGTGTAGCACCATCGATCACATACGAGGCGAGACGTAAAGAACTTCAATCGAGGCTTTATTGAGCAGACTTGTTCAGACTCGTTCCCCAGCAGCTCAGTCACAGAATGCAGCAGCGGGGATTAACCCAGGTTCTTATACCCTGCCTATCTGGGTGGAGCCCAGTAGGTGGCGGATCCAATCGGGATCCAGCATCTGTCCTCCAATGGCTCCTCGGCATTCATGGTGTACCGTATTACCCTTAATACATACCACCACAACTTGTGACAAGCGATTTTCATTTTCGTTTCCTGAAGACAGTTCATATTGACTCCATTCGCCGGCTCACTCAGCCCTTTCCCCCTGACTTCTTTGGCCCTTCTCCTGACTCCCTCTGCCCATTGGGTCCCTCTGCCCTTCCTGCCTGGGGCCCTCTGCCCTTCCATTGACTCCCTCTGCCATTCCCTACCAATGCTCCGCCTCTCCTTAATTAATGAATTATTAGAAAATACTGAAGTATTTGGTCTTTGGCTGCCCAATAACTACAGTCACCAAGTTTGTAAATGTAAACAATTAATAATAACGGTAATCTTTATTAGTGTCACAAGTAGGCTTACATTAACACTGCAATGAAGTTACTGTGAAAAGCCCCTAGTCGCCATATTCCAACGCCTGTTCGGGTACACAGAGGGAGAATTCAAAATGTCCAAATTACCTAACAGCACGTCTTTCGGTTCTTGTGGGAGGAAACCGGAGCACCAGGAGGAAACCCACACAGACAAGGGAGAACTTGCAGACTCCACACAGACAGTGATCCAAGCAGGGAATCGAACCCGGGTCCCTAGGGCTGTGAAACAACAGTGCTAACCACTGTGCTACCAATTAATGTTTGTTAATAACAATGACTATAATTTAATACAATTGGTGCACTATTATCGAATTCCTAACCCCCCTTATTTAACTTGCCCACCCTCTACACACACACATGACAAACACAGAAATGAAAGAGGGATGTGAAGGAAAATAAAACAAAAAATAAAAAGGATAAAAATCTCTGTTTCAGGTGGATGTCTTCCAGTTGCTTTCAATCTATAATGGTTTTCACTGTGGACTCATGAGGATCTCTGCAATTTCAGAAACAGTAGGCAAGAAACCTTTTTGAAGAAAGAGGGAGAGAGAGAAAGAGAGGAAATCACAGCTTCTTCTCTCAGCGTCCAAGAAAGTTCTGTCCTCTGAAACCCTCAATCACTGTCCGTTGCTGAGCAGAAATCATTCTTTGGTCAATCGATTGGCCACCAGCCAACCAATCAAATTGAATCCCTCACGTCTCTCGGGTGCCAGAAAGTCTGAATTCTTCTGTTCAAAATCTAAATCGTGGTAGCGCAGTGTACTATTTTGCAATTTTTGAGTTCCTCACTTCCTCTACTTGACTTGAAGGTATATGTCCTTTAAACATCCATGGGTCAAAAATGGCAACAATAAAGTAAAAGAAATAAAAAATAAGTGAATCAACAGGACGGGTCCTTACATACCTCCCTCCCTAAAACGAACGAAACATTGGGGCACAGATGTTTCATTATGAGGTGTGTAAGACATGAATCATAACCATGTACCCATTCATCCTTCCTTGTTATATAGGTAACCCTCCCCCAGTTCGTACATTGGTAACTAGCAAGCCCTTAAACTCGCGACAAAGCATCCGCTATCACGTTATCCCTTCCGGGGATGTGTACAATTTTAACATTGAACTGTTGCAATAATAAACTCCAACTGAATAATCTTGCGTTCTGGGTTTTAAACTTGTATATAAAGCAAGTTGATTATGGTCTGTATAAACTAAGCTTTGTTTATTGTCACGCTGGTCGTATACTTCAAAATGCTGAACAGCGAGTAGCAATGCTAAGGCTTCCTTTTCAATGGTGGAATACTTTCTTTGGCACAGACTTAGTTTTTTTGTAAAATATCCCACTGGCCTCTCTATTCCTGTATCGTCATCTTGTAGTTGCACCGCCCCCACCCCCAGGTCTCTGGCATCTGTGGCCATTTTCAAAGGTCTGGAAAACTCCGGGGTGACCAGCACTGGTTCGCTCACCAACATGGCTCTCAATCTCCCAAACTCTACTTTGCATTCTGCAGACCACACCGTTTTTGTTTATTCCATAACATATCCAACATACACTGGATTTCTGTCTCTAACTTAGCCTATCTCTGTGGGGTCAGTCAGGATGGATGTTACTTTATTAGTTCAGAATTTCCTATGTCCACATCATGATTAGTTAACGTAGTGCACCCTGGTGTATCCCTACAAATCTGCTGACATCTTTTCTGTATCTTTGTTAGATATTTTTGCTGTTCTTCTAAATAGGCAAACTCGGTCTCCAGTTGTCCTAGGATGTCCACATTTGTTACTCGTACCACAGGAGAGTCATTCTGTGAACTACTGACCTCTTTTCCTACCTCACTCTTCCCACCTCTGTCCTCTTCCACAACTTCTACCAACTTCTACATATCTGTCCCTTCCTATCCTCTTTCCTACAATGGTATTTCTTTAACACATTTATGTGACATAATCAGTCTTTCTTCCGACGGTTTGGTCTATCTATTAGGTAAGTCACCTTACTGGCCCTCCTAACTACCTTATAGGGGTCATTGAATTTTGCTTTCAGAGGTTCACCCTGCAACGGCAACAATACTAATACCACATCCCCAGACTGGAATGCACTGGACCTGCATGTTTGTCCACCCACATTTTCATTCTAGCTCCTGAAACCTTTAAACGCTCTCAGGCTCCCTGACAAGCTCCTGTGAGTCTTTCCAGAAATGTGGACACGTAATCCAATATTGAGGATTCATCCTTTTGTTTTAGAAACTTCTCTGCCGTTAAATTTTAGTGGACCGCGTATCTCATGGCCATAAACTAATTCAATTGTGCTAAACCCAGTAGATTCGTTTGGGGAATCTTGGTGGCAAATAGTAAAAAATCCAAACTCTTGTCCCAATCTCTTGGATATTCATGGCAATCGACCCTCATCATTGTTTTTGAGAGCCTGATGATATCTCTCCAAAGCTCCCTGAGTTTTCATAGTTTTCATAGAATTTACAGTGCAGAAGGAGGCCATTCGGCCCATCGTGTCTGCACCGACCCGTGGAACGAGTACCCTACCCAAGCCCACACCTCCACCCCATCCCCATAACCCAGTAACCCCACCCAACACTAAGGGCAATTTTGGACACTAAGGGCAATTTAGCATGGCCAATCCACCTAACCTGCACATCTTTGGACTGTGGGAGGAAACCGGAGCACCCGGAGGAAACCCACGCATACACGGGGAGAATGTGCAGACTCCACACAGACAGTATCAGACAATTTGTGTGTGATAGGCGGTTGATTTTAATTGCTTGATACCCAAACTGCAAATTATGTCCTGGAAAATTTTAAACATAAAGTTAGAACCTGGTCAGATTGTACTTCTAATGGTAGGCCATAGTGTGTGAAAAACTGCATAAGTTTTCCCACTACTCCCTTAGCTTTAATTGTTCTCAAAAGTATAGTTCTGGAAATGAGGTAGTCATATCCATGATTGTAAGAATGTACTGATGTCCTGCTTTCATTTTGTGCAACGGCCCTACGCCATCTACCAATACCCAAGTAAATGGTTCTTCAAACACTGATACAGGTATTAACAGTGTGGGTTTAATCATATGCTGTGGTTTACTTATTATCTTGACGGGTATGACAGGGTCTACATAATTGCACTACATCCTTATCCAGTCCAGGAAAAATGCCTGCTGATTGATGCCTGTGTTTCCTGAATTCCCACATATCCTGCCATTGGTGTCTCATGTGCCATCCAGAATACTTCCCCACAATATTTGGATGGTACTACTATCTGATGAACAGCTGTCCTTTCCCATCCTCTGGTCTATGAGGATGTCTTCATTTTCTCATCAGAACTCTGTTCTTAATTTTATGGCACTCTGAAAAACAACCCCCCCCCCACCCCAGCCTCAACGTTTATAACAGCTGACAGTGCCTATCTCTGGATCTGCGTCCTAGACTTCAATTAAGGCAGTCCTACCAAACACTTCCTCAGTCTCAAGGTTGGTTTCAGCTACTCTCCCAAATGATTGTTGCGTGACCTTAATCTCTGGTGGTGGACTTTGTTTAGCCATTGCCCTGGTCAGCACACATGATGGAGAAATATCCAGAAACTTCCTATAACTGTTCTAGAACAAAAAACAAAGAAAATTACAGCACAGGAACAGGCCCTTAAACCCTCCAAGCCTGCACCGACCATCTGAACTAAAACCCCCTACACTTCTGGGGACCACATCCCTCTATTCCCATCTTTCTCATGTATTTGTCAAGACGTCCCTTAAATGTCTCTATTGTATCTGCTTCCTCTACCTCCCACGGCAACGAGTTCCAGGCTGCCACCACCCTCTGTGTAAAAAAATTGCCTCATACATCTCCTTTAAACCTTGCCCCTCTCACCTTAAACCTATGCCCCCAAGTAATTGACTCTTCCACCCTGGCGAAAAGCTTCTGACTATCCACTTTCTCCATGCCCCTCATAATCTTGTAGACTTCTATCAGGTTGCCCCTCAAACTCCATCGTTCCAGTGAGAACAAGCAAAGTTTCTCCAACCCCTCCTCATAGCTAATGCTCTTCACACCAGGCACCATCCTGGTAAATCTTTTCTGTACCCTCTCCAAAGCTTCCACATTCTTCTGTTAGTGTGGCGACCAGAATTGAACACTATATTCCAAGTGTGGCCTAACTGAGGTTCTATAAAGCTACAACATGACTTGCCAATGTTTAAATTCAATGTCCTGGCCGACGAAGGCAAGCATACCTTCTCTACCAGCATTGCCACTTTCAGTGACCTGTGTACCTGTACACCCGGATACCATTGGCGATCAATACTCTTAAGGGTTCTGCCATTTATTGTACATTTCCCATCTGTATTAGACCTTCCAAAATGCATTCCCTCACATTTGTCCACATTAAACTCCATTTGCCATTTCTCCGCCCAAGTTTCCAACCGATCTATAACCTGCTGTTCCCCTGACGATCCTCATCACTATTCCCAATTCCACCAACCTATGTGTCGTCCGCAAACTTTCTAATCAAACCAGTTACATTTTCCTCCAAATCATTTACATATATTACAAACAGCAAAGGTCCCAGCACTGATCCCTGAAGAACGTCACTAGTCACTGCCCTCCATTCAGAAACGCCTCTTCCACTGCTACACTCTGTCTTCAATGACCGAGCCAGCTTGCCAGCTCACCCATAATCCCATGCGACTTCACCTTCTGTACCAGTCTGCCATGAGAGTCCTTGTCAAAGGCCTTACTGAAGTCCATGTAGACAACATCCACTACCCTACCTTCATCAATCATCTTCGTCATTTCCTTGAAAAACTCAATCAGGTTAGTGAGACACGACCTTCCCTTCACAAAACCATGTTGCCTCTTGCTAATACATCCATTTATTTCAAAGGGAGTAAATTCTGTCTCGTAGAATCCTCTCCAATAATTTATCGAACACTGACGTCAGGCTCACCGGCCTATAATTACCTGAATTATCCTTGCTACCCTTCTTAAACAAAGGAACAACATTGGCTATTCTCTAATCCTCTGGGACTTCCCCTGTAGCCAGTGAGAATACAAAGATTTCTCTCAAAGTCACAGCAATTTCCTCCCTTGCCTCTCTCAGTATTCTGGGACTGATGGGATATACCTTAACTTTCCTTAACTTTCCTCGGATTCTCTGTAAACATGGATGAAGCTACAATCTTCGCTCTTGCCAAATCATTGCCCAACAGTAAGTTTACTAACTTCTTCACTACTCCGACTACTACTACCTGACACTAATCACATTCCAATTGTATACAGTGGAACTGGGATATATTCTCAACTTATGCCATTTACGAATATCTTAGCTTTCATTGAACTCTTCAGAGGGGAAACCAAATCCCTGTCCAGTAAGAGTTCACATAGCACCTGGATCCCTTAAAATAGTTATGGGCTTGGCTATATCATTTAATGAAAATGGGGTAGTCTTCCCCTCAGACAAAAACCTGCACATCTCTCATCTACCTCATTCCTCACACCTGCTGCCACAGCAGTGTTTATCTCAGGCCTTCTAGGTCCAGCTAGAGCTACAGTCTGCCCTGTAGTATTCTCCACTTGCATTTCCTTTTCAGAATCCTCCTTATGAATCTCAAAACGTCCCAAGGGCTTTCCTCACAGCTTCTGACATCCTGAACGAAATGTCCCACTTGATTGCAATGGTAACACCAAGGCCTGCGAGTCTCACCTCCACACTCAGTACCTTCTTTCCTGATTTGAGGAGGAGATCACGGAGTATTCTCAGCTATCCATTCCTTATCTTGGCTACCTCCTTTCAGTTCACTCTCCCACTTCTTATCCTTTTCAAAATTAGGGGGAGACGGAACAAAGGTTTAAATTTATGGATCAGCTGATAATCGTCAGCCATTATTGCTGCTTGTCTAGCAGTTTTCACCCTCTGGTCTTCAACATGGGTTCGTATCACAGGCGGTGGTGAATCCTTAAATTCTTCGAAGAGAATGGCCTCCCTCAGAGCCTCATAGGTAGTTTCAACTCCCAATGCTCATAGCCACCTATTAAAATAGTTCTGCTTAACCTTTTCAAATTGAGCATAAGTCTGTCACAGCTGTCTCCTTAAATTCTGAAACTTTTGGCCTAAATTACTTGGGAGCTAATTCACCTTGTCATAATCCTTAGACACCCCCCCCCCCCCACCCGACAGAGAAGCATAAACTTCCTGTATCTGCCCCATCAATTTACTTTGCATGGGTAATGTCCATTTTTCTTTTGGCCACTCATTTGGTTTGCTATTTTCTCAAATGCCCAAAAAATGGCTCTACTTCCTTTTCTTTAAAATTTGGGCGGGCCTGTATAAATGTTAACATATTGCCACTGGGTTCCATTCTAGGATTTAGCTCCCCTATAGCCCCTGGCAATTCCCTTTGAATTTCCAGTGGCTTAAGCTGGAACTCTGCCTCTTTTGCTTTTTCCTCTCTCTCTACTTCCAACCTCCTCATTTCAATTTCCATTTGAAAAGCTCTATCCTTTTCTTTTTGCTGCATCTCAATTTCTTTTTTTTTGCTGCATCTCCAATTGGTTCATTTGTAACCGGATTTTTGCTAATTCTACTGATTGTTGCCATGTCCCAGGCTGTGTTTTTGGCATTTCTTTCAAATTTAAATGCTGAGCGAGTGCTTCAATTATCTCTGCCTTCCGAGCATTGGCCAACATCTCTATTTTGAATCTACTTTCCAATTCAATTAGTTTGTCTTTTCGAAGCCCTTGTAAATAAACCAAAGGCAGATCCTGCACCTGAAGAAAAAGCTTAGCAGCTTGCAAGCCATCCTGTTATAATTACAAACCTGGTGCCTCTTTAATTTATACTGTAATCCAAACGTCGCTGTCTACAGTTCCAAAGACCATGTAACCGAGCCCCCAAATTATGTTACAATACCCTGGGATAGTGCACGAGCAATTCCAGCCACACTTGACCCAGAGTCACAACACAATTGAAATTAACTATTAATTCTTAGAAAATATCCGATGTCTTTGGTCTCTGGCTGTCCAACAACTACAGTCACCAGGTTTGTAAATTTAAACACAATTAACCTTTATTAATAACAATAACTGTAAGTAAAGAGGCAGCAAATACAACTGGTTAACTATTATCTAATTCCTAACCCCCTTTCTTTAACTCGCCCCACCCTCTACACACACACACAAGACAGACACACAGAGGGGAAGAGGGGTATAAAGGAAAATAAAATGAAAAATAAAAAGATGGATGTCTTCCAGTTGGATGAGGTCTGTTCTTTCAATATATAATAATTTTCACTGTAAATTCATCAGGATCTCAAGACGTCTCTGCAGATTCAGAAACAGTAGGCAAGAAACCTTTTTGGAGAAAGGGACAAAGAGGAACTCATAGCTTCTTCTCTTGGTGTCCAGAAGAGTTCTGCCCTCTTCCTGTGTCCTCTGAAAGCCCCCTCCTGGCAGGATCCAATCACTGTCTGTCCCGAGCAGTGAACAGTCTTTGGTCAATCCCTTGGCCACCAACCAACCAAACAAACCAAATCCCTCCGATCTCTCAGGTGCCAGAAAGTCTGAGTTCATCTGTTAAAAATCTAAATCTTCATAGCAAAATGTACTATTTTGCAACTTTGAGCTCCTCACTTCCTCTGCTCGACTTAAAGGTCCAAGCTCCATTGTCCATTAAATATTCATGGATCAAAAATGATGGTGACAAAGTAAAATAAATGGAAAATCAGGGAATCAACAGGAAGAGTCCTTACTAAAGGCTAGGAATAACTTGGATTTGTGAAATGAAAATCATGTTTGACAAATTTATTTAAGAGTGTAACAAGCAGATTGGATAAAGGGGAACCACTTGATGTATTTGGATTCCCAAAACACATTTGATAAGTTGCCAAACAAAACGTTACTACACTAGACAAGAGCTTATGGTGGAGGGTGATACATTAGCTTGGATAGGCGATTGGCTAACTAACAGAAGACGGAGTCAGGATAAACGGGTAATTCCAGGTTGGCAAAGTGTAACTAGTGGAGTGTCTCCAGTATGAGCGCTTACCATGCATATTAATGACTCAGCTGGAGGAACTGGCTGCATTGCAGACAAATTCGCTGGTGATACGTTTGCCAGAAGGATGTAAGGAGGATACAAAGGAACTTCACAGCCCCTCCCACCAGCAGGATTTTCAAGCTCCAGGGTTTTAAGCTGCATTTCCTCTTCCCCAGAGAGCAGTGGAGGCTGGTGCTTGTTATATTCAAGGCTGAGATTTTTAATTGACGAACGAGTCAAAGGTTATGGGGGAACAGGCAGGAAAGTGGAGTTAAAGCACAGTCAGATCAGTCAGGGTCTTATTCAATGGTACAGCAGGCTCAGAAACTGATCAGCATCTGACGCGGTTCCCGATTTCGGACGCTCCCATGATCTAACCGACCCGCCTAGATTCGTGCCCGACGTGTGTTGGCCGTTAGGTTGCGCCCACAATTTCATATGCCTTCATTTCCTGGCTGCATTCTGAATAGACTATAATCCAAATAAGGCAATGGAGAGATTGCCAGACAACCAAATATGTATTCCACTCCCAATTGGGAAGAAAAGGATCAGACTCTGAAACTTTTCTGTCCTCCCCCCGCAGCCCCCCCCCCCCCCCCCCCCCACCTCCCCCAGTCCCTAGGAGTGTGAAAGGTCTCATCTCCTGTTGACTTTTGCACTTTTACTGTTCAAAAGTCAAAAGTTTCTGATATGAGACATTGAGAATATAATTACCTGTTCTACAGCACAATGACTGCAGCATACATAGTAATTGAATTCCTCTGGAGTATACTACCAGCAAGGCTTTTAAAGATTTTTTTTAGCAGATCAGGGCAGATATTGGAAACATATACTGTTATAGGCTGCAAGAGCCATCTATCTGTTTCTCTCTCTATCTTGGATGTATTGTGCACAGATATCCTGGGAAGATGAATCTATTGCAAACTAAGATCTCTTGGGGATAAAACTTGGAAATCTGCTCGATACAGCTTGTCATGGACTTTCCTAGTTCCAGCAGTAACACGAATATAACAAAATAGGATGTGATATGCCCAGAAACAGGTAGAAACCTGCCTAATAATAGCAGTTGCCATCCTACAAAAGACATAATGGGATGTGTCTTTCCCAGAATGAGATTAGAATGCATTTACATATAATCAGATGTGAATAGATTTTTAGAAGATACAGATTACATAGACGATTGGGAGATCAATGAAGTATACACATGCTAATGTCTAGAGTCAAGGAATTTGAGAGGTGCAGACAGCCAAATACATAGAAGGCCCAATCAAAGGGGAACAAAGGTATAATTGCCAGGGTTCCCAGAAGCAATGAGGCCAGTTGAAACCTAGCAGCCCCAGAAGCAGACAAGCCAGTTTCCAACTAGCAGCCTAGAAGCCAAGTTTTACAACAGCCTGTAAATCTTAGAGCCAAGGCAGTGCAGATACCCTTTCTTAAATATCTTCACTGGGCTAGGACAAGGCGGTTCCCAGACTTGGGTATCAGCCCAGTTTTGTGTGGTAACTATGAGCTAATTGTCACTCACAAATTTATTTAATTTGGATGTTATTTGGGGAAACGGTGAAGTTGTCAGGAGTTCAGGGATCGTAGATATATTTTGGAACAAGAGGTACGTGCTACATAAACTGTGGATATACCTAATTGTCTCAGCATAGTATAGTCCTGTTCGTGAGTATTTGTCTTTTCTTTAATTTAATAAATAGTCTTTAATAATTGTTACATGATAACTGAGCTGCCTATTCTTACTGGGGTTTTACTTGACTCTTCACACCATTCCAAAAACAAAACTATAGACCCCCACGGACAGTGTTCCAAGTTGGGATACCCTCGCAGATAATATCAGTGTGGTGTGACACAGTTACTCCCAGGATGACCACTAAACAAAACAGCCACAACATGAAATCATCGCATCGAGACCAGCCAAAGGACAGTTAACAATGTATTTTTTTCATTGTTTTCTTCAAAACTGTAAAAAAAAAGGTATAAAGTCTTTCCTCATATTCGATCATCTGTATTAGCTTGTGTGTGCGTGGGTTCAGGGAATGTGCGTGAAGTACGAACGAGAATCATGATTTACCTTGTTTTACATTCGGGAACTGGGGTCAATCTCGTTCTTTGATTTGCACTCAGAAAGGCTGTCTGATTAATTCTTCATCATCCAAAAGTGCACATGGTGGAATCCCTGCAGTATTGGCAAAGCACACCCTCGCTAAATTTACAACAAAACTATGTTACCGATCTGAAGTGGTCATTTAGGGGAGTAAATCTTTACGTGGCCACAATGTGTTAATCATACAGCTGTAGTCATTGTCTGGTTTGTGCATAATACACAATGTCAGCTACCATTGCGTTGTTAACCGAGGATTATTGACAAATCTGACTTCACAGGCTTTCGGAATAATTATGGCGACTTCAACGTGGCAAGACATTGGCTGGTGCCTCAGAGGTGGGAAATAGGAAAAATGGACGAAAGCTTTTAACGATAGGGAGTTCAGAATGGCTGGAGGTTCAGGGGGGTGACTGGCAGCTCACGCAAAATGACTCCAGAAATCTGTCAGAGGGCAAAGTGGAAATTTATCATAGCATTTACAGTGCAGAAGGAGGCCATTCGGCCCATCGGGCCTGCACCGGCTCTTGGAAAGAGCACCCTACCCAAGGTCAACGCCTACACCCTATCCCCATAACCCAGTAACCCCACCCAACACTAAGGGCAATTTTGGACACTAAGGGCAATTTATCATGGCCAATCCACCTAACCCGCACATCTTTGGACTGTGGGAGGAAACCGGAGCACCCGGAGGAAACCCATGCACACACGGGGAGGATGTGCAGACTCCGCACAGACAGTGACCCAAGCCGGAATCGAACCTGGGACCCTGGAGCTGTGAAGCAATTGTGCTATCCACAATGCTACCGTGCTGCCCCAGTAGTAGGAGTCTATGGGGAATGCAAAGTTTGAAAGGATGAGAATGAAATAAACTGGGTGTATAGCTACAGATAGTGGGAAATATTCAGAGAAGTATTTATATAAAAGCAACACATACCCCTAAATGGTTAAAATTCTACTTGTGCATTGAAGCAACCGTGGTCATCGAATGAGGTAAGAGAGGGTATCAAACGCAAAGAAAAAGCTGGCACAGAATATATGCAAGAGTGACAGGTCACGTGAATGTGGGAGAGATTAAAAACACGCGATGACAGGTGTTGCAAAGAACATGATAAAATCAGAGTTAATGTTAAAACATTTTTCTGAATATCAGAGAAAGGTAAAGGGGAATGTGGGTCTATTAAGGACAGATTCAGATGGCACAATAATGACAATAAATCAATGATGGAGTCGCTAACTGAATACTTAGATTTGACAATAGGGGAAGAGAACAAAATATCAGTTATACGAGAGGACATAAAAATAAATCAAGAAGACAAATTCATTAGATTAATGTAGTTTAAATTGGTAATTCAGAAAAGAATAATCTCCAGGACCTGATGGTTTCCTCTCAAAGTATTAAACAAACTAGGTTAACAAATTGAAGATGGGTTAGTCACATTTTTGCAATACTCTCTAGATTTAGGATGTGTGCCTTTGGATTAGAAAATAGCAAATGTCATTCTGTTATCTGAGGAGGGACAATTTAGCCTAGCCAATCCACCTCACCTGCACATCTCTGGACTGTGGGAGGAAACTGGAGCACCCGGAGGAAACCCAAGCAGACACAGGGAACGTGCAAACTCTACACAGACAGTCACCCAAGGCCGGAATTGAACCCGGGTCCCTGGCGTTGTGAGGCAGCAGTGGTACCACTGTGCCACCCAGTGCCATTGTGTCCCAGAACCATGTTCCTGGAGGCAGGTTCAAGGTCAGGTGGGTTACCCTCCCTCAATCGGCAGGTAGCCAATTAGGGTATATCAATGCCTATTGTCAGGGGCCTCCCTCCCTTTCTTACCTGAACTAGAGGCTGTACCTCCTTCTGGATTGGATGGCCTCCTTTTGGCGCTCCAACAACAGGAGTTTCCCCCACCCCCACTACTCTGCAGTCTTTATCTGGATGGTGAGCAATGCCTCCAGCCATTAATTGACCTGACACCGAAAATCGTATGTGGGGGATTGGAGATCGGGGTGGGGGCAGTCGGCACCAAGAGGTTCTCCTGATATCAGGTTCCTGACTGCAGAAGGAAAGTTTAGCCCCAGGTAACTACAGACCCATGAGTTCAGACTAGAATTTACCATCAGTGACAGAGCAATTGAGCACCAAATCACATATGAGCAGATCAGAGTCGGGGTCTGCGATGGGTAGGACATGTCTGATTCATTTTGTTTGATATTGTGAGAAATTTGCTAACACGATGAACAGGTCCTGTTAACTTCCAGAAGGCATTGGCCTGTATTCTCTTAGGGGTGGGTAATTGATTCACTTTCTCACCAGGCGGATATGTAGCCTGACTCTTCTCAAAAGATTCCTGCGCCTCAAAAGAATTCAAGGATTTTAAGAAGCCAAGCTATTAGTGTGATGACCCAGCAGAGGTGAAGCATGACTACAGATTTTGAATCTGCACTGGATTCTGCAATACCTGACAGAGAGATAGTTCACATTAGCTTACAGGAGGCTTGCATACGTCAACGAAGGCATTACATTTTGTAAAAGCATTTGAAGTAATCACTGAGATTGTAAGGATGAACATTCCATCAGCGAGACTCCTAAACAACACAATTTAAAATACATTGCAAAATCCAAATGTACTTTAGCTCTCAATCAACTGGGAGGACAGGAGTATTAACATTAGTGTCCTTGAAGGAGCCAATCGCACCAGCACCGAGGCCATGAGCATCCAAAACCAACTCCGCTGGGCCACCCATATTTTTAGGATGTCAGAGTCATGGCTGCCAAAGCAAATCTTCTTTACCCAGCTCAAGGAAGGATTCTGAACAAGATGAGGACAAAGGAAGTTCTTCAAAAACACCTTGAAGGCTTACCTCAAGAAATGGAATGTATATGTCAATGCCTGGAAGAGCCTTGCTCAGAACAGACCTACATGGAGGAACCTCCTGAATAAAGGGGCACAATTCTTCAACAATACCCAACGACAAGAGGAGGCCCGGAAAAGGAGCCTGAGAAAGGAATACCCGAGATATAGTATCCAAGGACCAATCCCATTTTTGGCAAACTCCTGCCAAGTGAGTGATTGAAGGTGCGGCTCCAGGATCGGGCTCATCAGCCACACAAGAACCCACAAAACATGTGACCAGTAACATGGAGTGTCTTAAGGGGACAATCATACTCGTTAGCGAGCGATCACTGCATTCTATCCATTATAGTTTCTTGAATGGAATACATCCTCTTGACAAATCAAAGTTTAAAAAAAATTATTTCCCTTTCTGTGACTTCAAACTCACGTTATACGGTAGAGTATCCTTTTTCATGGAATAAACAGCCTCATGACAATCCAAAGTTTAAAAAAAATAAAAATATATCTTTCTTTCACTTTATTTGCATTTGAAACATATTTATAAACACTAAACACGAATTATACAAAACATTAACCAACCAGAAAATGGCTCCTGATGTCTCGTGCCTCTGTTCGATGGTTCTGGACCGAGAAATAAAAGTGCAAATAACAAGGGGTAAAAACTTACCTAACATCAGGACAAGTTGACCAAGTTAGCGCTGTCCCTTTAATTTGCCGGTTCAGCGCAGCACTTCACTCAATCAATGAAAAAAAAACCAGGCCAGGAGTTTGAAAGCCACGTGCTTCCAACGGGCATGCCCATGCGTCCACACTTCCGGGTCGTCATGCTGCACATCTGCTGCAGTCCAGCGACTTACATCGGGAATTCAAAAGGAAGTTATGGGCCATTATCCCCAAAAGCCCTCGGTGATAATGCAACAATACAAATTTAATTTGGTGGCAAGAACCCCAATGAAGATGATAGTGGCATTTGTGAAATGAAATGAAATGAAGAAATGAAATGAAAATCTCTTATTGTCATAAGTAGGCTTCAAATGAAGTTACTGTGAAAAGCCCCTAGTCGCCACATTCCGGCTCCTGATCGGGGAGGCTGGTACGGGAATTGAACCCTGCTGCTGGCCTGCCTTGGTCTGCTTTAAAAGCCAGCTCTTTAGCCCTGTGCTAAACCAGCCCCTTGGTGTACAAAGGGCTGTGCTTTGCGAGTTCGGGATTGCACTCAACGACATGTTGAGAGTCAGGCTAATCTGTGCTGTTGATGCCATGGTCATACAAAATAAATCATTAGTAGAGGCAGAGATTACCCTAAAGAAGGTATTAGAGGTCACCTAGGCTATGGAAAGTGCTGAAAGGGAGCTGATGAAATTGAAGAACAAACAAGAGGGTGAGGTCCACCAAGTTTGGCAGGTCGCTGCCGCCAGTCGGGGGCGCCATAGATGTAAGTGCAGAAAGTAATCAGCAAAGAGGCTCGGAGCAAAAGAGTGTGTAGGGATACAGGGAATTGAGTCTACAGACCAGAAGCTATGAAGAATGCTGATGCACAATTAATTACTCTCGAGACAAGGTGAGCCATAACTAATCGGCTTTAATCAGCTAGAACTGTACCCAGCAGCTTCGATACAGAAAGTGAAGGCTGCTGGGATGGCATTTTTTCTTATACCCCGCCTCTCAGGGCGGAGCTATGTACGTTAGCCAATGGTAGACTCCTAGGTCTAGCCAATGGGCATCCACCTCTCAGGTACTGCAATACCTGGTATTACCACATTCACCCCCGGTTAAAAAAAGAACCCAGCGGGGTGATGGCCAGCGTTACTGTCGCCTTCTGCATGGTAGGACCAGGTATTGCAGGTACCGTGATGTCGAGGGTAACAGAGAAAGTTTTTATTGTTTTATGGTGCAGCAATCAGACGATCGGGTGGCCTGGTCGTCCTTCTGGAGCGTCTGGGTTTCGGCGATGATCCTGGTGGGGGCCCCGACGGTTGTGGCTCCGGGAACGTGGTGTCTTCCTCCCTGGCAGCTTCGTCACCCCTCGCGGCGCTGTTGGGGCGAAAAGTGGGCAGGGGGAGGGGTGCCTGTAGGGGGCGTCGGTGCCTGTTCGGCGCTGGGTAGGGGAGGCGGCAGTACTGACCCTCCGGTCAAGTGCTGCGAGGAGGGTGGGGGTGGGGGCAATGGTGTGGGTGCGCGTGGGGCTCCGGCGGGCGCCAGGTCCCGAAGGGAGACCGTGTCTTGGCGGCCGTCGGGGAACGCTACGTAGGTGTACTGGGGGTTGGCATGCAGCAGGTGGACCCTCTCGACCAACGGGTCCGACTTGCGCGCCCTCACATGTTTCCGCATCAGGACGGGTCCGGGTGTCGCTAGCCAGGTTGGGAGCGAGGTCCCGGAGGAGGACATCCTGGGGAAAACAAGGAGACGTTCATGAGGTGTCTGGTTCGTGGTAGTACAGAGCAGTGACCGGATGGAGTGAAGGGCCACTGGGAGGACTTCTTGCCAGCGGGAGACTGGGAGATTCCTGGACCGAAGGGCCAGCAGGACGGTCTTCCAGACCGTTCCGTTCTCCCTCTCTACCTACCCGTTTCCCCGGGGGTTGTAACTGGTCGTCCTGCTCGAGGCAATGCCTTTGCTGAGCAGGAATTGACGCAGTTCGTCGCTCATAAAGGAGGACCCCCTATCACTATGTATGTAGGCGGGGAAACCGAACAGTGTAAAAATACCCTGGAGGGCCTTGATGACGGTGGTCGTGGTCATGTCTGGGCAGGGGATGGCGAATGGGAACCGGGAGTATTCGTCAATCACGTTCAGGAAATACGTGTTGCGGTCGGTGGAGGGGAGGGGGCCCTTGAAATCCATGCTGAGGCGTTCAAAGGGACGGGAAGCCTTTATCAGATGCGCTCTCTCTGGCCGGTAGAAGTGCGGTTTGCACTCCGCGCAGATTCGGCAGTCCCTGGTGAGTGTCCTGACCTCCTCGATGGAGTAAGGCAGGTTGCGGGTCTTAATGAAATGGAAGAAACGAGTGACCCCCGGGTGGCAGAGGTCCTTGTGGAGGGCTCGGAGGCGGTCCACTTGCGCGGTGGCGCAAGTGCCGCGGGACAGGGCACCAGGAGGCTCGTTCAACTTCCCGGGACGGTACAAGATCTCGTAATTGTAGGTGGAGAGTTTTATCCTCCACCGCAAGATCTTGTCGTTCTTAATCTTGCCCTGCTGTGCATTATCGAACATGAAGGCCACCGACTGTTGGTCCGTAAGGAGAGTGAATTTCCTGCCGGCCAGGTAATGCCTCCAGTGTCGCACAGCCTCTACTATGGCCTGGGCCTCCTTTTCGACCGAGGAGTGGCGAATTTCGGAAGCATGGAGAGTACGGGAGAAGAAAGCCACGGGCCTGCCCGCTTGGTTGAGGGTGGCCGCCAGAGCTACGTCGGACGCATCGCTCTCGACCTGGAAGGGGAGGGACTCGTCGATGGCGCGCATCGTGGCTTCTGCGATGTCCGCTTTGATGCGGCAGAAGGCCTGGCGGGCCTCCGTCGACAGGGGGAAGGTTGTGGCCTGGATCAGGGGTCGAGCCTTGTCTGCGTAATTAGGGACCCATTGTGCATAATATCGAAAGAAGCCAAGGCAGCGCTTTAGGGCCTTGGGGCAGTGAGGGAGGGGGAACTCCATGAGGGGGCGAAGCGTTCAGGGTCGGGGCCTATGACTCCATTTCGCACTACGTAGCCTAAGATGGCTGGGCGGTCGGTGCTAAACACGCATTTATCCTTATTGTAGGTCAGATTAAGGATATTTGCGGTCTGGAGAAACTTTCGGACGCTGGTGTCGTGGTCCTGCTGGTCATGGCCGCAGATGGTGACATTATCCAGATACGGGAACGTTGCGCGTAAGTCATACCGGTCAACCATTCGGTCCATCTCACGCTGGAAGACCGAGACCCCGTTCGTGACACCGAAGGGAACCCTTAAAAAGTGATAGAGCCGCCCATCTGCTTCGAAGGCAGTGTACGGGCAGTCCCCATGACGGAGGGGCAGCTGGTGGTAGGCAGACTTGAGATCCACCGTGGAGAAAACCTTGTATTGCGCGATCCTGTTTACCAGGTCGGCTATACGAGGGAGAGTGTACGCGTCCAGCTGCATAAACCGGTTGATGGTCTGGCTATAGGCGATGACCATCCTATGTTTCTCCCCGGTCTTTACCACCACTACTTGAGCCCTCCAGGGGCTGTTGCTTGCTTCGATGACCCCTTCCTTCAGCAGCCGTTGGACCTCAGACCTGTACCGTCTGCTCCTGGTGGTGACGGGTTTGCAATCCGGGGTGAGGTTCACAAACAGGGAAGGCGGGTCGACCTTAAGGGTCGCGGGGCCGCAGACAGTAAGGGGGGGTATAGGGCCGCCCAAGAAGGGTGGCTGCGCAGAGGTGCGGCAGGGCGTACAGGTGGAAATTGCGGAATTTCCTGCCTTGGACAGTGAGGTTCGCTAGGCAGAACCCCTTTATCTCCACTGCGTGTGACCCGGAGGCCAGGGAGATCCGTTGGTTTACGGGATGGGTGACAAGAGAACAGCACCTTACCGTGTCGGGGTGGACAAAGCTTTTCGTGCTCCCGGAGTTGATCAGGCATGACGTCACGTGGCCGTTGATGGCGATCGTTGTGGTGGCTTTCGCTAGCGTCCGGGTCCGACTCTGGTCCAGGGTAATGGAGGCCAGCTGCAGCAAGGGGGAGTTCCGGTCAGGCAGCGTGGAGTCGGCAGTACTGGGGGCTTGAGGCCCCATCCAAGATGGCGTCAGCCACGGGTCTCACATGGAGTCCGGGGATGCAGAAGATGGCGTCGGCGAGGGACAAAATGGCGGCGCCCACCCATCCAGCGTGGTGGCCGGGGGGCAAAATGGCCGCGCCTGTGGGTCGCACGTTGCCTGGGGATAGAAGGGCGGCGGTGGGCCTTGGATGGCCGGGACCTGGAACAAAGGCTGCTGATAGTCGCTGGCGACCGCTGCCACGGCGCGGCCCTGGCAGACCGCGACATAGTGGCGACATAGTGGCCTTTGCAGGTGGCGGTGCGGGCCGGGCAGCGCGCGCGGGGATGATTCGCTTGGCCGCAGAAGAAGCAGCGTTGTCCAGCGGTGAAAACGGGCCGTCTAGCGGCGCAGGCCTGCGGGAAAGTCTGGAAGGCCGCCGCGACGGGGTGCCACGCAGCCCAGGGGGGCGCCGTGCGTCCGGGAGCAAAAGCCAGTGTGTTTTTGTATGCAACGTCCATGGACCCTGCCAGGGCCCGTGCCTCAGTGAGGCCCAGTGTGTCCATTTCAAGGGGCCTTCTGCGGATGTCGGGGGAAGTCACACTTGCCACAAAAGCGTCCTGAATTAAAAGTTCCGTGTGCTCGTTCCCCGTAACTGCTGGGCAGCCACAGTTCCGGCCCAGCACTAGTAGAGCTCGATAGAAATCTTCCAGTGTTTCTTCAGGGCTTTGCCTTCTAGTTGCCAGCAGGTGACGGGCGTAGACCTGGTTCAGGGGACGGATGTAATGTCCTTCCAGCAGCTCGATAGCTGCAGCATAATTCTCCACCTCCTCGATCAGAGGGTAGATCCCAGGGCTGACCCGCGAGCGTAGAAGGTGCATTTTCTGCCTTTCCGTGGGTGTGTCAGCGGCTGTGTGGACGAAGCTCTTAAAACACTCCAGCCAGTGCTTGAAGATAGTAGCAGAGTTGTCTGCGTGGGGACTGAGCTGAAGGCACTCCGGCTTGATGCGGAGGTCCATCCTTTCAGAAGTAACAGCTGATTAAATTGATGCACAATCAATTACTCTCGAGACAAGGTGAGTCATAACTAATCGGCTTTAATCAGCTAGAACTGTACCCAGCAGCTTCGATACAGAAAGTGAAGGCTGCTGGGACAGCATTGGTTCTTATACCCCGCCTCTCAGGGCGGAGCTATGTACGTTAGCCAATGGTAGACTCCGAGGTCGATGCCAATGGGCATCCACCTCTCAGGTACGCAGGTACTGCAATACCTGGTATTACCACAAATGCTACCAATCTGGGGGAGATCACCCCCTCAGAGAGATACAAATTCAAGGAAGCTACATGTTATGCCTGCAAAAGGAAACCCACGCAGATACAGGGAGAACAGGCAGGGGAGATTCTGCACAGGCAGTGGGCAGCACGGTAGAACAGTGGTTATCACAATCGCTTCCCTCGGATCTGTGGTCTCGGACTGTTGCTTCACAGAGCCAGAGTCCAAGGTACGATTCCTGGCTTGAGTCACTCTCTGTGTGGAGTCTGCACGTTCTCCCCGTGTCGGCGTGGGTTTCCTCCGGGTGCTCCGGTTTCCTCCCACAGTCCAAAGATGTGCAGGTTAGGGGGATTGGTCATGCGGAAATGTCCACAAAAAGTTAGACTGGGTTACGGGGATAAGGTGTGGGGCTTAAGTGGGTTGCTCTTTCCAAGGGCTGGTGCAGACTTGATAGGCCGAATGGCCTCCTTCTGCACTGTAAATTCTATGTTCTATGACCCAAGCCAGGAATCAAACCCAGGTCCTTCTGACAGGGGCACTCGGACCCGGGGTCTCAGACCTTGTCATTTGGACCCGGGGTCTTGGACCTGGTCCCTCGGACTCGGGGTC
Source organism: Scyliorhinus torazame (assembly GCF_047496885.1). Taxonomy (NCBI): domain Eukaryota; kingdom Metazoa; phylum Chordata; class Chondrichthyes; order Carcharhiniformes; family Scyliorhinidae; genus Scyliorhinus; species Scyliorhinus torazame. Next base: position 108,826,491 of record NC_092707.1, read on the forward strand.
TCGACCCGGTCCCTCGGACTTGGGGTCTTGGACCTGGTCCCTCGGACTCGGGGTCTTGGACCTGGTCCCTCGGACCCAGGGTCTTGGACATGGTCACTCGGACTCGGGGTCTCGACCCGGTCCCTCGGACTCGGGGTCTCGGACCTGGTCCCTTGGACTCAGGGTCTCGGACCTGGTCCCTTGGACCCGAGGTCTCGGACCTGGTCCCTCGGACCCGAGGTCTTGGACCTGGTCCCTTGGACCTGGGGTCTCGGACCTGGTCCCTCGGACCCGGGGTGTCGGACCTGGTCCCTCGGACCCGAGGTCTCGGACCTGGTCCCTCGGACCCGGGGTCTCGGACCTGGTCCCTCGGACCTGGGGTCTCGGACCTGGTCCCTCGGACCCGCGGTCTTGGACCTGGTCCCTTGTACCTGGGGTCTCGGACCTGGTCCCTCGGACCCGAGGTCTCGGACCTGGTCCCTCGGACCCGGGGTCTCGGGCCTGGTCATTCAGTCCCAGAGTCTCGGATCGGGGGTCTCGGACTTGGTCCCTCGGATCCAGGGTCTCGGACCTGGGCACGGACCCGGGTCTCGGACCTGGTCCCTCAGTCCCGGAGTCTCGGACCGGGGGTCTCGGACTTGGTCCCTCGGATCCAGGGACTCGGACCTGGGCACTCGGACACGGGGTCACGGACCTGGTCCCTCGGACCCGAGGTCTCGGACCAGTTCCCTAGAATCTGGGGTCTCGGACCTCAGCACTTGGACCCGGGGTCTCGGACCTGGTCCCTCAGACTCGGGCTCTCGGAACTCGGCACTCGGACCCGGGGTCTCAGACCTGGTCCTTCGCACCCGGGGTCTTGGGCCTGGTCCTTCAGTCCCAGAGTCTCGGATCGGGGGTCTCGGACTTGGTCCCTCTGATCCAGGGTCTCGGACCTGGGCACGGACCCGGGTCTCGGACCTGGTCCCTCAGTCACGGAGTCTCGGACCGGGGGTCTCGGACTTGGTCCCTCGGAGCCAGGGTCTCGGACCTGGGCACTTGGACCCAGAGTCTCGGACGCGGGATTCCGGACATGGGCCTTCGGACCCGGGGTCTCGGAACTGGGCACTCGGACCCGGGTCTCGGACTTGTTCCTTCGGATCCAGGGTCTCGGACCTGGGCACTCAGAACCGGGTCTCGGACTTAGTCCCTCGGACCCGGGGACTCGGACACGGAACTCGGACCCGGGTCTCGGACACGGGTACTCGGACCTGGTCCTTCGGACCCGGGGTCTCGGATCTGGTCCCTCAGTCCTGGAGTCTCGGATCTGGTCCCTCGCACCCGGTGTCTCGGACCTGGTCCCTCGGTCACGGGGACTCGGACCTGGTCTCTCGGACCCAGAGTCTCGGACCTGGTCCCTCGGACCCGTGGTCTCGTACCCGGGGTCTCGGACCAGGTCCCTCGGACCCGAGGTCTCGGACCTGGTCCCTCGGACCTGGGGTCTCGGACCTGGTTCCTCGGACCCGGGGTCTCAGACCTGGTCCCTCGGACCCGAGGTCTCGGACCTGGTCCCTCAGACCCGATGTCTTGGACCTGGTCCCTTGGACCTGGGGTCTCGGACCTGGTCCCTCGGACCCGAGGTCTCGGACCTGGTCCCTCAGACCCGATGTCTTGGACCTGGTCCCTTGGACCTGGGGTCTCGGACCTGGTCCCTCGGACCCGGGGTCTCGGACCTGGTCCCTCGGACCCGCGGTCTTGGACCTGGTCCCTTGTACCTGGGGTCTCGGACCTGGTCCCTCGGACCCGGGGTCTCGGACCTGGTCCCTCGGACCCGAGGTCTTGGACCTGGTCCCTTGTACCTGGGGTCTCGGACCTGGTCCCTCGGACCCGGGGTCTCGGACCTGGTCCCTCGGACCCGGGGTCTCGGACCTGGTCCATCGGACCCGGGGTCTCGGACCTGGTCCATCGGACCCGGGGTCTCGGACCTGGGCACTCGGACCCGGGTCTCAGACCTGGTCCATCGGACCCGGGGTCTCGGACCCGGGCACTTGGACCCGGGGTCTCGGACCTGGTCCATCGGACTCAGGGTCTCGGACCTCGGCACTCGGACCCGGGGTCTCGGACCTGGGCCTTCGCACCCGGGGTCTCGGACCTGGTCCTTCAGTCCCAGAGTCTCGGATCGGGGGTCTCGGACTTGGTCCCTCGGATCCAGGGTCTCGGACCTGGGCACGGACCCGGGTCTCGGACCTGGTCCCTCAGTCCCGGAGTCTCGGAACGGGGGTCTCGGACTTGGTCCCTCGGATCCAGGGACTCGGACCTGGGCACTCGGACACGGGGTCACGGACCTGGTCCCTCGAACCCGAGGTCTCGGACCTGTTCCCTAGAATCTGGGGTCTCGGAACTCGGCACTCGGACCCGGGGTCTCGGACCTGGTCCCTCAGACTCGGGATCTCGGGCCTGGTCCTTCAGTCCCAGAGTCTCGGATCGGGGGTCTCGGACTTGGTCCCTCTGATCCAGGGTCTCGGACCTGGGCACGGACCCGGGTCTCGGACCTGGTCCCTCATTCCCGGAGTCTCGGACCGGGGGTCTCGGACTTGGCCCCTCGGAGCCAGGGTCTCGGACCTGGGCACTTGGACCCAGAGTCTCAGACGCGGGATTCCGGACATGAGTCTTCGGACCCGGGGTCTCGGAACTGGGCACTCGGACCCGGGTCTTGGACTTGTTCCTTCGGATCCAGGGTCTCGGACCCGGGCATTTGGACCCGGGGACTCGGACCTGGTCCATCGGACCCGGGGTCTCAGACCTGGGCACTCAGAACCGGGTCTCAGACTTAGTCCCTCGGACCCGGGGACTCGGACACGGGACTCGGACCCGGGTCTCGGACACGGGTACTCGGACCTGGTCCTTCGGACCCGGGGTCTCGGATCTGGTCCCTCAGTCCTGGAGTCTTGGATCTGGTCCCTCGCACCCGGAGTCTCGGACCTGGTCCCTCGGTCACGGGGACTCGGACCTGGTCTCTCGGATCCAGAGTCTCGGACCTGGTCCCTCGGACCCGTGGTCTCGGACCCGGGGACTCGGACCTGGTCCCTCGGTAATGGGGACTCGGACCTGGTCCCTCGGTCACGGGGACTCGGACCTGGTCTCTCGGATCCAGAGTCTCGGACCTGGTCCCTCGGACCCGTGGTCTCGGACCCGGGGACTTGGACCTGGTCCCTCGGAGCCAGGGTCTTGCACCTGGGAACTTGTATTCAGGGTCTCGGACCTGGTCCCTCGGACCCGGGGTCTCGGACCTGGGCACTCGGACCCGTGGTCTCGGACCCGGGGACTCGGACCTGGTCCCTCGGTAATGGGGACTCGGACATGGTCTCTCGGACCCAGAGTCTCGGACCTGGTCCCTCGGACCCGGGGTCTCGGACCTGGTCCCTCGGTCACGGGGACTCGGATCTGGGCACTCGGACACGGGTCTCGGATACGGGGAGTCGGACCCAGGTGTCTCGGACTTGTTCCCTCGGACCCAGAGTCTCGGACGTGGGATTCTGGACCTGGTCCTTCGGACCCGGGGTCTCGGACTTGGTCCCTCGGAGCCAGGGTCTTGCACCTGGGAACTTGTAGTCAGGGTCTCGGACCTGGTCCATCGGACCCGGGGTCTCGGACCTGGGCACTCGGACCCGGGTCTCGGACTAGGTCCCTCGGATCCAGGTGTCTCGGACCTGTTCCCTCGGACCCAGAGTCTCGGACGTGGGATTCTGGACCTGGTCCCTCGGACCCGGGGCCTCGGACCTGGTGTCTCGGACCTGGGGTCACGGACCTGGTCCCTCGGATCCGGGGTCTCGGACTTAGTCCCTCGGACCCGGGGACTCGGACACGGGGACTCGGACCCGGGTCTCGGACACGGGTACTCGGACCTGGTCCTTCGGACCCGGGGTCTCGGATCTGGTCCCTCAGTCCTGGAGTCTCACATCTGGTCCCTCGCACCCGGAGTCTCGGACCTGGTCCCTCGGTCACGGGGACTCGGACCTGGTCCCTCTGACCCAGAGTCTCGGACCTGGTCCCTCGGACCCGTGGTCTCGGACCCGGGGACTCGGACCTGGTCCCTCGGTAACGGGGACTCGGACCTGATCTCTCGGACCCAGCGTCTCGGACCTGGTCCCTCGGACCCGGGGTCTCGGACCTGATCCCTCGGTCACGGGGACTCGGACCTGGGCACTCGGACACGGGTCTCGGACACGGGGACTCGGACCCAGGTGTCTCGGACCTGGTCCCTCGGACCCGTGGTCTCGGACCCGGGGACTCGGACCTGGTCCCTCGGTAATGGGGACTCGGACCTGGGCACTCGGACAAGGGTCTCGGACACGGGGACTCGGACTCAGGTGTCTCGGACCTGTTCCCTCGGACCCAGAGTCTCGGACGTGGGATTCTGGACCTGGTCCTTCGGACCCGGGGTCTCGGACTTGGTCCCTCGGAGCCAGGGTCTTGCACCTGGGAACTTGGACTCAGGGTCTCGGACCTGGGCACTCGGACCCGGGTCTCGGACCTGGTCCCTCGGACCCGGGGTCTCGGACCTGGTCCCTTGGTTATGGGGACTCGGACCTGGGCACTCGGACAAGGGTCTCGGACACGGGGACTCGGACTCAGGTGTCTCGGACCTGTTCCCTCGGACCCAGAGTCTCGGACGTGGGATTCTGGACCTGGTCCTTCGGACCCGGGGTCTCGGACTTGGTCCCTCGGAGCCAGGGTCTTGCACCTGGGAACTTGGACTCAGGGTCTCGGACCTGGGCACTCGGACCCGGGTCTCGGACCTGGTCCCTCAGACCCGGGGTCTCGGACCTCGGCACTTGGACCCGGGGTCTCGGACCTGGTCCCTCGGACTCGGGGTCTCGGACCTCGGCACTCGGACCCGGGTCTCGGACCTGGGCCTTCGCACCCTGGGTCTCGGACCTGGTCCTTCAGTCCCAGAGTCTCGGATCGGGGGTCTCGGACTTGGTCCCTCGGATCCAGGGTCTCGGACCTGGGCACGGACCCGGGTCTCGGACCTGGTCCCTCAGTCCCGGAGTCTCGGACCGGGGGTCTCGGACTTGGTCCCTCGGATCCAGGGACTCGGACCTGGGCACTCGGACACGGGGTCACGGACCTGGTCCCTCGGACCCGAGGTCTCGGACCTGTTCCCTAGAATCTGGGGTCTCGGAACTCGGCACTCGGACCCGGGGTCTCGGACCTGGTCCCTCAGACTCGGGCTCTCGGAACTCGGCACTCGGACCCGGGGTCTCGGGCCTGGTCCTTCAGTCCCAGAGTCTCGGATCGGGGGTCTCGGACTTGGTCCCTCTGATCCAGGGTCTCGGACCTGGGCACGGACCCGGGTCTCGGACCTGGTCCCTCATTCCCGGAGTCTCGGACCGGGGGTCTCGGACTTGGCCCCTCGGAGCCAGGGTCTCGGACCTGGGCACTTGGACCCAGAGTCTCAGACGCGGGATTCCGGACATGAGCCTTCGGACCCGGGGTCTCGGAACTGGGCACTCGGACCCGGGTCTTGGACTTGTTCCTTCGGATCCAGGGTCTCGGACCCGGGCATTTAGACCCGGGGACTCGGACCTGGTCCATCGGACCCGGGGTCCCGGACCTGGGCACTCAGAACCGGGTCTCAGACTTAGTCCCTCGGACCCGGGGACTCGGACACGGGACTCGGACCCGGGTCTCGGACACGGGTACTCGGACCTGGTCCTTCGGACCCGGGGTCTCGGATCTGGTCCCTCAGTCCTGGAGTCTCGGACCTGGTCCCTTGGTTATGGGGACTCGGACCTGGGCACTCGGACAAGGGTCTCGGACACGGGGACTCGGACTCAGGTGTCTCGGACCTGTTCCCTCGGACCCAGAGTCTCGGACGTGGGATTCTGGACCTGGTCCTTCGGACCCGGGGTCTCGGACTTGGTCCCTCGGACCCAGGGTCTTGCACCTGGGAACTTGGACTCAGGGTCTCGGACCTGGTCCATCGGACCCGGGTCTCGGACCTGGGCACTCGGACCCGGGTCTCGGACCTGGTCCCTCAGACCCGGGGTCTCGGACCTCGGCACTTGGACCCGGGGTCTCGGACCTGGTCCCTCGGACTCGGGGTCTGGGACCTGGTCCTTTGGATCCAGGGTCTCGCACCTGGGAACTTGGACTCAGGGTCTCGGACCTGGTCCATCGGACCCAGGGTCTCGGACCTGGGCACTCGGACCCGGGTCTCGGACCTGGTCCCTCAGACCCGGGGTCTCGGACCTCAGCACTTGGGCCCGGGGTCTCGGACCTGGTCCCTCGGACTCGGGGTCTCGGACCTCGGCACTCGGACCCGGGGTCTCGGACCTGGTCCTTCGCACCCCGGGTCTCGGGCCTGGTCCTTCAGTCCCAGATTCTCGGATCGGGGGTCTCGGACTTGGTCCCTCGGATCTAGGGTCTCGGACCTGGGCACGGGCCCGGGTCTCGGACCTGGTCCCTCAGTCCCGGAGTCTCGGACCGGGGGTCACGGAATTGGTCCCTCGGATCCAGGGACTCGGACCTGGGCACTCGGACACGGGGTCTCGGACCTGGTCCCTCGGACCCGAGGTCTCGGACCTGTTCCCTAGAATCTGGGGTCTCGGACCTCAGCACTTGCACCCGGCGTCTCGGACCTGGTCCCTCAGACTCGGGCTCTCGGAACTCGGCACTCGGACCCGGGGTCTCGGACCTGGTCCCTCGGACCCGGGGTCTCGGACCTGGTCCCTCGGACCCGGGGTCTCGGACCTGGTCCCTCGGTCACGGGGACTCGGACCTGGTCCCTCGGACCCAGAGTCTCGGATCTGGTCCCTCGCACCCGGAGTCGGTCTAGGTCCCTCGGTCACGGGGACTCGGACCTGGTCTCTCGGACCCAGAGTCTCGGACCTGGTCCCTCGGACCCGTGGTCTCGGACCCGGGGACTCGGTCCTGGTCCCTCGGTAATGGGGACTCGGACCTGGTCTCTCGGACCCAGAGTCTCGGACCTGGTCCCTCGGACCCGGGGTCTCGGACCTGGTCCCTCGGTCACGGGGACTCGGACCTGGGCACTCGGACACGGGTCTCGGACACGAGGACTCGGACCCAGGTGTCTCGGACCTGGTCCCTCGGACCCGTGGTTTCGGACCCGGGGACTCGGACCTGGTCCCTCGGTAATGGGGACTCGGACCTGGTCTCTCGGACCCGGGGACTCGGACCTGGTCCCTCGGACCCGTGGTCTCGGACCCGGGGTCTCGGACCTGGTCCCTCGGTAATGGGGACTCGGACCTGGTCTCTCGGACCCAGAGTCTCGGACCTGGTCCCTCGGACCCGTGGTCTCGGACCCGGGGACTCGGACCTGGTCCCTCGGTAATGGGGACTCGGACCTGGTCTCTCGGGCCCAGAGTCTCGGACCTGGTCCCTCGGACCCGGGGTCTCGGACCTGGTCCCTCGGTCACGGGGACTCGGACCTGGTCTCTCGGACCCAGAGTCTCGGACCTGGTCCCTCGGACCCGTGGTCTCGGACCCGGGGACTCGGACCTGGTCCCTCGGTAATGGGGACTCGGACCTGGTCTCTCGGACCCAGAGTCTCGGACCTGGTCCCTCGGACCCGGGGTCTCGGACCTGGTCCCTCGGTCACGGGGACTCGGACCTGGGCACTCGGACACGGGTCTCGGACACGGGGACTCGGACTCAGGTGTCTCGGACCTGTTCCCTCGGACCCAGAGTCTCGGACGTGGGATTCTGGACCTGGTCCTTCGGACCCGGGGTCTCGGACTTGGTCCCTCGGAGCCAGGGTCTTGCACCTGGGAACTTGGACTCAGGGTCTCGGACCTGGTCCATCGGACCCGGGGTCTCGGACATGGGCACTCGGACCCGGGTCTCGGACCTGGTCCCTCAGACCCGGGGTCTCGGACCTCGGAACTTGGACCCGGTGTCTCGGACCTGGTCCCTCGGACTCGGGGTCTCGGACCTCGGCACTCGGACCCGGGTCTCGGACCTGGTCCCTCAGACCCGGGGTCTCGGACCTCGGCACTCGGACCCGGGTCTCGGACTAAGTCCCTCGGATCCAGGGTCTCGGACCTCGGCACTCGGACCCGGGGTCTGGGACCTGGTCCTTTGGATCCAGGGTCTCGCACCTGGGAACTTGGACTCAGGGTCTCGGACCTGGTCCATCGGACCCAGGGTCTCGGACCTGGGCACTTGGACCCAGAGTCTCGGACGCGGGATTCTGGACATGGGCCTTCGGACCCGGGGTCTCGGAACTGGGCACTCGGACCCGGGTCTCGGACTTGTTCCTTCGGATCCAGGGTCTCGGACCCGGGCACTTGGACCCGGGGTCTCGGACCTGGTCCATCGGACCCGGGGTCTCGGACCTGGGCACTCAGAACCGGGTCTCGGACTTAGTCCCTCGGACCTGGGGATTCGGGGACTCGGACCCCGGTCTCGGACACGGGTACTCGGACCTGGTCCTTTGGACCCGGGGTCTCGGATCTGGTCCCTCAGTCCTGGAGTCTCGGATCTGGTCCCTCGCACCCGGAGTCGGTCTAGGTCCCTCGGTCACGGGGACTTGGACCTGGTCTCTCGGACCCAGAGTCTCGGACCTGGTCCCTCGGACCCGTGGTCTCGGACCCGGGGACTCGGTCCTGGTCCCTCGGTAATGGGGACTCGGACCTGGTCACTCGGACCCAGAGTCTCGGACCTGGTCCCTCGGACCCGGGGTCTCGGACCTGGTCCCTCGGTCACGGGGACTCGGACCTGGGCACTCGGAGACGGGTCTCGGACACGGGGACTCGGACCCAGGTGTCTCGGACCTGTTCCCTCGGACCCAGAGTCTCGGACGTGGGATTCTGGACCTGGTCCTTCGGACCCGGGGTCTCGGACTTCGTCCCTCGGAGCCAGGGTCTTGCACCTGGGAACTTGGACTCAGGGTCACGGACCTGGTCCATCGGACCCGGGGTCTCGGGGCACTCGGACCCGGGTCTCGGACTAGGTCCCTCGGATCCAGGGTCTCGGACCCGGGCACTTGGACCCGGGGTCTCGGACCTGGTCCATTGGACCCGTGGTCTCGGACCCGGGTCTCGGACTAGGTCCCTCGGATCCAGGGTCTCGGACCCGGGCACTTGAACCCGGGGTCTCGGACCTGGTCCATCGGACCTGGGGTCTCGGACCTGGGCACTCGGACCCGGGTCTCGGACCTGGTCCTTTGGATCCAGGGTCTCGGACCCGGGCACTTGGACCCGGGGTCTCGGACCTGGTCCATCGGACCCGGGGTCTCGGACCTGGGCACTCGGCCCCGGGTCTCGGACCTGGCCCCTCAGACCCGGGGTCTCGGACCTCGGCACTTGGACCCGGGGTCTCGGACCTGGTCCCTCGGACTCGGGGTCTCAGACCTCGGCACTCGGACCCGGGGTCTCGGACGTGGTCCTTCGCACCCGGGGTCTCGGTCCTGGTCCTTCAGTCCTGGAGTCTCGGACTGGGGGTCTCGGACTTGGTCCCTTGGATCCAAGGACTCGGACCTGGGCACTCGGGCACGGGGTCTCGGACCTGGTCCCTCGGACCCGGGTTCTCGGACCTGGGCACTCGGACCCGGAGTCTCGGACCTGGTCCTTCGGACCCGGGGTCTCGGACCTCGGCACTCGCACCCGGGATCTCGGACCTGGTCCCTCGGACCCTGGTTCTCCGACCTGGGCACTCAGACCCGGGGTCTCGGGCGCGGGGTCTCAGGCCAGGTCCTTCGGACCCGGGGTCTCGGACCTGGTCCCTCAGTCCTGGTGTCTCGGACCTGGGGTCTCGGACTTGGTCCCTCGGATCCAGGGTTTCGGACCTGGGCACTCGGACCTGGTGTCTCAGACCTGGTCCTTCGCACCCGGGGTCTTGGACCTGGTCCCTTGGACCCGGGGTCTCGGACCTGGTCCTTCGGACCCGGGGTCTCGGGCCTAGTCCCTCAGTCCCGGAGTCTCGGACCCGGGATCTTGGACCTAGTCCCTCAGTCCTGGAGTCTCGGGCCCGGGGTTTCGGACATAGTCCCTCAGTCCCAGAGTCTCGGATCCCCCTCAGTCCCAGAGTCTCGGACCCGGGGTTTCGGACCTGGTCCCTCAGTCCTGGTGTCTCGGATTTTGGGTCTCAGACCTGGTCCCTCGGACCCGGGCTCTCAGACCTGGTCCCTCGGACCCGGGGTCTCGGACCTCGTCCCTCGGACCCGGGGTCTCGGACCTGGTGCTTCGGACCCGGGGTCTTGGACCTGGGCAGTCGGACCCGGGGTCTCGTATCCTGGTCCCTCGGACCCTGGGTCTCGGACCTAGTCCCTCGGACCTTGGGTCTCGGACCTGGTCCATCGGACCCGGGGTCTCGGACTTGGTCCTTCGGGCCCAGGGTCTCGGACCTGGTCCCTCGGAAACGGGCAGTCAGACTAAAGGGAAAAGCAAAGTCCAGAGAATAACCCTGAAATAATACATGAAATGAAAATGCAGCTGTTGCCATCACTTGACTGGGCCTTGTGGATAAAGTACTGCAGCTGTGTCCTCTGATGTCAGTTGTTGTCTTTTTACCTTGTTGACATTGTTGAAATGTCGTCAGACAGGGGAGAGAATATTATTGCAGCATCCGGATGGAGCTCAGTTGGACCAGGGAACGCTTCCTGACGACAACTCTCTCAACAATGAACCTCATTCCCAGCACTCCTGTCTCTACTTCAAACACAACATGTTGCCACTTCCATCAGTCCTGACCTACGGGCAATTTTGCAATTATGAATTGTCCTCAGGTTAGCAATAATAACAGTTTTGCTGCTAGTCTTCGCCTGATTTACAATCAGGATTCAGAGTTGAAAGGTCAAGGCAGCTTTCTCTCTGAGATTGCAAAAGATGAAAGAAAAATATTTGCAACAACCTGTATATGTGTAGTGCCTTTAAGCTCTTTAGGAGCTTCACAGAGGTGCAATTAAAGGTGGTCAATGAGTGAAAGAAGAAGATATTCATGGCAGTGAGGCTGAGCAAATCCCGGGTGAAAGAAGTAGGTTATGAGAAGAGTCCTGAAGGACATAGTGCGATATAGAGAGAGAATTCCCAAGTGACAACTTGACAGATGGATACACAACTGCCGATAATCAGCACCAGGGTCTGTGTTTATTCCTGATCAACCAACACCATATTGAGTTATCGTGACAGACCTTTATGAAGGACTCCAAGACAACTGGCATTGGGTAATTTAGCTCAATTTGGCAGGCAATCCTAGATTTCAGTATCAACAGTATTGTGGTTAATAAATGGGCGGAATCCACTGTGCCCACGTCCCAACAGAAACCAATGGGAACAATGGGAAGATTCACCACAGGGTATTGGTGGAAGCTCTCTCTCTGCTAGCTTCCCAGAGCTCCGTTTACCACTATGGGTTTCACCTTGAAGATGTTTTGAGGTCAGGATGTCTGGGTTGTTGCCGCTTTTCCCCAGTGACTCAGTACAAACATTGCATTGAACTGATAGCATCGGCCACAGGGATGTGGTCAGCATCAGGCCAACAATCACAGCAGCTTCACACAGGAGACTGAAGGAAAACAACACTGACAGAAAGCCAAGGGAAGAATATTATCATCTCTACAGCAATCCCCTTCATAATGGGGAGGGTAAAAATAGATTCAGCAACTACTCGGCCCTGTTCTCTCTGATATATATTAATGACTTGAACTTAGGACCTTGATGAAACTGGGTGATTGATGATGACATCTTCCCTCTAAATTGAGCCTCTCCATGTAACAATATCTTCCACCACTCGCCTTGTTATCACCAACCCGGTGGCAGTATGGCACTTTGACCTGACCTCTCTGGTACTTTCTCCTCTTTAGAGCATCTGATCTTGTCTCATCCCACCACACCATTTAAAACCCCCATTCTCTACTCGCCACACATGATCAAAACGCACAGATATTTAAATTGCTTTCCTCCCTCCGCCTCTGCACCAAATAACTTCTCACCCACAGTGGTTCCAATCTTTCTCAGCTCATCATGTTCTCTCTCTCATGGCCTTCTTATCCTCGCTAAATGCCTCCTCTATGTAAACCCCCCAACCTATATTCACAACCACCCCTTGGCCTTGCAATCGCACATGATCTTACTAGTCCAATGCATCAATGATTGATAAAGTCATCTCTGATCACTTCCTTGTATTATTCATCACCCACATGCATTCCCTTTGCATGCTCCCAGCTCCTTGTGTTCACCCCTCGGAAAAAACTATTCCCCAATTCACTTACAGTGGTGCTTTCAAAATCCCAACTATCTAGTCTCCTTTTTTATCACTGATTCAGCACCAGCTACCGATTTACTCAAGCACGTCCTCATCATCACATTTGGTATCTTACTCCCCAGTGAAACCATTGCTCTCTTGCACCCTGGCTGTTCCCCTTTTATAGACCTGATCTCTGCTCCCTTAAGTCCAAGCGGTGCAGATTTGAAAGCATATGGTTTAGCCGTAAACTGACAAATCCAGATTAATTCTGCAGCACGGTAGCATTGTGGATAGCACAATTGCTTCACAGCTCCAGGGTCCCAGGCTCGATTCCGGCTTGGGTAACTGTCTGTGCGGAGTCTGCACATCCTCCTCGTGTGTGCGTGGGTTTCCTCCGGGTGCTCCGGTTTCCTCCCACAGTCCAAAGATATGCAGGTTAGGTGGATTGGCCATGATAAATTGCCCTTAGTGTCCCAAATTGCCCTTAGTGTTGGGTGGGGTTGCTGGGTTATGGGGATAGAGTGGAGGTGTTGACCTTGGGTAGGGTGCTCTTTCCAAGGGCCGGTACAGACTCGATGGGCCGAATGGCCTCCTTCTGCACTGTAAATTCTATGATGATAATCACATAATATTGGTTCCTGCGCTTGTCTACTAAAAATAGCTCAATATTCCAGGATCATTCCAACCATCTCCTTAAACCCCTCTCCCCTCCACCCTAACTACAACAAGTGCGAGTAGCTCATGGACTTGTCATTAAGATCAAGATCATGCAATCAGCTGCCTCCCTTCATTCCAGTGTGCCCATCAGGACACATCTCCTCTAAAGTTCCTCCTGCCCGAGCACTGAACATGTGTCTTTCTTTCATTGTCCTTCTTACTTCCCTCTCTGTCACATTCTCTGTGACCTAATTTTGCCCAGGACACTCACCTCCTTCTCCCTTGACCCTGTTCCCATTAAGCTGCACATCACCCCATCTCCGCTCCTGGTCCTCATGTTAGCTGATATTATCAATGGTTCGCTTTCTCTTCAGGTATCTCCTCTTTAGATCTGCTGTCATCATTCCACCTTTAACTACCGTCCCATCTTCAACCTCCCTTTCCCCTCAAGTCATTGAATATGTTGTTGCTTCCGAATCCATTCACATCATTCCCATAATTCCATGTTTGAGTCCCTCCAACCAGTTGTGCCTGCCACAGTACTGTTGCTAACTTTTCGGTTGGTTCAATTGCTCTGTTTTATTACCTTTGCTCTCGAGTCGCCAGGTATCTTTATGATACCGCCACGAGGTTCAAGTCCAAGTAATGATCAATAACTCAATACACCGATGAGTAAGATTCAAATCAAAGCACATTTATTATACACAGTAATCGCTACTCATGCACAAATTCTACGTCTAAGCTACTTCTACAACTAACAGGCCTATACTTAACTTTGGACTGGCCCACCAGGTCAGGGGACCAAATGGCCTTTCATTCGGGTTCTGAGTCTGTGGGATTCGAAGTTGGTACGGTTTGGTAGCTAGGAGCGCCTATCTCGTAGCGAGCGTTGAATTAAGACTTACTGTCGGCGGTCACTGCACCGGTCACGGTCAAGGTTGGTTCGCGTTGCTGGGTGACCCGGGCAGGAAGAGAGCGAGTTGAACTTGGGGGCTTAACTTTATAGTCCCCAGGGGCTTCCCACCTTTCGGGGCGGACCCTGTTCCTGGTTCTAGGTGATTGGACTTTGTTCCAATCGTTTGGTTCAATTTCTCCAATACTGGAGCGGTTCCCTGATCGATGGGCGGTCTTGAGGTGTTCGTTAACCTCTTTTGTGTTGGCTCCTGCTGGCGCCGGGGAGTCTGGCTTAGTTTTGTGTGTCCCAAATGTTGCTATTGTTCCTGGGGATTGCTCATTAGTATGTAGATGGCTGCTACATTATTATGCTGATGGTCGCTGGTATCAATGCTGTCTGGGTTTTTGCAGGGTTAAATACACACCAAACCTGTACCTGCTGGTTTCTGTCTGTGTTGGCTGAATTTCCCTTCAGCCTTTGCCGTTCGCCATTTTAAATCGGGAGTTGGCCAATTTAGGTGGCTACACACCCTCCTTGTGATCCTAACGCGAAGCGTGAAGGATCACATAACTGCGTTGCTTTCCATTCCCTGACCCGGTGAGCACTTCTTTCATGGCCTCTACACTGACCATAACTATGCAAAAAATGTTTAACTGACAATTCTAAGGGGCGCTATGTCAAACAGGGACATGCATTACAAAACAAGAAAATGGGAACCTCTAACTATCCTTAATACACTACACTCACTTAAACATTTCATTATTCTAACTTCCTCAACCATACAAACAAAATCATAGCAGTATTATACACATTTTCTGGCTTGGCAGTCAAGCTCAGCATCGTACAATTGCTCATGAACATTTCTTTATTTACAACAAAAACGCAAACGAATGCTCTTTATTATAGATCGCGGGGGTCGGGGGTCTGGTCGTATCCGAAAATAGGGGATATGATCCTATATACTCTCCTTCTCCATTTTCTCAGACGAATAGTCTGCACGATGCAGCAGAGTATCGCCAATACCAATAAGGATTCTATCACGTAGGACAGGGAATACCAGGTTATAAACCTGTCACACCAAGATGGTGCGGTATCGCTGGTGACTGTGCTCTGGGTACTGTGGGGAAGTGAATCATTAACGGCTGGGGGGCTTGAGGTCAGGGGGTTCGCGTTCGTGCGCAACCAAATGTCCATCATAACGATGAACCACGCGGAGGATATCCTCATGGTTCTTCTTCTTTCACTTCTCTTCTCTTGTCCTGGAGCTTCAGGAGTTCTGTGTGATCAAGCATAGTGTCTGTTACTATCTTAGTTTAACACCTCGTATGATAGCCTGTCTGTCCTTTAGTGCCAATTACTCCCTTTATAATTGGTCACTATGTGTGACTCCCTCATTTTTATTTTTCAAAAACCGAATTTCAGGACAAGACACACTTACAAATACTGAACCAGTGCGAGCCGACTCGCAGGCTGTGCGATTTACCATCCAAATGTTTGAGGATGTAAATATCATGTGGTTGGCAACCTAAGGGTTACCTGAAACAAAATAAAACTTTTTGAACTAAAACTTTCCAAAATGAGGTGCGTATGGGCCGCGACGGGTAAGAGTTGGATGGAGTCCCCGGGTAGGACGGCGACCAATGCCGTGTGTCTCCTACCCAAGCGTAGCTGACCAGAGGGGGGTTCCCAGACAGGGCGGGCCCCAAGCCGTTTCTCCACTGCCTGAGCAACCGACAAGAACGGGCAAGAAATGTAGTCATCGTGGGGGGTTGCCGTATTGGTTCCACCTTCGAACCAGAAGGGCATTACGAACGGGTGTCTGTCGACAGACGAGTTCCTCTGAACATGCGTCTGGGACAGTAGCAGGTCTGTGTGGGCAAGTCCTCAGAGGTTCCGGCCGAAAAGGCGAGGGGCCGTGAAAATTTTTTTCCGGTCTGACATACAACATTTAACAGTAAAAGTACAAACAACATCAAACATGCTGCAGGTTCAATCAGAAAGGACACCGTTTTCTCCCAAGCGGTTCCTTTTAAAACATCAGCTGGACACCTCAGTTATCGGTTGCGAACAGGGTCGCAAAGGGGTTCTCGTTTTGGGAGTCAGGCTCAAGGTCGTCATCTTCTCCCGGATGCCAAATTCTCAAGTGTATCAGGGCTGATAGGGCTGCTTGGTATGATTTTGGAACGCTCTCGTCATTCCGGACGAGTCAGAACGAGTTATCTCGGTGCCAATAGTTGGTGTCTAGTTGTGTGGGGACAGAATCGGGGTCGTCAGTGTAGTTCGGTGGTCGGTGGTGGGGTTTGTTTAGGAAAGTGATCATGAAGGGATCACTTGAATCGTGGTCGGATTCGCTGGGTGTGGTTCCTGTTGCATGGGGATAGTATGGAGACGTGCTGTGGCTGTCGTCCGAGTCACAGTCGCTGTCTCTGCTGCTGCAGACTGTGGGCGTTCCGGGGCGGAGTCTATAGTTCGGGGTGGAATTGAGGTTGAGTCCGTGGCTGGGCTGGACGTGTTGGGGGATGGTAGGGTGACGTTGGCTGTGGGCGGGGTGCTGCGTCGAGCATGACGTGGTGTGCGTGGTTCGACTGTGTTCCATATGCCTTCAGCTGGTTGATATGGAACCACGCAGTCTTTCTGTTGGGATACTTTATCGTGTATATGGAAGGGCTTACTTTGTCCGCAATGGAGTACGGACCTGAGTACTTTGGGACAAGAATGTGCTGGGGTTGTATACGGAGAGCATGACTTGCTGTCCTACACTGAACTCAGTCGCATGCACTGTCTTGTCGAAACAGGCCTTGCTCTGTTTCTTTCTTGTGCCCAATTTTACTGCGGCTGCTAGCTGAGCTGTTTTAACATTATCCACTAATTGTTTGACTGCGTTCTCGTGTGTGAGGGCCGTCACTTCGGGGCTGGTCAAGTCTAAACCTAATAAAAATTCTGTGCCTTTCATGGGGTGTCCGGTCATGAGAGTGTGTGGGGTGTAACCTGTGGAAGTTGAAACTGTATTGCGTAAAAACATCAGCGCAAAAGGGAGGACTGAGTCTCAAGTGGTGTTGTTTTGCTGGACCATTTTTCTGAGGGTGAATTTTAGGGTCCGATTCATGCGCTCCACGATACCACTTGACTGGGTGGTATGCACTGTGGAATTTTTGGGTAATGCCAAATATCGTGAGGACGTTCTTCATGACACGTCCCGTAAAATGGGAACCTTGGTCGGATTCAATGCTGCGGGGGAGTCCCCATCTTGTAAAGATGTGGTGGGTTAAAATCTTGGCTGTGGTCTTTGCCATGTTAGTTTTGGATGGGAATGCTTCCACCCATTTGGTAAACATGTCTATCAACACGAGTACATATTTACAACCATTCCTGCAAGGGGGCAATGGTCCTATAAAATCAATCTGGAGGTTAGTCCAGGGGCCATTAACGGGTCGGGTGTGACTAAGCTCAGCCTTTTTTGGCATATCTGTCCGGATTATTCTGGGCACAGATAAGACAATTCTCGATGTAGTGATTAACATCGTCCTTTAAATTCGGCCACCAACAAAGTTGCCTGAGGTGTGCTGTAGTGGGATCGATTCCCTGATGTCCATGACCGTCATGGAATAAGCAAATCAGTTGATTCCTGTCCTGTTCAGGAACCACATAAAGGGTGTCTTTTAACACCACACCGTCATGTGTGGTCAGAGCATTTTTAAACCTCTCGTAGGGTGCTGGATAGTTTCCTTTCAAAATCTCCCTGACATTGCTGTCCTGCTTCTGGGCCTCCACTAAATCTTCGATCTTAGTCTATGAGACCTGAACTGCATTCACTGGTGCGCTTTGGGGGGGTGTCCAAAAATATCCATGCCTGGAACCTTCTTTAGCCAGTGCGTCGGCTTTTACATTTCCTGGGGGGAGGAACGATGGTGACTTCGAACTTTGACTATCGAAAAAGTCCTGTTCTGTGCTCTCTCTAAAATGTGATGGCGTAATGGGGCTATGGGGAGGGGTTTTCCGTCTGCGGAAACAAATCCTCTTGCTTTCCACAGGGGTAGGAATTCCGTAAGGCTGTTGCAGACATAGAGGCTGTCCGAATATATGTCTGCTGGGCTGGGGAAGGAATCTGGGTGTTCCACTATGTATGCGATGGCCGCAAGTTATGCTGCCTGCGCGCCTAAGTGTCCTGGATGTTTTATTGCTATTTCTTCTCGGGCGCGTCCCTGCGCGTCCTCGACATAAATACCGCATCCTGTTATGCGCTTCCCTTCTAAGATTGTGGAAGATCCATCCACATATATCTTAATGGGCTCGCACGTGTCTGTGTGCTTGGGGCTCTGGGTTGAACTACCTATCTTTCTGGGGGATGTTTTCGCAATAAAGGGGCCTGTGTTGTGGTGTGGAGAGATAATTTCACATTCATGGGGGGTTCCGGGGTACTGTAGGTTGTCGGCTAAAAAAGTGCGGGTCTTTGTCCGTTTAACAGTGATGTCCCGTCCCTGCAAGAGAAGGTCCATCTGGCTGCTCTTATTTGACTGACTGTACCGTCCTTGAGTCGTCCGTCCAGTAAAAGTTGGGCGGGGGTGTGTTCTATGAGGATTGTGATGGGGTTCAGTCTGGTAATGTACGAAAAATACTGAACTGCCCAAAATACTGCGAGTAGGTGCCTCTCACAGGCTGAAAATCCCTGCTCCACAGCATCTAAAATTCTGGAGGCGTAAGCTACGGGCCTTAACTATTCGTGCCGTTCCTGGAGGAGCACGGCCGAAAGGGTGCGGTCTGTGGTTGCTACCTCTATAGCGTAAGGGAAAAGCGGGTCTGGAACTTGTAGTGCGGGGGCTGCTATGAGTGCCTGTTTTAAAGAGTCCACAGCATCCGTATGCTGCGGAAGCCATTCCCAGGGAGCTCCTTTCTTTAGGAGGTCTCAGAGGGGTGCTGCCTTGCTGGCGAAACCGTCAATGTTTTCCAAAATCTGGGCCTTTTTGGGGTTAACTTTACAACCAATTGCTTGTAGGAGTTCCAGGAGTTCGGACAGGAGCTCGATGTGCTCTTCCTTGGTGTCTGTCTGCAGTAGTAGTAGGTCGTCTACGTACTGGACCAGACATTCGGGGCGAGAAAATTTGGCTAAACCATTTGCCAGCTGTCGGTGGAAAATGGAGGAGGAGTTGTGGAATCCTTGTGGCAGGCATGTCCACGTGTACTGCTGATTTTTAAAGATGAAGGCAAATTTGTACTGGCACGCCTTTGCCAATGGAATGGACCAGAATCCATTACTGATGTCCAAAACCATAAAGTATCGGGATTTGAGTCCCTGCTTGAGCATGGACTCGGGACTTGTGGCTACTGTGGGGGCTGCTGCGGGGGTGATTTTGTGTAGTTCCCGGTAATCGATGGTCAGTCGCCATGATCCATCAGGCTTTCTCACTGGCCAAATCGGGGCATTATTAGTGGAGGCTACTGATCTAAGTACGCCCTGCTCTAATAAGCTGTCTATTACTTTTGAGATATCTCCCTCTGCCTCTTGGGGAAATCAATACTGTTTTTGGGGTCTAGGGTCAGGTCCTGTGATTTGTACGGAACCGGTCATCCGGCCACAGTCGTGTTTGTGGGTCGCGAATGCTGCCCTGTTCTTTTGCAGAACTGCCCTAACCTGCTTGTCCGTGCGAAGCGTGATCGGGTTGAACCAAAATTCGCCTACTGCGCTGATTTTGTTGGCGTATTCACCTATTGTGAGCGTTGCGGGGGCTCTTGCGGATTCTGCCATCTTCCAGACACACTGGTTGACTGGATCAAATGATAGAGTGGGAATTCATGAAGTCTATTCCTAGAATGTGTTCTGCTGTGTGGGGCAGGTCAACTAAAACCACGGGGTGCTTGGTGGTGATGTCGCCGATTTGAATGGGTACAGGGGCTGTGATGTGTCCCTACTGTGAGTGGCCTGTAAAGCCGCTGAGGGTGATGGTGGCTGTAGCGGGCCACGTGTCTTTTTGAAACAGGGTGGAGGAATTTATTGTGGTGCGGGACCCTCCTGTGTCCCATAGAAATTTGATGGGCTGTCCCCTAATTTTCGCTGCAACTACCGGTCGTCCGGACCTATCCCAAAGGGTGTCGCAGACCCAACTGGGGGAGCCTGAACACCGTCAGTCTGTTCCGGTCAGGTCCGTCTGATCTGAACGGGTGCTAACGCTTTGAATCAGCTCTGTCTTCTTCTTACTCAGAGTGCCCGTCTGCTGGGCTCTCTGTGGCTTTTTAGGGGCATTGCACTCTCTTGCGAAGTGTCCCAACTGTCCACAGTTGTAACAGTCCTGTGACTTGGATGGAGGGCTGTTCTTTCCTTCATTCACCCATGCGGGGTTCTGGTGTGTTGTCACTGCCTGCATATCTGCGTCGGCCTGCTTTTCCTCGGGATTTTGAACTGCGGGTTTGTTTTGTACAGATTGCTCCCAAGTGCGGGCAATCTTTTTACTACCCATTTTTCATTTTGAGCCTCCTCTGAGGGATCATAATTTGCGCATGCTTTCTGTCCTGTTTCTGTGGCATGGAAGATAAGGGTGCGGGTCCATTTGGCCATGTTGTCTGGGGACAAATGGGCACGGTCTAAGTCTCCAAAGACTGCTGCAAAGTGGATCCACAGGCGTCCAGCGAACGCTGTGGGGTGCTCGGGTTTCTTTTGCCTGCATTTATTGAGGCCATCTACGGGGTCACCCCGGTTATACCCGGTCACATCCATTTCTGCAAGGGTGCCTCCTCCTACATTCTGTGGGTCGGGAAGGGCTGCTACGACCAAAGGGTCTAGACTCAAAACTGTGAGCTTTACAAGCTCTCGCTCATCCAGGCCGTACATGGTTGCCTGCTGCTTTACTCTGGCAAAGAAATGGCAGGGGCCTGAGGTAGGGAGGTACGGTGTGATTTTCTCGCACGCGTCCCGTAATTGGTTCACTGTTACGGGGGGTGGTGTATAGAAATTCTGCATCGTCCGATATGGCTGCGCGGTGGGTGGTTACTGGGTTCATTGCTATCTGCTGTGTGGGGGGTTGGGGCGCTTTTCTCTTTTGGGGCTTTCCCTGCGCACATGTTCCCTGAACATATCTCTGCGCTGTCTCATTCAACTCTTCCCAATCAGGGCCTTCTTCCTTATCTAATTTTGCTCCAAAGGTTTCCTGGAATCCTTTTTGGACTGAAAGCAGAGATTGCAGTTCTGCAATCTGCTTCCGGCACTTTGCGTGGTCTAGTGAACTTTGTCTTTGCTCTGTGGTGGCAGCATGGAGTGCTCTTAACGCTGCCTTCAGGTCACTACACTGCCTCTGCAATGCTTCTACCTGCTTCTCGGTTTCTTCTCGTACCAGGACTGCACGTTGCATGTCCTGATAGGCCTTTTCATACTGGGACTGGAAGTGCGCCAGACAAGACTGGTGTGCCCTTTTGGCGTCATCCACCTCTCCGTCATTTGCTGCCAACTTCTTCCTTAACTCTAAGTTCTCTCTTTCTACCTCGCTTACATCGACCTTACTCATTTGATGTATGCCTTCTACCTCTTTCCTGAGCGTCCTAACGACCTCCTCTGTGCCTCGCAATTGTGCCAAGCAGGACACGATTGCCATCGGCTTGCGAGCTTTCCCTTAGCTCTTCTTGTGAATCTCGCTCAGGTTTTCCCACCAAGTATGTCCTATACTCCCAGGACCTGTTTCCTCATTGTTACAGAATTCGCTCCAAAGGGGCCATCCTTTCCCTTTGAGGTACTTCCTGATTTCTTCCTCCCATACAGGACACTGTCCTACTCTACTGCTGCTGGTCGCTGCAATCGCAAATTCCTCTGGGTTCATGAGGCGCTGCATTGCCTGCATTGCCATCTTTCCTATCCGAATGCTGCTCTTCAAATTTGGGACAGGGGTATTAAGGCAGTGCTGTAAATACGGGTATGGCTTTCTCTACTTTCCGAAATACAAACACCCGACAGTTTTGTCGCAACAAAAAAATCTATCAGTTTTACCTTATCGCCCTGTTAGTTACGCATGCATACACACACTTCCGAATTATGAGGATTGACCAGAACTGCTTGAACGCTTGTGGTTTTCTTTTCCCAATTGGATCTCTAATTCAAATTCTGGGTTCTGCCGGAGTGGTTATGCCACTTCTAGATCGGGTCCCGGCGGAGTCACCAAATAATATGTTGCTAACTTTTCGGTTGGTTCAATTGCTGTTTTATTACCTTTGCTCTCTAGTCGCCAGGTATCTTTATGATACCGCCACGAGGTTCAAGTCCAAGTAATGATCAATAACTCAATACACTGATTAGTAAGATTCAAATCAAAGCATATTTATTATACACAGTAATCGCTACTCATGCACAAATTCTACGTCTAAGCTACTTCTACAACTAACAGGCCTATACTTAACTTCGGACTGGCCCACCAGGTCAGGGGAACAAATGGCCTTTTGTTCGGATTCTGAGTCTGCGGGATTCGAAATTGGTACGGATTGGTAGCTAGGAGCGCCTATCTCGTAGTGAGCATTGAATTAAGACTTACGGTCTGTCGGCGGTCACTGCACCGGTCACGGTTGGTTTGCATTGCTGGGTGACCCGGGCAGGAAGAGAGCGAGTTGAACTTGGGGGCATAACTTTATAGTCCCCAGGGGCTTCCCGCCTTTCGGGGCGGACCCTGTTCCTGGTTCTAGGTGATTGGACTTTGTTCCAATCGCTTGGTTCGATTTCTCCAATGCTGGAGCGGTTTCCTGATCGCTGGGCGGTCTTGAGGTGTTCGTTAACCTCTTTTGTGTTGGCTCCTGCTGGCACCGGGGAGTCTGGCTTAGTTTTGTGTGTCCCAAATGTTGCTATTGTTCCCGGGGATTGCTCATTAGTATGTAGATGGCTGCTACATTATTATGCTGATGGTCGCTGGTATCGATCTGTTTGGGTTTTTGCAGGGTTAAATACACACCAAACCTGCACCTGCTGGTTTCTGTCTGTGTTGGCTGAATTTCCCTTCAGCCTTTGCTGTTCGCCATTTTAAATCGGGTGTTGGCCAATTTAGGTGGCTTCAGTACCAACATAGATCTTAGCAAAGTCACAAATGACATTCTATGTAACTGTGACAAGGGTAAACATTCCTTCTTTGTCCTCCTTGACCTGCCTGTAGCCTATGACACAGTGAACTAAACCATTCTCCTGCAGCCCCTCTCCACTGGCTTCCAACTGGCTTCCAACTGGGTGGGCCGACTCTCACCTGGTCCCATTCTTATCTATCTAATCATCCACCTTCCCCACTCCCCATCCCACACGCTCCATTCCCCACTCTCCCCATCCCCACCCTCACTCTCCACCCCCACTCATCCTCCATCCATCCCCCTCCCCCTCTCCCCAGTCCCCCACCCTCATTCTCCCCATTCCCCTACTCTCCCGCCCCCACTCCCTATCCCACTCTCCCGCCCCCTGTCCCCATCCTCACTCTCCCCATTCTCCCACTCTCCCTCCCCATCCCCCTCCCCCTCTCCCCATTCCCCCACTCTCCCTCCCCATCCCCCTCTCCCCAGTCCCCCACTCTCCCGCCCCCACTCCCCATCCTCACTCTCCCCAGTCCCCCACTCTCCCGCCCCCTGTCCCCATCCTCACTCTCCCCAGTCCCCCACTCTCCCGCCCCCTGTCCCCATCCTCACTCGCCCCATTCTCCCACTCTCCATCCCCCTCTCCCCATTCTCCCTCCCCACCCCCTCCCCCTCTCCCCATTCCCCCTCCCCATCCCCCTCTCCCCATTCCCCCTCCCCATCCCCCACTCCCCATTCCCCCTCCCCATCCCCCTCTCCCCATTCTCCCACTCTCCCTCCCCCTCCCCATCCCCCTCTCCCCATTCCCCCTCCCCATCCCCCACTCCCCATTCCCCCTCCCCATCCCCCTCTCCCCATTCTCCCACTCTCCCTCCCCATCCCCCTCCCCTCTCCCGCCCCCATTCCCCATCCTCACTCTCCCCATTCCCCCACCCACTACCCCCCCACTACCCCCAACCCCCTCTGCCCATTCCCCCACTCCCCATCCCACGCTCTCCATTCCCCACTCTCCCCATTCTCATTCCCCCACTCTCCCCTGATCCTCCACTCCCCATCCCCCACTCTCACTCCCCACCCCCTCTCCCCACCCCTTCCCCCACTCTCCCCATCTCCTTCTCTCCCTGTCCCCCACTCTCTCCACTCCCTCCCCCTCTCTCCAACCCCATTCTACCCCTCTCTCCTATTCCACTCTCTCTTCCCCCATTTCAGTTCCCCTGTTTACAGTCACTGCGCCCTCTGCTGGATTTAATGGTTAAGTGAGCTACCGGCGGCCTCAGAATCCGGGCCGCCCCAGTGGCCTAATGGATAAGGCACTGGCCTCCTAAGCCAGGGATTGTGGGTTCGAGTCCCATCTGGGGTGAAACACCTTTTTAAGTAACTGTTCTTTTTCAGTTTAAACTTTACTGCTCTTTCACTAAAGAATCATCCCATTTTATTTATTAGTTTTAATTAATTGACAAATACAAGGTATATGATTAATTGGAATTAAGATGTATGACTCTCTGGCTGCTCCATATGGAAAATATTAGATTTGCAAAATTCTCAATTCACCATCATTCACTAACCGTGGAATCTGTGGAGAGCCGATTAGTGACAGGAAATGCTAAGGAAGCATTGTCTTCCTGTCGACAACAAATTCAAATCGCCTTTCTCCTCACCGTGTTTGAAGCCTAATACATTGTGTAATCGGCTTTCTAATTTAGTCAAAATTCCAGGTCCTCAATCTTCAGAAAATGCGCCAGTCGATGGATTGGTCATGCTAAAAATTGCCCCTTAGTGCCCAAAGGTTAGATGGGTTTGCGGAGAGTGGGAGGCGGATTGGGCCCAGGTAGGGTGCTCTTTCAGAGGGTCGATGAAGACTCATAAGGCCGAATGGCTTCTTTCTGCGCTGTAGGGATGAAGTCTCCTTGCCTTCCTAACTCCAACTTGGCATTAACTCCAGCAGCAATAAAACATATTTCTCCAGATAAATACTCCCCCAAAAAAGCACGAAAGGAGCAATATTTGAAGACAAGGTCAAAGAGCTGGTTAAGGAGCATCTTAAAGGAGGTGGAAGCGGGCAGAGGAGGAGAGGTTTAGTCAAGATCTTGGCACTTAGATTGCTGAAGGCTCAGACAATAGTGGGGTGCAAAGATTCTGATCCATGTTTTCAAATCCTCCATTGCCTTGCCCCTCCCTATCTCTTTAATCTCCTCCGGTCCCACAACTCTCTGAGATATCGGCACTCCTCTAATTCTGGCCTTTTGAGCATCCCTAATTTTAATCACGCCATTATTGGTGGCTGGACCTTCAGTTGCCTAGGCCCCAAGCATTAAATTGATCCCTCCCTTCAGCTCTCTACCTAACTTTCCTCCTTTAAGATACACCTTAAAACTCACCTCTTTGACCAAACCTTTGGTCATCTGACCAAATAGTATGGCTCATATTTCCCTTTATGATACTGCAATGAAACATCTTGGGTCATTTTATTATGTTGAAGGCACTATAAATATAAACTTTTGTTGGAATCAATCATTCATAATCTCAGAACATAATAGGAGCACAAACAGGCCACTCGGACCATCAAGCCAGTTCTGTCATTCTAAAAGATCCTGGCTGATTTTGGGCTTCAACAACATTTTTCTGCCCACTCCCCATATCCCTTAATCCCCTGAGAAACCAAAAATCTGTCTACTCCAGCCTGAAATATTTCAACAATGGAGCATCCACTTCCAGTGGTGACCTTGGAGTGAACGGCCGCACATTTGGTGGCTCCCGTTCAATTCGGATTTTTTTTTGTTCATTTCCCAGCCCAAAGGGCAAAGTATTTGAGGACAAATGGTACAGGAGTGCCTGGGAAGGCATTACACTGAGCACAGACTCACACTGGGCACAGACTCACACTGTGTGAGTCTGTGCTTACTGTGAATCTGCCCCCAGTGTGTGTCAGTGCTCAGTGTGAGTCTGTGCTCAGTGTGAGTCTGTGCCCTGTGTGAGACTGTGCCCAGTGTGAGTCTGTGCTCAGTGTGAGTCTGTGCTCAGTGTGTGTCTGTGCTCAGTGTGAATCTCTGCTCAGTGTGAATCTCTGCTCAGTGTGAGTCTGTGCTCAGTGTGAGTCTGTGCTCAGTGTGAATCTCTGCTCAGTATGAGTCTGTGCTCAGTGTGAGTCTGTGCTCAGTGTGAATCTGTGCCCAGTGTGAGTCTGTGCTCAGTGTGAATCTGTGCCCAGTGTGAGTCTGTGCTCAGTGTGAATCTGTGCCCAGTGTGAGTCTGTGCTCAGTGTGAATCTGTGCCCAGTGTGAGTCTGTGCTCAGTGTGAATCTGTGCCCAGTGTGAGTCTGTGCTCACTGTGAGTCTGTGCTCTCTGTGAGTCTGTGCTCAGTATGAATCTGTGCTCAGTGTGAGTCTGTGCTCAGTGTGTGTCTGTGCTCAGTGTGAGACTGTGCTCAGTCTGAGTCTGTGCCCAGTGTGAGTCTGTGCTCAGTGTGAGTCTGTGCTCAGTGTGAGTCTGTGCCCAGTGTGAGTCTGTGCTCAGTGTGAGACTGTGCCCAGTGTGAGTCTGTGCCCAGTGTGAGTCTGTGCTCAGTGTGAGACTGTGCTCAGTGTGAATCTCTGCTCAGTGTGAATCTCTGCTCAGTGTGAGTCTGTGCTCAGTGTGTGTCTGTGCTCAGTGTGAGACTGTGCTCAGTCTGAGTCTGTGCCCAGTGTGAGTCTGTGCTCAGTGTGAGTCTGTGCTCAGTGTGAGTCTGTGCCCAGTGTGAGTCTGTGCCCAGTGTGAGTCTGTGCCCAGTGTGAGTCTGTGCTCAGTGTGAGACTGTGCTCAGTGTGTGTCTGTGCTCAGTGTGAATCTCTGCTCAGTGTGAATCTCTGCTCAGTGTGAGTCTGTGCTCAGTGTGAGTCTGTGCTCAGTGTGAATCTCTGCTCAGTGTGAATCTCTGCTCAGTGTGAGTCTGTGCTCAGTGTGAGTCTGTGCTCAGTGTGAATCTGTGCCCAGTGTGAGTCTGTGCTCAGTGTGAATCTGTGCCCAGTGTGAGTCTGTGCTCAGTGTGAATCTGTGCCCAGTGTGAGTCTGTGCTCAGTGTGAATCTGTGCCCAGTGTGAGTCTGTGCTCAGTGTGAATCTGTGCCCAGTGTGAGACTGTGCTCAGCGTGAGTCTGTGCCTAGTGTGAATCTGTGCTCATTGTGAATCTGTGCTCAGTGTGAGTCTGTGCTCAGTATGAGTCTGTGCCCAGTGTGAGTCTGTGCTCAGTGTGAGTCTGTGCTCAGTGTGAGTCTGTGCTCAGTGTGAGTCTGTGCTCAGTGTGAGTCTGTGCTCAGTGTGAGTCTGTGCCCAGTGTGAGTCTGTGCCCAGTGTGAGTCTGTGCTCAGTGTGAGTCTGTGCTCAGTGTGAATCTGTGCTCAATGTGAGTCTGCGCTCAGTGTGAGTCTGTGTTCAGTGTGAGTCTGTGCTCAGTGTGAGTCTGTGATCAGTGTGAGTCTGTGCTCAGTGAGTCTGTGCTCAGTGTGAGTCTGTGCTCAGTGTGAATCTGTGCTCAGTGTGAGTCTGTGCTCAGTGTGAGTCTGTGCCCAGTGTGTGTCTGTGCTCAGTGTGAGTCTGTGCTCAGTGTGTGTGTGCTCAGTGTGAGTCTGTGCTCAGTGTGAGTCTGTGCTCAGTGTGAATCTGTGCTCAGTGTGAGTCTGGGCTCAGTGTGAATCTGTGCCCAGTGTGTGTCTGTGCTCAGTGTGAGTCGGTGCTCAGTGTGAGTCTGTGCTCAGTGTGAATCTGTGCTCAATGTGAGTCTGCGCCCAGTGTGAGTCTGTGCTCAGTGTGAGTCTGTGCCCAGTGTGAGTCTGCGCTCAGTGTGAGTCTGTGTTCAGTGTGAGTCTGTGCTCTGTGTGAATCTGTGCTCAGTGTGAGTCTGTGCTCAGTGTGTGTCTGTGCTCAGTGTGAATCTCTGCTCAGTGTGAATCTCTGCTCAGTGTGAGTCTGTTGCTCAGTGTGAGTCTGTGCTCAGTGTGAATCTCTGCTCAGTGTGAATCTCTGCTCAGTATGAGTCTGTGCTCAGTGTGAGTCTGTGCTCAGTGTGAATCTGTGCCCAGTGTGAGTCTGTGCTCAGTGTGAATCTGTGCCCAGTGTGAGTCTGTGCTCAGTGTGACTCTGTGCCCAGTGTGAGTCTGTGCTCAGTGTGAATCTGTGCCCAGTGTGAGTCTGTGCTCAGTGTGAATCTGTGCCCAGTGTGAGTCTGTGCTCACTGTGAGTCTGTGCTCTCTGTGAGTCTGTGCTCAGTATGAATCTGTGCTCAGTGTGAGTCTGTGCTCAGTGTGTGTCTGTGCTCAGTGTGAGTCTGTGCTCAGTGTGAGACTGTGCTCAGTCTGAGTCTGTGCCCAGTGTGAGTCTGTGCTCAGTGTGAGTCTGTGCTCAGTGTGAGTCTGTGCCCCGTGTGAGTCTGTGCTCAGTGTGAGTCTGTGCTCAGTGTGTGTCTGTGCTCAGTGTGAGACTGTGCTCAGTGTGAGTCTGTGCCCAGTGTGAGTCTGTGCTCAGTGTGAGACTGTGCCCAGTGTGAGTCTGTGCCCAGTGTGAGTCTGTGCTCAGTGTGAGACTGTGCTCAGTGTGTGTCTGTGCTCAGTGTGAATCTCTGCTCAGTGTGAATCTCTGCTCAGTGTGAGTCTGTGCTCAGTGTGAGTCTGTGCTCAGTGTGAATCTCTGCTCAGTGTGAATCTCTGCTCAGTGTGAGTCTGTGCTCAGTGTGAGTCTGTGCTCAGTGTGAATCTGTGCCCAGTGTGAGTCTGTGCTCAGTGTGAATCTGTGCCCAGTGTGAGTCTGTGCTCAGTGTGAATCTGTGCCCAGAGTGAGACTGTGCTCAGCGTGAGTCTGTGCCTAGTGTCAATCTGTGCTCAGTGTGAATCTGTGCTCAGTGTGAGTCTGTGCTCAGTATGAGTCTGTGCCCAGTGTGAGTCTGTGCTCACTGTGGTTCTGTGCTCAGTGTCAGTCTGTGCCCAGTGTGAGTCTGTGCCCAATGTGAGTCTGTGCTTACTGTGAGTCTGTGCTCAGTGTGAGTCTGTGCCCCGTGTGAGTCTGTGCTCAGTGTGAGTCTGTGCGCAGTGTGAGTCTGTGCTCAGTGTGAATCTGTGCCCAGTGTGAGTCTGTGCTCAGTGTGAATCTGTGCCCAGTGTGAGACTGTGCTCAGCGTGAGTCTGTGCCTAGTGTGAATCTGTGCTCAGTGTGAATCTGTGCTCAGTGTGAGTCTGTGCTCAGTATGAGTCTGTGCCCAGTGTGAGTCTGTGCTCAGTGTGAGTCTGTGCCCAGTGTGAATCTGTGCCCAGTGTGAGTCTGTGCCCAATGTGAGTCTGTGCTCACTGTGAGTCTGTGCTCAGTGTGAGTCTGTGCCCCGTGTGAGTCTGTGCTCAGTGTGAGTCTGTGCTCTGTGTGAGTCTGTGCTCAGTGTGTGTGTGCCCAGTGTGAATCTGTGCCCAGTGTGAGTCTGTGCTCAGTGTGAGTCTGTGCTCAGTGTGAGTCTGTGCCCAGTGTGAGTCTGCGCTCAGTGTGAGTCTGTGCTCAGTGTGAATCTGTGCTCAGTGTGAGTCTGTGCTCAGTGTGAGTCTGTGCTCAGTGTGAGTCTGTGCCCCGTGTGAGTCTGTGATCAGTGTGAGTCTGTGCTCAGTGTGAGTCTGTGCTCAGTGTGAATCTGTGCTCAGTGTGAGTCTGTGCTCAATGTGAGTCTGTGCTCAGTGTGAGTCTGTGCTCAGTGTGAATCTCTGCTCAGTCTGAGTCTGTGCTCAGTGTGAATCTGTGCCCAGTGTGAGTCTGAGCCCAGTGTGAGTCTGTGCCCAGTGTGAGTCTGTGCTCAGTGTGTGTGTGCCCAGTGTGAATCTGTGCCCAGTGTGAGTCTGTGCTCAGTGTGAGTCTGTGCTCAGTGTGAGTCTGTGCCCCGTGTGAGTCTGCGCTCAGTGTGAGTCTGTGCTCAGTGTGAATCTGTGCTCAGTGTGAGTCTGTGCTCAGTGTGAGTCTGTGCTCAGTGTGAGTCTGTGCCCCGTGTGAGTCTGTGATCAGTGTGAGTCTGTGCTCAGTGTGAGTCTGTGCTCAGTGTGAATCTGTGCTCAGTGTGAGTCTGTGCTCAATGTGAGTCTGTGCTCAGTGTGAGTCTGTGCTCAGTGTGAATCTCTGCTCAGTCTGAGTCTGTGCTCAGTGTGAATCTGTGCCCAGTGTGAGTCTGAGCCCAGTGTGAGTCTGTGCCCAGTGTGAGTCTGTGCTCAGTGTGAGTCTGTGCTCACTGTGAGTCTGTGCCCAGTGTGAATCTGTGCTCAGTGTGAGTCTGTGCTCAGTGTGAGTCTGTGCTCTGTGTGAGTCTGTGCCCAGTGTGAGTCTGTGCTCAGTGTGAGTCTGTGCTCAGTGTGAGTCTGTGCTCAGTGTGAGTCTGTGCTCAGTGTGAATCTGTGCTCAGCGTGAGTCTGTGCCCAGTGTGAGTCTGTGCTCAGTGTGAATCTGTGCTCAGTGTGAGTCTGTGCTCACTGTGAGTCTGCTCAGCGTGAGTCTGTGCCCAGTGTGAGTCTGTGCTCAGTGTGAATCTGTGTTCAGTGTGAGTCTGTGCTCAGTGTGAGTCTGTGCTCACTGTGAGTCTGTGCTCTGTGTGAGTCTGTGCTCAGTGTGAGTCTGTGCCCAGTGTGAGTCAGTGCCCAGTGTGAGTCTGTGCCCAGTGTGAGTCTGTGCTCAGTGTGAGTCTGTGCTCACTGTGAGTCTGTGCTCAGTGTGAGTCTGTGCTCAGTGTAAATCTGTGCTCTGTGTGAGTCTGTGCTCAGTGTGAGTCTGTGCTCAGTGTGAGTCTGTGCCCAGTGTGAGTCTGTGCTCAGTGTGAGTCTGTGCCCAGTGTGAGTCTGTGCTCAGTGTAAATCTGTGCCCAGTGTGAGTCTGTGCTCAGTGTGAGTCTGTGCTCAGTGTGAGTCTCTGCTCAGTGTGAGTCTGTGCCCAGTGTGAGTCTCTGCTCAGTGTGAGTCTGTGCCCAGTGTGAGTCTGCGCTCACTGTGAGTCTGCGCTCAGTGTGAGTCTGGGCTCAGTGTGTGTCTGTGCTCAGTGTGAGTCTGTGCCCAGTGTGAGTCTGTGCGCAGTGTGAGTCTGTGCCCAGTGTCAGTCTGTGCTCAGTGTGAGTCTGTGCTCAGTGTGAGTCTGTGCTCAGTGTGAGTCTGTGCTCAGTGTGAGTCTGTGCTCAATGTGAATCTGTGCTCTGTGTGAGTCTGTGCGCAGTGTGAGTCTGTGCCCAGTGTGAGTCTGTGCTCAGTGTGAGTCTGTGCTCAGTATGAGTCTGTGCTCAGTGTGTGTCTGTGCTCAGTGTGAGTCTGTGCCCAGTGTGAGTCTGTGCTCAGTGTGAGTCTGTGCTCAGTGTGAGTCTGTGCTCACTGTGAGTCTGTGCTCAGCGTGAGTCTGTGCCCAGTGTGAGTCTGTGCTCAGTGTGAATCTGTGTTCAGTGTGAGTCTGTGCTCAGTGTGAGTCTGTGCTCACTGTGAGTCTGTGCTCTGTGTGAGTCTGTGCTCAGTGTGAGTCTGTGCCCAGTGTGAGTCACTGCCCAGTGTGAGTCTGTGCCCAGTGTGAGTCTGTGCTCAGTGTGAGTCTGTGCTCACTGTGAGTCTGTGCTCAGTGTGAGTCTGTGCTCAGTGTAAATCTGTGCTCTGTGTGAGTCTGTGCTCAGTGTGAGTCTGTGCTCAGTGTGAGTCTGTGCCCAGTGTGAGTCTGTGCTCAGTGTGAGTCTGTGCCCAGTGTGAGTCTGTGCTCAGTGTAAATCTGTGCCCAGTGTGAGTCTGTGCTCAGTGTGAGTCTGTGCTCAGTGTGAGTCTCTGCTCAGTGTGAGTCTGTGCCCAGTGTGAGTCTGCGCTCACTGTGAGTCTGCGCTCAGTGTGAGTCTGTGCTCAGTGTGTGTCTGTGCTCAGTGTGAGTCTGTGCCCAGTGTGAGTCTGTGCGCAGTGTGAGTCTGTGCCCAGTGTCAGTCTGTGCTCAGTGTGAGTCTGTGCTCAGTGTGAGTCTGTGCTCAGTGTGAGTCTGTGCTCAGTGTGAGTCTGTGCTCAATGTGAATCTGTGCTCTGTGTGAGTCTGTGCGCAGTGTGAGTCTGTGCCCAGTGTGAGTCTGTGCTCAGTGTGAGTCTGTGCTCAGTATGAGTCTGTGCTCAGTGTGTGTCTGTGCTCAGTGTGAGTCTGTGCCCAGTGTGAGTCTGTGCTCAGTGTGAGTCTGT
The DNA here is from genome assembly GCF_047496885.1 of Scyliorhinus torazame. Classification (NCBI taxonomy): domain Eukaryota; kingdom Metazoa; phylum Chordata; class Chondrichthyes; order Carcharhiniformes; family Scyliorhinidae; genus Scyliorhinus; species Scyliorhinus torazame. Next base: position 108,858,406 of record NC_092707.1, read on the forward strand.
GCTCAGTGTGAGTCTGTGCCCAGTGTGAGTCTGTGCTCAGTGTGAGTCTGTGCCCAGTGTGAGTGTGTGCTCAGTGTGAGTCTGTGCTCAGTGTGAGTCTGTGCTCAGTGTGTGTCTGTGCTCAGTGTGAGTCTGTGCTCAGTGTGTGCCTGTGCTCAGTGTGAGCCTGTGCTCACTGTGAGTCTGTGCTCAGTGTGAGTCTGTGTTCAGTGTAAATCTGTGCCCAGTGTGAGTCTGTGCTCAGTGTGAGTCTGTGCTCAGTGTGAGTCTGCCCCCAATGTGAGTCTGTGCTCAGTGTGAGTCTGTGCTCAGTGTGAATCTGTGCTCAGTGTGAGTCTGTGCCCAGTGTGAGTCTGTGCTCAGTGTGAGTCTGTGCTCAGTGTGAATCTGTGCTCAGTGTGAGTCTGTGCTCAGTGTGAGTCTGTGCCCAGTGTGAGTCTGTGCTCAGTGTGAATCTGTGCTCAGTGTGAGTCTGTGCTCAGTGTGAGTCTGTGCCCAGTGTGAGGCTGTGCTCAGTGTGAATCTGTGCTCAGTGTGAGTCTGTGCTCAGTGTGAGTCTGTGTTCAGTGTGAGTCTGTGCTCAGTGTGAATCTGTGCTCAGCTTGAGTCTGTGCCCAGTGTGAATCTGTGCTCAGTGTGAGTCTGTGCTCAGTGTGAGTCTGTGCTCAGTGTGAGTCTGCGCTCAGTGTGAGTCTGTGCTCAGTGTGAATCTGTGCTCAGTGTGAGTCTGCGCTCAGTGTGAGTCTGTGCTCAGTGTGAGTCTGTGCTCAGCTTCAGTCTGTGCCCAGTGTGAATCTGTGCTCAGTCTGAGTCTGTGCCCAGTGTGAGTCTGTGCCCAGTGTGTGTCTGTGCCCAGTGTGAGTCTGTGCCCAGTGTGAGTCTTTGCTCAGTGTGGTGGTATGTATTAAGGGTAATACGGTACACCATGATTGCCGAGGTGCCATTGGAGGACTGATACTGGATCCCGATTGGATCCGCCGCCTACTGGGCTCCACCCAGATAGGCGGGGTATAGGAACCTGTGTTAATCCCCGCAGCTGCATTCTGTAACTGAGCTGCTGGGGAATAAGTCTGCTCAATAAAGCCTCGATTGAAGTTCTTTACGTCTCGCCTCGTTTATGATCGATGGTGCTACAATTTATTGAGCAGACTTAAAAAGGAATATGGAGCTCCGGATCGCCCCGGAGTGCCTGCGAATCAGCCCCCAAGCAGCTAACGCAACATCGGCGTTTAAACACTGGCTGGCGTGCTTTGAGTGATACCTCCGAACGGCCCCCGGCAGACCAACAGAAGACCAGAAGATGCAGGTCCTGCATTCCAGAGTGAGTCCCGAAATCTACTCACTCATCGAGGACGCGGAAGAATTCCCAGCGGCGCTCAACTTGCTGAAGGAGATCTACATTAAGCCCGTCAACCAGGTCTACGCACGCTACCAGCTCGCGACGAGACGACAAATCCCCGGGGAATCGCTAGACGATTTCTTCAATGCTCTAACGATCCTGGGACGAAACTGCAACTGCCCAGCGGTTACGGCGAACGAACATACGGACCTCCTGATCAGAGACGCTTACGTATTGCAGCCTCCCTTGACGTGGCCTCCCAAAACGCCCGCACCTATGCCCCCGACCGCGCTACAGCCCCTTGTGCTCCGTGGACCCCCGCCGCGACCGACCCCCCGGAAACCCCCACCCCTCCGCAAGCGTGCGCAGCCAGAATCCCAGACCACCCGGGGGGGGGGCCCGCTGCTATTTTTGCTGGCAGTCAAAACACCCCTGCAAGCGTTGCCCGGCCCGCTCGGCCACCTGCAAAAGCTGCAGTAAAAAGGGGCACTACGCAGCGGTGTGCCAGTCCCGTGGGTTCGCCGCTATCTCCGGGGAACAAATGTGACCACAGGCTCAACCCCCCCCAGCGACCCAAGGGCGGCCAAAGGGCGCCGCCATTTTGGACCTCGGACACCACGAGGGGAGGGGCCGGGCGCCGCCATCTTCCTACCCACGGACCGCGTGCGATCCATGGGAGTGGCCATTTTGTCCACCCCCGACCTCGTGCGATCCATGGACGCCACCATCTTGGCTGACAGGCAAGGACCCCAGCGTGGACGGCTCCACACTGCCTGAAGACAACGATCTGACGCACCAACCACGTTTGGCATCGGTGACCCTCGACCAGTCGCGGCCCCGGACGCTCCAGACTACAACGACAAAGGTGCTGGTGAACGGGCACGAGACGCCGTGTTTGATCGACTCGGGGAGCATGGAGAGTTTTATTCACCCGGACACGGTAAGACGCTGTTGACTTGTCATTCGGCCAAGCACCCAAAACATTTTCCTGGCGGTGGGATCCCACTCCGTTGCAATCAAAGGGTTCTGCATCGCAAACCTAACGGTGCAGGGGAGAGAGTTCAAAAATTACCGGCTGTATGTCCTTCCCCACCTCTGCGCTCCCACCCTCCTGGGGTTGGACTTCCAATGCAACCTCCAGAGCTTAACATTCAAATTTGGCGGCCCTATATCCCCACTGACTATCTGCGGCCTCGCGACACTCAAGGTCGAAACGCCCTCCCTGTTTGCGAACCTCACCCCGTCGCCACTAGGAGTAGATGGTACAGCAGCCAGGACCGGACGTTTATCAGGTCCGAAGTCCAGCGGCTGCTGAAGGAAGGCATAATCCAGGCTAGCAATAGTCCCTGGAGAGCCCAGGTGGTAGTTGTGAAAACCGGGGAGAAGCAGAGGATGGTCGTAGACTACAGTCAGACCATCACCAGGTACACGCAGCTAGATGCGTACCCTCTTCCCCGCATATCCGACATGGTCAATCGGATTGCACAGTACAAGGTCTTCTCCACCGTGGACCTTAAGTCCACCTACCACCAGCTCCCCATTCGCCCCGGTGACCGCAAGTACACAGCCTTCGAAGCAGATGGGCGGCTATACCACTTCTTAAGGGTTCCATTCGGCGTCACGAACTGAGTCTCGGTCTTCCAACGGGAGATGGACCGAATGGTCGACCAGCACGGTTTACGGGCCACGTTCCCGTATCTTGACAACGTCACCATCTGCGGCCACGACCAGCAGGACCACGACACCAACCTCCACAAATTCCTCCAGACCGCTAACGCTCTCAACCTCACCTACAACGAGGAAAAATGCGTGTTTAGCACCGACCGTCTAGCCATCCTTGGCTACGTAGTGCGTAATGGAGTGATAGGCCCCGCCCCCTCATGGAGTTCCCTCTTCCCCACTGTGCCAAAGCCCTGAAACGCTGCCTGGGCTTCTTTTCTTTTTTTTTAAAAGTATATTTTATTCAATTTTTTTGGCCAAACATAACAATACGTAGTGTTTCTTTTACACAACAATAAAGCAATATAAATAACCGTGGCCAGTTTTAAACAAATAAATAAGTAATATATAAACAAAAACAAAAAACAAAAAACAAAACTAAATGGCAACTGCCTTGTCCAAAATAAATACTCTCCAAAAATACAATCCAACAATCCAATATACAATTACATATACCAAATACCTATACATATACAATAACATCCCTGAGAGTCCGTCCGATTCCTCCCCCGCCCCCCCCCCCTCCCCCCCCTCTCCCCCCCCCCCCCTCCCCCCTGGGTTGCTGCTGTTGTCTACTTCTTTTCCATTCTCTCTATCTTTCTGTGAGGTAGTCGACGAACGGTTGCCACCGCCTGGTGAACCCCTGAGCCGAACCCCTTAACACAAACTTAATCCGTTCTAACTTTATGAACCCTGCCATATCGTTTATCCAGGTCTCCACACCCGGGGGTTTGGCTTCCTTCCACATTAACAATATCCTGCGCCGGGCTACAAGGGACGCAAAGGCCAACACATCAGCCTCTCTCGCCTCCTGCACTCCCGGCTCTTCTGCAACCCCAAATATAGCCAACCCCCAGCTTGGTTCGACCCGGACCCCCACCACCTTCGAAAGCACCTTTGCCACCCCCACCCAGAACCCCTGTAGTGCCGGGCATGACCAGAACATGTGGGTGTGATTCGCTGGGCCTCTCGAGCATCTCGCACACCTATCCTGTACCCCCAAAAATTTACTAAGCCGTGCTCCAGTCATATGCGCCCTGTGTAACACCTTAAATTGTATCAGGCTTAGCCTGGCACACGAGGACGATGAGTTTACCCTACGTAGGGCATCAGCCCACAGCCCCTCCTCAATCTCCTCCCCCAGTTCTTCTTCCCATTTCCCTTTCAGCTCATCTACCATGATCTCCCCCTCGTCCCTCATCTCCCTGTATATGTCCGCCACCTTACCGTCCCCCACCCATGTCTCTGAGATCACTCTATCCTGCACTTCCTGCGTCGGGAGCTGCGGGAATTCCCTCACCTGTTGCCTCGCAAAAGCCCTCAATTGCATATACCGAAATGCATTCCCTTGGGGCAACCCATATTTCTCCGTCAGCGCTCCCAGACTCGCAAACGTCCCATCTATAAATAGATCTCTTAATTGTACTACCCCAGCTCTTTGCCATGCTCCAAATCCCCCATCCATTCTCCCCGGAACGAACCTATGATTGTTTCTTATCGGGGACCGCACCGAAGCTCCCGTCCCTCCCCCATGCCGTATCCACTGCCCCCAGATTTTCAATGTAGCCACCACCACCGGGCTTGTGGCGTATTTCTTTGGTGAGAACGGCAACGGCGGCGTCACCATTGCTTGCAGGCTAGTCCCCCTGCAGGACGCCCTCTCCAATCTCTTCCACGCCGCTCCCTCCCCTTCTCCCATCCACTTACACACCATTGAAACATTGGCGGCCCAGTAGTACTCACTTAGGCTCGGTAGTGCCAGCAGCCCCCCTGTCCCTACTACGCTGCAAGAATCCCCTCCTCACTCTCGGGGTCTTCCCGGCCCACACAAAACTCATAATGCTCTTCTCAATTCTTTTGAAAAAAGCCTTCGTGATCACCACCGGGAGGCACTGGAACACAAAAAGGAATCTCGGGAGGACCACCATTTTAACCGCCTGCACCCTACCTGCCAATGACAGGGACACCATGTCCCATCTCTTGAAATCCTCCTCCATCTGTTCCACCAGCCGTGTTAAATTAAGCCTATGTAATGTACCCCAATTCTTGGCTATCTGGATCCCCAGGTACCGGAAGTCCCTTGTTACCTTCCTCAACGGTAAATCCTCTATCTCTCTGCTCTGCTCCCCCGGATGCACCACAAATAACTCACTTTTCCCCATGTTCAGTTTATACCCTGAAAAATCCCCAAACTCCCCAAGTATCCGCATTATCTCTGGCATCCCCTCCGCCGGGTCCGCCACATATAGCAACAAATCATCCGCATACAGAGATACCCGGTGTTCTTCTCCCCCCCTAAGTACTCCCCTCCACTTCCTGGAACCCCTCAGTGCCATGGCCAGGGGTTCAATCGCCAATGCAAACAATAACGGGGACAGAGGACATCCCTGCCTCGTCCCTCTATGGAGCCGAAAATAGTCAGACCCCTGTCCATTCGTGACCATGCTCGCCATCGGGGCCCTATACAGTAACTGTACCCACCTGATATACCCGTCCCCAAAGCCAAATCTCCTCAACACCTCCCACAAATAATCCCACTCCACTCTATTCTCCAGGGTGGAAACTGTTGTTTTTCTTCCGAGATGGCTATAGCTGTGTACTCCGTCCCCGTCACCTTTGGGATCAGTGCCCTTCCCAAAACAAAAAAATCTATTCGTGAAAATACTTTATGTACATAGGAGAAAAACGAAAATTCCTTACTCCTAGGTCTACTAAATCTCCAGGGATCTACTCCTCCCATCTGCACCATAAAATCCTTAAGCACCCTAGCTGCAGCCGGCCTCCTTCCGGTCCTGGACCTCGATCTGTCCAGCCCTGGGTCCAGCACCGTATTAAAGTCTCCACCCATTACCAACTTCCCCACTTCCAGGTCCGGGATTCGTCCTAACATACGCCTCATAAAATTGGCATCATCCCAGTTCGGGGCATACACGTTCACTAATACCACCGCCTCCCCTTGCAGTTTGCCACTCACCATCACGTATCTGCCCCCACTATCCGCCACTCTAGTCTTTGCCTCAAACATTACCCGCTTCCCCACTAGTATGGCCACCCCCCTGTTTTTTCCATCTAGCCCCGAATGAAACACCTGCCCTACCCATCCTTTGCGAAGTCTAACCTGGTCTGTCAGCTTCAGATGCGTCTCCTGAAGCATAACCACATCTGCCTTAAGTTTCTTTAGGTGTGCGAGTACCCGTGCCCTCTTAATCGGCCCGTTCAGCCCTCTCACATTCCACGTGATCAACCGGGTTGGGAGGCTCTTTACCCCCCCCCCCCCTTGACGACTAGCCATTTCCTTTTTCAATCCAGCTCCTCACCCGGTTCCCACGTAGCTGTATCCCCCCCAGGCGGCGCACCCCCGCCCCGACCCCCCCCTCCCATACCAGCTTCCTCTTCTCCCCAGCAGCAGCAACCCAGTTAACCCCCCCCCCTCCGTTAGATCCCAAGCTAGCGTAATTGCACCCCCCATGTTGCTCCCAGAAGTCAGCAAACTCTGGCCGACCTCGGCTTCCCCCATGACCTCGGCTCACACTGTGCGAGGCCCCCTCCTTCCTCCTTCCCTGTTCCCGCCATGATTACCATAGCGCGGGAACAAAGCCCGCGCTACCCCTTTTGGCCCCGCCCCCAATGGCTGGCATCCACAGCTCCTCATCCTCCCTCACCCCCTCCCCCACGACATGGGGAAGAGAGAGAAGTTACAGGGTCGCAGGTTAACAACCTGGGAAGTCCTCTCTTCCCCCTTTTCCCCCCTTCATCCCACAAATTCACCCCCCCACTTTTGTCCCAAACGTTCTTTTTCTGGCCCGCTCACTCCAGCTTCTCCTCGACAATAAATGTCCACGCCTCGCCTGCCGTTTCGAAATAGTGGTGTTTCCCTTGATGTTTGACCCACAGTCTTGCCGGTTGCAACATTCCGAATTTGACCTTCCTTTTATGCAACACCGCCTTGGCCCGATTAAAGCTTGCCCTCCTTCCCGCCACCTCCGCACTCCAATCTTGATACACGCGGGTCACCGCATTCTCCCACCTACTGTTCCGAGTTTTCTTGGCCCATCTGAGGACCATCTCTCTGTCCTTGTATCGGAGAAATCTCACAACTATTGCTCGAGGAATTTCTCCAGCCCTCGGTCTTCGCGCCATAACCCGATAGGCTCCCTCCACCTCCAGCGGACCCGTCGGGGCCTCCGATCCCATTAACGAATGCAGCATCGTGCTCACATATGCCCCGACGTCCGCCCCTTCTGCACCTTCGGGAAGACCAAGAATCCTTAAGTTCTTCCTCCTCGCATTGTTCTCCAGCACCTCCAGCCTTTCCACACATCTTTTGAGTTGTTCCTCGTGGATCTCCGTTTTCACCACCAGGCCCTGTATGTCGTCCTCATTCTCAGCAGCCTTTGTCTTCACGACCCGAAGCTCCTGTTCCTGGGTCTTTTGCTCCTCCTTTAGCCCCTCAATCGCTTGTAATATCGGGGCCAACAGCTCCTTCTTCATCTCCTTTTTGAGTTCATCTACGCAACGCCGCAGGAACTCTTGCTGGTCAGGGCCCCATATTAAACTGCCACCCTCCGATGCCATCTTGCTTTGTGCCTGCCTTCCAGGCCGCTGCTCTTGAGGATCCACCGCAATCCGGCTACTTTCCTCTCTTTTTTCCATCCGTGTCCGGGGGGGATTCCCTTCTGGATTACCGCACAGTGTTATTTGCCGTTAAAATTGCCGATGGGGCTCCTATTAAGAGCCCAAAAGTCCGTTCCACCGGGAGCTGCCGAAACGTGCGACTTAGCTGGTCATCGCCGCACCCGGAACAGCTGGGCTTCTTTTCTTATTACGCCCAGTGGGTCCCCCAGTACGCAGACAAGGCCCGCCCACTAATCCAGTCCACTACTTTTCCCCTGTCGACAGAGGCCCGCCAGGCCTTCAGCCGCATCAAACCGGATATCGCAAAGGCCACGATGCACGCCATCGACGAGTCCCTCCCCTTCCAAGTCGAGAGCGACGCGTCCGACGTAGCTCTGGCGGCCACACTCAACCAAGCGGGCAGACCCGTAGCCTTCTTCTCCCGGACCCTACATGCTTCAGAAATTCGCCACTCCTCAGTAGAAAAGGAGGCCCAAGCCATAGTGGAAGCTGTGCGACATTGGAGGCATTACCTGGCCGGTAGGAGATTCACTCTCCTCACTGACCAACGGTCGGTAGCCTTCATGTTCGATAATGCACAGTGGGGCAAGATAAAAAACGACAAGATCCTGCGGTGGAGGATCGAACTCTCCACCTACAATTATGAGATCTTGTACCGTCCCGGAAAGCTGAACGAGCCGTCCGATGCCCTATCTCGCGGCACTTGTGCCAACGCACAAGTGGACCGTCTCCAAGCCCTCCACGAGGACCTCTGCCACCCGGGGGTCACTCGTTTCTACCACTTCATAAAGGCCCGCAACCTCCCTTACTCCGTCGAGGAGGTCAGAACAGTCACCAGGAACTGCCAAATCTGCGCATAATGCAAACCGCATTTTTTCAGGCCAGATAGAGCGCACGTGATAAAGGTTCCCGTCCCTTTGAACGCCTCAGTTTGGACTTCAAAGGCCCCCTCCCCTCCACCGATCGCAACACGTACTTTCTTAACGTCATTGACGAATACTCCCGCTTCCCCTTCGCCATCCCCTGCCCCGACATGACCGCGGCCACGGTCATTAAAGCCCTCGGCACCATCTTTATCCTGTTCGGTTTCCCCGCCTACATCCAGAGCGACAGGGGGTCCTCCTTCATGAGTGACGAGCTGCATCAATTCCTGCTCAGTAAGGGCATAGCTTCAAGCAGGACGACCAGCTACAACCCCCAGGGGAACGGGCAGGTAGAGAAGGAGAACGGAACGGTCTGGAAGACCGTCCTACTGGCCCTACGGTCTCGGAGTCTCCCAACTTCCCGCTGGCAGGAAGTACTCCCGGATGCCCTTCATTCTATCCGGTCCCTGCTGTGTACCACCACTAACCAAACGCCTCACGAGCGCCTCCTTGTCTTCTCTAGGAGGTCCGCTTCTGGAACGTCACTTCCGACCTGTCTGGCAGCCCCGGGACCCATCCTGCTCCGGAAACATGTGCGGGCGCACAAATCAGACCCACTGGTGGAGAAGGTACATCTACTCCACGCAAACCCGCAGTACGCCTACGTGGCGTACCCAGACGGCTGACAGGACACGGTCTCTCCGCGGGACCTAGCGCCCGCCGGAGCTCCCCACACCCCCCCAACACCAATCACCTCCCCCTCACTCCTGCCAGTGCACCCCACAGCCACCCCCTTCCCGGGGGGATCAGTTCTCCTCCCAGGCCCATCCAGGGGTAAGGAAACAGAGGGGGACAGCGCGATGCTCCCAGAGTCGACCGGACCCGAGCCAGCACCACCACCACCACCCGAGCTGAGACGATCGGAAAGGGCGACCAGAGCACCATCTCGACTCATCGAATCGACTTAAGATGTATATAATTCAGTGGCCCAGTAAAGCGGCATTGTTGTAAATAGTTAACGCTGCTAATCGGGTAAAATGTGAATAATTCAGTGGCCCAGTAAAAGCGGCATGATTGTATATAGTGCAATGGTTAAGGCACCGACCCTGTAAACCCCTACCACCATAACACCCACCACCCCGCTGGGTTCTTTTTTAACAAGGGGAGAATGTGGTGGTATGTATTAAGGGTAATACGGTACACCATGAATGCCGAGGAGCTATTGGAGGACTGATGCTGGATCCCGACTGGATCCGCCGCCTACTGGGCTCCACCCAGATAGGCGGGGTATAAGAACCTGGGTTAATCCCCGCAGCTGCATTCTGTGACTGAGCTGCTGGGGAACAAGTCTGCTCATTAAAGCCTCGATTGAAGTTCTCTACGTCTCGCCTCGTGTGTGATCGATGGTGCTACACTCAGTGCGAGTCTGTGCCCAGTGCGAGTCTGTGCTCAGTGTGAGTCTGTACCCAGTGCGAGCCAGTGCCTCAGCATAAACTAAGTGGATCTGTGACTGGTCTCTGTAATTGTGGCAGTTGTAGATAGTGATCTGGTCTGACCCAGGAACCTGAAGCTCCCGAGCTTCTACTGGCAGCCTAAAGCTTAATAACTACTTGGGAGAGTTCTTATTTTTGTTACAGTCTGTATTTAATCAAGATTCCCTGATAGAGACAAATCTTCAGTGAGTGACTCACAAAGATGATACATAGTCACAGATATTCCTGAAACAAATGAAGCTGCTGTAACGTCACTCAGTCTCTCAGCGCAGACAGTTTTCCAGGACTTTGCAATTTCGGAACCAGATGTATCCAAAGTTTGTTGTCTCACCATCCTCATTGCGAATGAAGTTGCTTCACTGTCTCACTATTCACTTATTAAGGAGCAAAGCCTTCAGGGAGGTTGGAGGAGATTTACTCAAGTGGTATCAGAACTGGGGGATTTCAGTGAATGTGGTGAAACTGGGATTATAGAATAATGAAGGTCCAGGAGTTCAAAATCATGAGGGGTCAGAGGAAATTGGTTCTTCTGGGCGTAGCTTGGATTTGGATTTGGATTTTTGTTTATTGTCACGTGTACCGAGGTACAGTGAAAAGTATTTTTCTGCGAGCAGCTCAACAGACCATTAAGTACATGAAAAGAAAAGAAAAGAAAATACATAATAGGGCAACACAAGGTACACAATGCAACTACACAACACCGGCATCGGGTGAAGCATCCAGGGGTTTAGTGTAATCAGGTCAGTCGTTTAGAGGGTTGTTTAGGAGTCTGGTAACAGTGGGGAAGAAGCTGTTTTTGAGTCTGCTCGTGCGTGTTCTCAGCCTTCAGTATCTCCTGCCAGGTGGAAGAAGTTGGAAGAGTGAGTAAGCCGGGTGGGAGGGATCTTTGATTATGCTGCCCGCTCTCCCAAGGCAGCAGGAAGTGTAGATAGAGTCAGTGGATGGGAGGTAGGTTTGCGTGATGGACTGGGCGGTGTTCACGACTCTCTGCAGTTTCTTGCGATCTCGGGCCGGGCAGTTGCCATACCAGGCTGTGATGCAGCCCGATAGGATGCTTTCTATGGTGCATCTGTAAAAGTTGGTAAGGGTTAATGTGGACATGCCGAATTTCCTTAGTTTCCTGAGGAAGTATAGGCGCTGTTGCACAATCACACAATCTCAGGGCCGCCCATGTCCAGCGCTGATCCACTGACTCCGCGCACTTCAGTGAGTGAAACAAACAAATCCTCCTTGCCCTCCACCCGGTGATCTCAACCCAAAACACAAATTGAAACACAGAGAGCACAGCCCAGCCTGGCACCAGCAAAGGGCAAGCAGGAGGGGTAACCACACAGGACGGCCCTCAACTCCCAGAAACCTGCTCGGCAGGAGGAAGGAGGCGGAGGGAATGGGAATGGGCAGGAATGGAGATTGGGAATGGAGATGGGATTGGGACGGAATGGGAGAATGGAGGGAATGGGAATGGAAGTGGGGGAATTGGAGAGATTGGGAATAGGGGAATGGAAGGGAATTGGAATGGAGGTAATGGAAAGGAATGGGGGAATAGGAATGAATGGAGTGGGAGGGAATGAGAATGGGGAATAGGAGGGAATGGGAAATGGGAGAGAATGGGAACGGGAGGGAATGGGGGAAGGGAAAGAAATAAGAATAGGGGAATGGGAGGGAATGGGAAGGAATGGAAGTGGAGACGATGTGAGGTGAATGTTGCAGACTGTTGGCCTGAAGCTGTTCAAATCACACTCACATTTTATGAACATAAAACCAGCCTCATAAACTGCACAAGAAATCTATTATCCTGCTGAATATTTTCATTTGTCGTCTCATTGAACAACTGTTAACCATTCCTAAATGATGAACGGGAGAGTAACAGATGGTGTTTCCGAAAATAGCCAAGGATTCCTGAAAGAGTTGAGGGGAGAGGGGGGCTGGGAATATTGCAGAGTAGCCAAATCTAAACTGCACCCAGAGCAGTCCCACACCCCTCACCCTTTCTACAACCGCCCTTGCCCTCACACATCCCCTCAACCCTCACTACCACCTCACCCACTTCCAAAACCCCTTCCAAGCCCCTCCTGCCCTCCCACCCTCACCCCGTTCCCCCCAATCCTGGCCTTGGCCCCGTCATCACCACAACTACTGTTTAACCTGACCTGGAGACTTGCCAAAGCCCATGACAGCCTCAGCACTGAGACCAGAGACCATGGGCTGAATACTCTGTTCCCTGGGGCCGATTTCGCAATCAGAGAATCCTTGTTTATGACCGAATTGGGGCGGCGCCTGTTTTCGGATGCCCCCGCCCCTCCAAAACGGCATCATCGAGGAGCATGCCACATGCCGTTGAGTCGGCCTCGGGACATTACCAGAAAGCCCTCCTCCGATGCTATGACCCCGATGGGCCGTGTTCCCGACCGCACGGGGGGGGGGGGAACGTGTTGTCTCAGCGGTCGGGAACCCGGGATGGCAGCTGCGGACTGTGTCCAGCGCCACCACAGTATGGCGGGAACCGTGCTACTGGCTGGGTGGGGCTTCGGCGAGGGCTGGGGGGACTAGTGGGGGTGGCCCGGGGGAGGCGAGGGGGTATCCAGGTAGACACTATCTGGCAGGTCGGGTCAGCGTGCAGCCTGCACCATGTTGTAAGGCGCGGCCGCTGCAGTTCATCGCCGTGCGCTTGCGCAGCCACGAACCCGGCAATTCTCCAGGTCTTTATAACGGGAAGGCCGTGCGTTTTAGGTGGCGTGGCTGCTGGCCCCTCACCGGCCGGACGATCGATGCTGGGGCTGCGATGATTTTTCCCAAGTACAACGTCACGCATCCTCAGGACAGAGCCTCAACATCGGAGAATCCAGCCCCATGATTTATTAACTTTCAAAAAGAAACTCAAAGTGCCAGTCATGAATTAGACAAGTGAGGGGCTGGGCTGTGAGGGGCTGGGCTGTGAGGGGCTGGGTTGTGAGGGGCTGGGCTGTGAGGGGCTGGGCTGTGAGGGGCTGGGCTGTGAGGAGTTGGGTTGTGAGGGGCTGGGCTGTGAGGGGCTGGGTTGTGAGGGGCTGGGCTGTGAGGGGCTGGGCTGTGAGGGGCTGGGCTGGGCTGTGAGGGGCTGGGTTGTGAGGGGCTGGGCTGTGAGGGGCTGGGCTGTGAGGGGCTGGGCTGGGCTGTGAGGCGCTGGGTTGTGAGGGGTTGGGCTGTGAGGGGCTGGGCTGTGAGGGGCTGGGCTGGGCTGTGAGGGGCTGGGTTGTGAGGGGCTGGGCTGTGAGGGGCTGGGCTGTGAGGGGCTGGGCTGTGAGGGGCTGGGCTGTGAGGGGCTGGGCTGTGAGGGGCTGGGTTGTGAGGGGCTGGGTTATGAGGGGCTGGATTGTGAGGGGTTGGGCTGTGAGGGGTTGGGCTGTGAGGGGCTGGGTTGTGAGGGGCTGGGTTGTGAGGGGCTGGGCTGTGAGGGGCTGGGCTGTGAGGGGCTGGGTTGTGAGGGGCTGGGTTGTGAGGGGCTGGGCTGTGAGGGGCTGGGCTGTGAGGGGCTGGGTTGTGAGGGGCTGGGTTGTGAGGGGCTGGGTTGTGAGGGGCTGGGCTGTGAGGGGCTGGGCTGTGAGGAGTTGGGTTGTGAGGGGCTGGGCTGTGAGGGGCTGGGCTGTGAGGGGCTGGGCTGTGAGGGGCTGGGCTGTGAGGGGCTGGGCTGTGAGGGGCTGGGCTGGGCTGTGAGGGGCTGGGTTGTGAGGGGCTGGGCTGTGAGGGGCTGGGCTGTGAGGGGCTGGGCTGGGCTGTGAGGCGCTGGGTTGTGAGGGGTTGGGCTGTGAGGGGCTGGGCTGTGAGGGGCTGGGCTGGGCTGTGAGGGGCTGGGTTGTGAGGGGCTGGGCTGTGAGGGGCTGGGCTGTGAGGGGCTGGGCTGTGAGGGGCTGGGCTGTGAGGGGCTGGGTTGTGAGGGGCTGGGTTATGAGGGGCTGGATTGTGAGGGGTTGGGCTGTGAGGGGTTGGGCTGTGAGGGGCTGGGTTGTGAGGGGCTGGGTTGTGAGGGGCTGGGCTGTGAGGGGCTGGGCTGTGAGGGGCTGGGTTGTGAGGGGCTGGGTTGTGAGGGGCTGGGCTGTGAGGGGCTGGGCTGTGAGGGGCTGGGTTGTGAGGGGCTGGGTTGTGAGGGGCTGGGCTGTGAGGGGCTGGGTTGTGAGGGGCTGGGCTGTGAGGGGCTGGGTTGTGAGGGGCTGGGCTGTGAGGGGCTGGGCTGTGAGGGGCTGGGTTGTGAGGGGCTGGGCTGTGAGGGGCTGGGCTGTGAGGGGCTGGGCTGTGAGGGGCTGGGTTGTGAGGGGCTGGGCTGTGAGGGGCTGGGCTGTGAGGGGCTGGGTTGTGAGGGGCTGGGCTGTGAGGGGCTGGGCTGTGAGGGGCTGGGCTGTGAGGGGCTGGGTTGTGAGGGGCTGGGCTGTGAGGGGCTGGGTTGTGAGGGGCTGGGCTGGGCTGTGAGGGGCTGGGTTGTGAGGGGCTGGGCTGTGAGCGGCTGGGTTGTGAGGGGTTGGGTTGTGAGGGGCTGGGCTGTGAGGGGCTGGGCTGTGAGGGGCTGGGTTGTGAGGGGCTGGGCTGTGAGGGGCTGGGATGTGAGGGGCTTGGCTGTGAGGGGCTGGGCTGGGCTGTGAGGGGCTGGGTTGTGAGGGGCTGGGCTGTGAGGGGCTGGGCTGTGAGGGGCTGGGTTGTGAGGGGCTGGGCTGTGAGGGGCTGGGTTGTGAGGGGCTGGGCTGTGAGCGGCTGGGTTGTGAGGGGTTGGGCTGTGAGGGGCTGGGTTGTGAGGGGCTGGGTTGTGAGGGGCTAGGTTGTGAGGGGCTGGGTTATGAGGGGCTGGATTGTGAGGGGCTGGGCTGTGAGGGGCTGGGCTGTGAGGGGCTGGGCTGGGCTGTGAGGGGCAGGATTGTGAGGGGCTGGGCTGGGCTGTGAGGGGCTGGATTGTGAGGGGCTGGGCTGGGCTGTGAGGGGCTGGATTGTGAGGGGCTGGGCTGTGAGGGGCTGGGCTGTGAGGGGTTGGGCTGTGAGGGGCTGGGTTGTGAGGGGCTGGGATGTGAGGGGTTGGGCTGTGAGGGGCTGGGATGTGAGGGGCTTGTCTGTGAGGGGCTGGGCTGTGAGGGGCTGGGCTGGGCTGTGAGGGGTTGGGCTGTGAGGGGCTGGGCTGTGAGGGGCTGGGCTGTGAGGGGCTGGGCTGGGCTGTGAGGGGCTGGGCTGTGAGGGGCTGGGCTGTGAGGGGCTGGGCTGGGCTGTGAGGGGCTGGATTGTGAGGGGCTGGGCTGTGAGGGGCTGGGCTGTGAGGGGTTGGGCTGTGAGGGGCTGGGTTGTGAGGGGCTGGGATGTGAGGGGCTTGGCTGTGAGGGGCTGGGCTGTGAGGGGCTGGGCTGGGCTGTGAGGGGTTGGGCGGTGAGGGGCTGGGCTGTGAGGGGCTGGGCTGTGAGGGGCTGGGTTGTGAGGGGCTGGGTTGTGAGGGGCTGGGTTGTGAGGGGCTGGGTTGTGAGGGGCTGGGCTGTGAGGGGCTGTGTTGTGAGGGGCTGGGTTGTGAGGGGCTGGGTTGTGAGGGGCCTGGCTGTGAGGGGCTGGGTTGTGAGGGGCTGGGTTGTGAGGGGCTGGATTGTGAGGGGCTGGGCTGTGAGGGGCTGGGTTGTGAGGGGCTGGGCTGTGATTGACTGGGCTGTGAAGGGCTGGATTGTGAGGGGCTGGGTTGTGAGGGGCTGGGCTGTGAGGGGCTGGGCTGTGAGGGGCTGGGTTGTGAGGGGCTGGGTTGTGAGGGGCTGGGTTGTGAGGGGCTGGGCTGTGAGGGGCTGGGTTGTGAGGGGCTGGGCTGTGAGGGGCTGGGCTGTGAGGGGCTGGGTTGTGAGGGGCTGGGTTGTGAGGGGCTGGGTTGTGAGGGGCTGGGCTGGGTTGTGAGGGGCTGGGTTGTGAGGGGTTGGGCTGTGAGGGGCTGGGTTGTGAGGGGCTGGGTTGTGAGGGGCTGGGTTGTGAGGGGCTGGGCTGGGTTGTGAGGGGCTGGGCTGTGAGGGGCTGGGCTGTGAGGGGTTGGGCTGGGCTGTGAGGGGCTGGGTTGTGAGGGGCTGGGTTGTGAGGGGTTGGGTTGTGAGGGGATGGGTTGTGAGGGGCTGGGCTGTGAGGGGCTGAGCTGTGAGGGGCTGGGCTGTGAGGGGCTGGGTTGTGAGGGGCTGGGTTGTGAGGGGCTGGGCTGTGAGGGGCTTGGCTGTGAGTGTGGTAGTATGTATTGGGGGTCGTGTGGGACAGGAAGCCCTAATGTCATTGGCTGACAGATCCCGGGTCCTGGTTGGCCGTTGACCTCAAGCTCCGCCCTGAAGGCGAAGTATAAGAAGCCGATGTCTTCCCCCGCAGGCCAGTTTACTATCGGGCTGCTGGGGAACAGACACGCTTAATAAAGCCTCATCGACTTCACTCTATTCGTCTCACGGAGTCTTTGTGCGCTACAATTTATTAAGCGTGCCTAAAAAGGACGATGGAGGTCAGGATCATTCCAGAATGCCTGAGGATCAGCCCCCACGCAGTGAATGCGGCAGCAGCCTTCAAACACTGGCAGACTTGCTTCGAGGCCTACATCAGATCGACCACAGGCCGAGTCTCAGACGAACAAAAACTGCAGGTCCTGCTCTCGAGGGTGAGCACGGAGATTTTCACCCTCATTGAAGACACCGACGATTTCCAGACGGCGTTCACAGCACTGAGAAATCTCTACGTTCGCCCAGTTAACCAAATCTACGCTCGCTACCAGCTCGCGACAAGACGGCAAGCTCCCGGAGAATCGATGGACGAGTTCTACGCCGCGCTGCTGATTTTGGGACGAGCCTGCAGCTGCCCGTCGGTGAATGCAAACGAACACACGGACATGTTAATGCGCGACGCTTTTGTGGCAGGTATGCAATCCTCCCAAATCCGCCAAAGACTTCTAGCAAAAGAGTCGCTAGGACTCTCAGAGGCACGGGGCCTGGCAGCCTCCCGAGACGTGGCCGCGCGTAATACCCGCGCCTACGGCCCCGACCGCGCGGCAGGCCATTGGGCCCCGTACGTACCCGTCGCGGCAAACCCCCTATCCCCCCCCCCGGACACCCCACAGGCTTGCGCGGTCCAAACGCCAAGTCGCACCGGGGGCGCCCGCTGTTATTTCTGCGGCCAGGCGAAACACCCCCGACAACGCTGTCCGGCCCGCGCAGCCATCTGCAAAAGCTGCGGGAAAAAGGGCCATTATGCGGTGGTGTGCCGATCCCGCGAGGTCGCGGCCGTCCCAGGGCCACAGGGAGCCCTACAGGCAGTCTATGCCTCCCAACCCCCCCAGCACGCCTTGTACGACCCGCAGGCGCAGCCGCTCTGGGTCCCGACCACCGCGGTCCCGGGAGAACTGGGAGCTCT
Source organism: Scyliorhinus torazame (assembly GCF_047496885.1). Taxonomy (NCBI): domain Eukaryota; kingdom Metazoa; phylum Chordata; class Chondrichthyes; order Carcharhiniformes; family Scyliorhinidae; genus Scyliorhinus; species Scyliorhinus torazame. Next base: position 108,875,817 of record NC_092707.1, read on the forward strand.
GCACGCCGCCTACGCTCCCCAACCCCCCTCCCCGCAGCCCATGTACGACCCGCCGCCGGCGCTCCCGCTTTGGGTCCCGGCCAACACTCTCCACGGAGAGGAAGGGGTTTTTCGCGTCCCGAACGCCACCCTCACCCCCGTCCCGCGCCCCACGCCTGACCCGCCGGCGCCACCTACTTGGACCCCGACCACCGCTGTCCCCGGTGAGGGAGCTCCTCGCGCTCCTTGCGCTCGCGGCCCCACGCCTGAACCGCCGGCGCCGCCGACTTGGGCCCCGATCACCGCTGTCCCCGGCGAGGGAGCTCCGCGCGGTCCTAGCGCTCGCGGCCCTGGCGTTCGCGGTGAGGGAGCTCCGCGCGGTCCTAGCGCTCCCCAGACCCCCCAGCACACCATGTGCGACCCACAGACGCCGCCATTTTGGGTCCGACCACCATGAGGGGAGGAGGGGCGCCGTTGTGCGACCCGCAGACGCCGCCATTTTGGGTCCCGACCACCACGAGGGGAGGAGGGGCGCCGCCATCTTGGACCGCCCCCGACCTGTACGACGCATGGGGCGGCCATTTTGTCCACCCCCGCCGCCATCTTGTGACCCCCCAGCCACCTGCGATGTATGTGGGCGGCCATTTTGTCCATCCCCGACGCCATCTTGGACGGCAACAACGGACCCCACCCCACTACTACAACCACGGCTCGCTTCGGTTGCGCTCGATCAGGCTCGGCCCCGGACTCTCCAGACGACGACGACAACGGTCCTAATTAACGGCCACGAGACGCCATGCCTAGTCGACTCCGGGAGCACGGAAAGTTTTATACACCCCGACACGGTAAGACGCTGTTCCTTAACCACCTATCCCAGCGCACAAAAGATTTGCCTAGCTGCAGGATCCCACTCCGTACAGATCCAGGGATTCTGCATAGTTACCCTAACGGTGCAGGGGAGGGAGTTCAAAAACTACAAACTTAACGTCCTTCCCCAACTCTGTGCCCCCACCTTGCTGGGATTAGATTTCCAATGTAATCTACAGAGCCTTACGTTTAAATTCGGCGGCCCCATACCCCCACTCACTATCTGCGGCCTCGCTACCCTCAAGGTGCAACCCCCGTCCTTGTTTGCGAACCTCACCCCGGATTGCAAACCCGTCGCCACTAGGAGCAGAAGGTACAGCGCCCAGGACCGGACCTTCATTCGGTCCGAAGTCCAGCGGCTACTAAAGGAGGGCATAATTCAGGCCAGCAATAGTCCCTGGAGAGCGCAGGTGGTAGTAGTGAAGACAGGGGAGAAACAAAGGATGGTCATTGACTATAGCCAGACCATCAACAGGTACACACAACTAGACGCGTACCCTCTCCCCCGCATATCCGACATGGTCAATCGGATTGCCCAGTATAAAGTCTTCTCCACCGTGGACCTCAAGTCCGCCTACCATCAGCTCCCCATCCGCCCAAGTGACCGCAAGTACACAGCCTTCGAGGCAGACGGGCGATTATACCATTTCCTACGGGTCCCTTTTGGCGTCACAAACGGGGTCTCGGTCCTCCAACGGGAGATGGACCGGATGGTTGATCAACATGGGTTACGGGCCACGTTCCCGTACCTCGACAATGTAACCATCTGCGGCCATGATCAGCAGGACCACGACGCCAACCTCCAAAAATTCCTCCAGACCGCCAAAGCCTTGAACCTCACGTACAACGAGGACAAGTGCGTTTTTAGCACCGATCGGCTAGCCATCCTGGGCTACATAGTACGCAATGGGATAATAGGCCCCGACCCCGAACGTATGCGCGCACTCATGGAATTTCCCCTCCCGCACTGCCCAAAAGCCCTGAAACGCTGCCTGGGGTTCTTTTCGTACTACGCCCAGTGGGTCCCCCAGTGCGCAGACAAGGCCCGCCCCCTAATACAGACCACGACCTTCCCTCTGTCGACAGAGGCTTGCCAGGCCTTCAGCCGCATCAAAGCGGACATCGCAAAGGCCACGATGCGCGCCATCGACGAGTCCCTCCCCTTCCAGGTCGAGAGCGACGCCTCCGACGTAGCTCTAGCGGCCACCCTTAACCAAGCGGGCAGACCCGTGGCCTTCTTCTCCCGAACCCTCCACGCCTCAGAAATCCGCCACTCCTCAGTGGAAAAGGAAGCCCAAGCCATAGTGGAAGCTGTGCGACATTGGAGGCATTACCTGGCCGGCAGGAGATTCACTCTCCTCACTGACCAACGGTCGGTAGCCTTCATGTTCGATAATGCACAGCGGGACAAAATTAAAAATGACAAGATCTTAAGGTGGAGGATCGAGCTCTCTACCTTCAACTATGAGATCTTGTACCGGCCCGGAAAGCTGAACGAGCCGTCCGATGCCCTATCCCGCGGCACATGTGCCAACGCACAAATTGACCGCCTCCAAACCCTCCACGAGGACCTCTGCCACCCGGGGGTCACTCGGTTTTACCACTTCATCAAGTCCCGCAATCTCCCATACTCTTTAGAAGAGGTCCGTACAGTCACAAGGGACTGCCACATCTGCGCGGAATGCAAGCCGCATTTTTTCAGGCCAGATGGAGCGCACCTGATTAAGGCTTCCCGCCCCTTTGAACGCCTCAGTCTCGATTTCAAAGGGCCCCTCCCCTCCACCGACCGCAACGCATATTTCCTTAATGTAGTGGACGAATACTCCCGCTTCCCTTTTGCCATTCCCTGCTCCGACATGACCGCGGCCACAGTCATTAAAGCCCTGAACAGCATCTTCACACTGTTCGGTTACCCCGCATACGTCCACAGCGACAGGGGGTCCTCTTTCATGAGTGACGAGCTGCGCCAGTTCCTGCTCAGCAAGGGCATAGCCTCAAGCAGGACGACCAGCTACAACCCCCGGGGGAACGGGCAAGTAGAAAGGGAGAACGGCACGGTCTGGAAGGCCGTCCTACTGACCCTACGGTCCAGGGATCTCCCAGTTTCACGGTGGCAGGAGGTCCTCCCGGACGCTCTCCATTCCATCCGGTCGTTATTATGTACAAGCACTAATCAAACGCCTCACGAGCGTCTCCTTGTCTTCCCTAGGAGGTCCTCCTCTGGAACGTCGCTGCCGACCTGGCTGGTGGCCCCAGGACCCATCCTGCTCCGAAAGCACGTGCCGGCACATAAGGCGGACCCGTTGGTCGAAAGGGTTCACCTCCTCCACGCAAACCCCCAGTACGCCTACGTGGAGTACCCCGACGGCCGACAGGACACGGTCTCCCTGCGGGATCTGGCGCCCGCCGGCACCACGCACCCCCCCCCGACACCATCAACCCAACCGTCCCCCCTTCCTGCCACCGCCGCACCCCGCGACCGCCCCCTTCCCAGGAGGATCAGTCCCCCTCCCCTTTGCACCGACAGCTGAAACCGTACGGCTCCTGGAGGCGACAGCACTGGTACAAGCACCACCACCACCGCCGGGGCCGAGGCGATCGACACGGACGACCAGACCGCCCGACCGACTCGTGGGGTTGATGTAAAACAAAGATGGACTGTTCAAAGAACATTTTGTTTTTCCTATACCCTCTGTAAATAGTTGTAACAGGACGAAACTGTCCAATACTGTACTACCATGTAAATGTTCTATCCTCCCAGGACCAGCCCTGTAAACCCTTACCACCAAACGAAGCATCACCCCGCCGGGTTCATTTTTGACAAGGTGTGAATGTGGTAGTATGTATTGGGGGTCATGTGGGACTGGAAGCCCTAATGTCATTGGCTGACAGATCCCGGGTCCTGGTTGGCCGTTGACCTCAAGCTCCGCCCTGAAGGCGAAGTATAAGAAGCCGGTGTCTTCCCCCGCAGGCCAGTTTACTATCGGGCTGCTGGGGAACAGACACGCTTAATAAAGCCTCATCGGCTTCACTCTATTCGTCTCACGGAGTCTTTGTGCGCTACAGTGAGGGGCTGGGCTGGGCTGTGAGGGGCTGGGCTGTGAGGGGCTGGGCTGTGAGGGGCTGGGCTGTGAGGGGCTGGGCTGTGAGGGGCTGGGATATGAGGGGCTGGGTTGTGAGGGGCTGGGTTGTGAGGGGCTGGGTTGTGAGGGGCTGGGTTGGGCTGTGAGGGGCTGGGCTGGGCTGGGTTGTGAGGGGCTGGGTTGTGAGGGGCTGGGTTGGGCTGTGAGGGGCTGGGCTGGGCTGGGTTGTGAGGGGCTGGGTTGTGAGGGGCTGGGCGGTGAGGGGCTGGGCGGTGAGGGGCTGGGCGGTGAGGGGCTGGGCGGTGAGGGGCTGGGCGGTGAGGGGCTGGGCGGTGAGGGGCTGGGCGGTGAGGGGCTGGGCTGTGAGGGGCTGGGCTGTGACGGGCTGGGCTGGGTTGTGAGGGGCTGGGCTGTGAGGGGCTGGGCTGTGAGGGGCTGGGTTGTGAGGGGCAAGGCTGTGAGGGGCTGGGCTGTGAGGGGCTGGGCTGGGCTGTGAGGGGCTGGGCTGGGTTGTGAGGGGCTGGGCTGGGTTGTGAGGGGCTGGGCTGGGTTGTGAGGGGCTGGGCTGGGCTGGGCTGTGAGGGGCTGGGCTGGGCTGGGTTGTGAGGGGCTGGGTTGTGAGGGGCTGGGCTGTGAGGGGCTGGACTGTGAGGGGCTGGACTGTGAGGGGCTGGGCTGTGAGGGGCTGGGTTGTGAGGGGCTGGGTTGTGAGGGGCTGGGCTGTGAGGGGCTGGGCTGTGAGGGGCTGGGCTGTGAGGGGCTGGGCTGTGAGGGGCTGGGCTGTGAGGGGCTGGGCTGTGAGGGGCTGGGCTGTGAGGGGCTGGGCTGGGCTGTGAGGGGCTGGGCTGGGTTGTGAGGGGCTGGGCTGTGAGGAGCTGTGCTGGGTTGTGAGGGGCTGGGCTGTGAGAGGCTGGGTTGTGAGGGGCTGGGCTGGGTTGTGAGGGGCTGGGCTGTGAGGGGCTGGGTTGTGAGGGGCTGGGTTGTGAGGGGCTGGGCTGTGAGGGGCTGGGCTGTGAGGGGCTGGGCTGTGAGGGGCTGGGTTGTGAGGGGCTGGACTGTGAGGGGCTGGGCTGGGTTGTGAGGGGCTGGGCTGTGAGGGGCTGGGCTGGGTTGTGAGGGGCTGGGCTGTGAGGGGCTGGGCTGTGAGGGGCTGGGTTGTGAGGGGCTGGGTTGTGAGGGGCTGGGCTGGGCTGTGAAGGGCTGGGTTGTGAGGGGCTGGGTTGTGAGGGGCTGGGTTGTGAGGGGCTGGGCTGTGAGGGGCTGGGCTGTGAGGGGCTGGGTTGTGAGGGGCTGGGCTGTGAGGGGCTGGGTTGTGAGGGGCTGGGCTGTGAGGGGCTGGGCTGTGAGGGGCTGGGCTGTGAGGGGCTGGGCTGTGAGGGGCTGGGCTGTGAGGGGCTGGGTTGTGAGGGGCTGGGCTGTGAGGGGCTGGGCTGTGAGGGGCTGGGTTGTGAGGGGCTGGGCTGTGAGGGGCTGGGTTGTAAGGGGCTGGGCTGTGAGGGGCTGGGTTGTGAGGGGCTGGGCTGGGCTGTGAGGGGCTGGGCTGGGTTGTGAGGGGCTGGGCTGGGCTGGGCTGTGAGGGTTTGGGTTGTGAGGGGCTGGGCTGTGAGGGGCTGGGCGGTGAGGGGCTGGGCGGTGAGGGGCTGGGCGGTGAGGGGCTGGGCGGTGAGGGGCTGGGCGGTGAGGGGCTGGGCTGTGAGGGGCTGGGCTGTGACGGGCTGGGCTGGGTTGTGAGGGGCTGGGCTGTGAGGGGCTGGGCTGTGAGGGGCTGGGTTGTGAGGGGCAGGGTTGTGAGGGGCAAGGCTGTGAGGGGCTGGGCTGTGAGGGGCTGGGCTGGGCTGTGAGGGGCTGGGCTGGGTTGTGAGGGGCTGGGCTGGGTTGTGAGGGGCTGGGCTGGGTTGTGAGGGGCTGGGCTGGGCTGGGCTGTGAGGGGCTGGGCTGGGCTGGGTTGTGAGGGGCTGGGTTGTGAGGGGCTGGGCTGTGAGGGGCTGGACTGTGAGGGGCTGGACTGTGAGGGGCTGGGCTGTGAGGGGCTGGGTTGTGAGGGGCTGGGTTGTGAGGGGCTGGGCTGTGAGGGGCTGGGCTGTGAGGGGCTGGGCTGTGAGGGGCTGGGCTGTGAGGGGCTGGGTTGTGAGGGGCTGGGCTGTGAGGGGCTGGGCTGTGAGGGGCTGGGCTGGGCTGTGAGGGGCTGGGCTGGGTTGTGAGGGGCTGGGCTGTGAGGAGCTGTGCTGGGTTGTGAGGGGCTGGGCTGTGAGAGGCTGGGTTGTGAGGGGCTGGGCTGGGCTGTGAGGGGCTGGGCTGTGAGGGGCTGGGTTGTGAGGGGCTGGGCTGTGAGGGGCTGGGCTGTGAGGGGCTGGGTTGTGAGGGGCTGGGCTGTGAGGGGCTGGGCTGGGTTGTGAGGGGCTGGGCTGTGAGGGGCTGGGCTGGGTTGTGAGGGGCTGGGCTGTGAGGGGCTGGGCTGTGAGGGGCTGGGTTGTGAGGGGCTGGGTTGTGAGGGGCTGGGCTGGGCTGTGAAGGGCTGGGTTGTGAGGGGCTGGGTTGTGAGGGGCTGGGTTGTGAGGGGCTGGGCTGTGAGGGGCTGGGCTGTGAGGGGCTGGGTTGTGAGGGGCTGGGCTGTGAGGGGCTGGGTTGTGAGGGGCTGGGCTGTGAGGGGCTGGGCTGTGAGGGGCTGGGCTGTGAGGGGCTGGGCTGTGAGGGGCTGGGCTGTGAGGGGCTGGGCTGTGAGGGGCTGGGCTGTGAGGGGCTGGGCTGTGAGGGGCTGGGTTGTGAGGGGCTGGGCTGTGAGGGGCTGGGTTGTAAGGGGCTGGGCTGTGAGGGGCTGGGTTGTGAGGGGCTGGGCTGGGCTGTGAGGGGCTGGGCTGGGTTGTGAGGGGCTGGGCTGGGCTGGGCTGTGAGGGTTTGGGTTGTGAGGGGCTGGGTTGTGAGGGGCTGGGTTGTGAGGGGCTGGGCTGTGAGGGGCTGGGCTGTGAGGGGCTGGGCTGTGAGGGGCTGGGCTGGGTTGTGAGGGGCTGGGTTGTGAGGGGCTGGGCGGTGAGGGGTTGGGTTGTGAGGGGCTGGGCTGGGCTGTGAGGGGCTGGGCTGTGAGGGGCTGGGCTGTGAGGGGCTGGGTTGTGAGGGGCTGGGCTGGGCTGTGAGGGGCTGGGCTGGGTTGTGAGGGGCTGGGCTGGGCTGGGCTGTGAGGGTTTGGGTTGTGAGGGGCTGGGTTGTGAGGGGCTGGGTTGTGAGGGGCTGGGCTGTGAGGGGCTGGGCTGTGAGGGGCTGGGCTGTGAGGGGCTGGGCTGGGTTGTGAGGGGCTGGGTTGTGAGGGGCTGGGCTGTGAGGGGCTGGGCGGTGAGGGGCTGGGCGGTGAGGGGTTGGGTTGTGAGGGGCTGGGTTGTGAGGGGCTGTGTTGTGAGGACTGGTCAGTGAGGGACTGGGTAGTGAGGTGTTAGGTTCTGAGTTGCTGGATTGTGAGGGGCTGGGTTGTGAGGGGTTGGGCTGTGAGGGACTGGGTTGTGAGGGGATGGGTTGTGAGGGTTGGTCTGTGAGGGAGTGGATTGTGAGGGGCTGTGTTGTGAGGACTGGTCAGTGAGGGGCTGGGTAGTGAGGTGTTAGGTTCTGAGTTGCTGGATTGTGAGGGGCTGGGTTGTGAGGGGTTGGGCTGTGAGGGACTGGGTTGTGAGGGGATGGGTTGTGAGGACTGGTCAGTGAGGGGCTGGGTTGTGAGGTGCTGGACTGTGAGGGGCTGGGTAGTGAGGTGTTAGGTTCTGAGGTGCTGGATTGTGAGAGGCTGGGTTGTAAGGGGCTGGGTTGTGAGGGGCTGGGTTGTGAGGGGCTGGTCTGTGAGGGGCTGGGTTGTGAGGGGCTGGGTTGTGAGGGGTTGGGCTGTGAGGGGCTGGGTTGTGAGGGGTTGGGTTGTGAGGGGCTGGGTTGTGAGAGGCTGGGCTGTGAGGGGCTGGGTTGTAAGGGGCTGCGCTGTGAGGGGCTGGGCTGTGAGGGGCTGGGTTGTAAGGGGCTGGGCTGTGAGGGGCTGGGCTGTGAGGGGCTGGGTTGTGAGGGGCTGGGTTGTGAGGGGCTGGGCTGGGCTGTGAGGGGCTGGGCTGTGAGGGGCTGGGCTGTGAGGGGCTGGGTTGTGAGGGGCTGGGTTGTGAGGGGTTGGGCTGTGAGGGGCTGGGTTGTGAGGGGTTGGGCTGTGAGGGGCTGGGTTGTGAGGGTTGGTCTGTGAGGGGCTGGGTTGTGAAGGGTTGGGTTGTGAGGGGCTGGGTTGTGAGGGGCTGGGCTGTGAGGGGCTGGGTTGTGAGGGGTTGGGTTGTGAGGGGCTGGGCTGTGAGCGGCTGGGTTGTGAGGGGCTGGGTTGTGAGGGGCTGGGTTGTGAGGGGCTGGGTTGTGAGGGGCTGGGTTGTGAGGGGCTGGGTTGTGAGGGGCTGGGCTGTGAGGGGCTGGGTTGTGAGGGTTGGTCTGTGAGGGGCTGGGTTGTGAGGGGTTGGGTTGTGAGGGGCTGGGTTGTGAGGGGCTGGGCTGTGAGGGGCTGGGTTGTAAGGGGCTGGGCTGTGAGGGGCTGGGCTGTGAGGGGCTGGGCTGTGAGGGGCTGGGTTGTGAGGGGCTGGGTTGTGAGGGGTTGGGCTGTGAGGGGCTGGGTTGTGAGGGGTTGGGCTGTGAGGGGCTGGGTTGTGAGGGTTGGTCTGTGAGGGGCTGGGTTGTGAAGGGTTGGGTTTTGAGGGGCTGGGTTGTGAGGGGCTGGGCTGTGAGGGGCTGGGTTGTGAGGGGTTGGGTTGTGAGGGGCTGGGCTGTGAGCGGCTGGGTTGTGAGGGGCTGGGTTGTGAGGGGCTGGGTTGTGAGGGGCTGGGTTGTGAGGGGCTGGGTTGTGAGGGGCTGGGTTGTGAGGGGCTGGGCTGTGAGGGGCTGGGTTGTGAGGGGCTGGGTTGTGAGGGGCTGGGCTGTGAGGGGCTGGGCTGTGAGGGGCTGGGTTGTGAGGGGCTGGGTTGTGAGGGGCTGGGCAGTGAGGGGCTGGGTTGTGAGGGGCTGGGTTGTGAGGGGTTGGGCTGTGAGGGGCTGGGTTGTGAGGGGTTGGGTTGTGAGGGGCTGGGTTGTGAGGGGCTGGGCTGTGAGGGGCTGGGTTGTGAGGGGCTGGGTTGTGAGGGGCTGGGCTGTGAGGGGCTGGGCTGTGAGAGGCTGGGCTGTGAGGGGCTGGGTTATGAGGGGCTGGGCTGTGAGGGGCTGGGCTGGGCTGTGAGGGGCTGGGTTGTGAGGGTTGGTCTGTGAGGGGCTGGGTTGTGAGGGGTTGAACTGTGAGGGGCTGGGCTGTGAGGGGCTGGGTTGTGAGGGGCTGGGCTGTGAGGGGCTGGGTTGTGAGGGGCTGGGTTGTGAGGGGTTGGTCTGTGAGGGGCTGGGCTGTGAGGGGCTGGGCTGTGAGGGGTTGGTCTGTGAGGGGCTGGGTTGTGAGGGGTTGGGCTGTGAGGGGTTGGGCTGTGAGGGGCTGGGTTGTGAGGGGTTGATCTGTGAGGGGCTGGGTTGTGAGGGGCTGGGCTGTGAGGGGCTGGGTTGTGAGGGGCTGGGTTGTGAGGGGTTGATCTGTGAGGGGCTGGGTTGTGAGGGGTTGATCTGTGAGGGGCTGGGTTGTGAGGGGCTGGGCTGTGAGGGGCTGGGCTGCGCTGTGAGTGGCTGGGTTGTGAGGGGTTGATCTGTGAGGGGCTGGGTTGTGAGGGGTTGATCTGTGAGGGGCTGGGTTGTGAGGGGCTGGATTGTGAGGGGCTGGGTTGTGAGGGGCTGGGTTGTGAGGGGCTGGGTTGTGAGGGGCTGGGCTGTGAGGGGCTGGGTTGTGAGGGGTTGATCTGTGAGGGGCTGGGTTGTGAGGGGTTGATCTGTGAGGGGCTGGGTTGTGAGGGGTTGATCTGTAAACAGTTGAGTTGTGAGGGTTGGTCTGTGAGGGGCTGGGCTGTGAGGGGCTGGGTTGTGAGGGGCTGGGTTGTGAGGGGCTGGGTTGTGAGGGGTTGATCTGTGAGGGGCTGGGTTGTGAGGGGCTGGGCTGTGAGGGGCAGGGCTGTGAGGGGCAGGGCTGTGAGGGGCTGGGTTGTGAGGGGCTGGGCTGTGAGGGGCAGGGCTGTGAGGGGCTGGGCTGTGAGGGGCTGGGCTGTGAGGGGCTGGGTTGTGAGGGGTTGATCTGTGAGGGGCTGGGTTGTGAGGGGCTGGGCTGTGAGGGGTTGATCTGTGAGGGGCTGGGTTGTGAGGGGCTGGGCTGTGAGGGGCAGGGCTGTGAGGGGCTGGGTTGTGAGGGGCTGGGTTGTGAGGGGCTGGGTTGTGAGGGGCTGGGTTGTGAGGGGCTGGGTTGTGAACAGTTGGGTTGTGATGCGCTGGGCGCTGAGGGTCTGGAATGTGAGAGTCTGGATGTGAGGGTCTGGAATGTGAGGGACTGCGCTGTGAAGGACTGGGCTGTGAGGGTCTGGAAGATGAGGGTCTGGGGTGTGAAGGTCTTGGTTAAGAGGGGCTGTATTTGTGAGGAGATCAGTTATGATGTATGGGGGAGAGCTCTGAAATAAAGTGAAATATTCCAACAGATCAACACATTGAGGGGTTAAAGATGAAACGCTTGGGAGTTGAACATCCCAAAGGTGGCTTATACCTGGGAAATGGGAATGAATAATTTTAGGACCATATAAAGCGTGTTGTAAAGAACACAGTCATCACACTGTGAACGTAAAGAGGGTTCACACAAGGGCATCAGAAGCCGGCCGGTAGAGTCAGTGGTCGTGTGGTTCGAGCCTGGGATGGTCACTTCAGTCTGAGGAGGTGTGTGGCAATGGGGAATAAGGGATGAGGAGGGCCACAATTCCCCCAGGCCTGCACTCCATTTGAGCTGGACATTGAAACTCTGGCCAGTGGAGCCCCAGTTCTCAGTTTTCTTTCCTTTCTTCCCTCCATCAAGGATGCATGTGAGGACAACTCAAATCTTCCTGGAGAAATTCCTCCTCTGCTACACTGGAAAGGTCTCCGTAAGTCGAAAAACCCTGAGGAGAGGGATTGCCTCGGAGGTCTGATGGTGCAGTGGGAAGCATCCCTGCCTCTGATCCAGAAGCTCTGGGTTCGAGTCCCACCCCAAGACTTGATGGCCAAGGAAGATGAGTCAAACAGTCAAACAGATTGAGTATCAACCTGAAAATCCTCCCAAACACGCCAGTGGCTGATTAAGAGCGGGAGAGACTCTGAGTGGCACCCCTCAAGCTACAAACCTCTGGCAACACACTAGCGACCTGCTCCAGGAATAACTAGTACAGGAAGAGAATTGCAATTGGAAAGGGATCTCTTGCCACTGCCATCCTCCATCTCCCAACATTCATCCCATTCCCTCACCCCTCCATCACTCAGCCCTTCACCCTCCCCTCTCCATCAGTCACCCCTATCATTCTCATCCCTTCATCTACTCAGTCCCCCTCACCTCTCCATCACCCACCCACAGCACCTCTTCCGTATTCAGCCCCTCCCAATAATCTTGCATGTGTGGCAGTGATCTTGCTCACTGCGTGTGAACACTGGGATTTATGTCTGTCATTCACTCCATTGTATAAAGTCGGCAAAAACTGCTGAATAAAAATGTAACCGGATAAATCACCTGGCAGCAACCCAGGCCCCGGAAACAACAACGGCAAACCCAGCAAAGTCCTCCTTACTAACATCTGGGGACTTGTGTTAGGAGAGCTGTCTCACAGACTAGTCAAGCAAAAGCCTGACATAGTGATACTCACAGAATCATACCTTACAGACAATGTCCCAGATACCGTTATCACCATTCCTGGTATTTCCTGTCTCACCGGCAGGACAGACCCAGCGAAGGTGGCGGCACAGTGGGGTACAATTGGGAGGGAATTGCCCTGGGAGTCCTCAACATCGACTCAGTACCGCATGAAATCTTATGGCACCAGGTGAAACATAGGCAAGGAAAGCACTGTTGTTCACAGCTTCAGGGTCCCAGGTTCGATTCCCGGCTTGGGTCACTGTCTGTGCGGCATCTGCACATTCTCTCTGTGTCTGCGGGGGTTTCCTCCGGGTGCTCCGGTTTCCTCCCACAGTTCAAAGATGTGCAGGTTAGGTGGATTGGCCATGATAAATTGCCCTTAGTGTCCAAAAAGTTGAGGTGGGGTTGGTGGGTTTACTGGGTTACGGTGATAGTGTGGAGGCGTGGACTTAAGTGCGGTGCTCTTTCCAAGTGCCAGTGCAGACTCGATGGGCTGAATGGCCTCCTTCTGCACTGTAATTTTATGATTCTATGGTTGAGGATGCATTGCTTGAATTCCTACTTCTCAAAGTGAAGCAGTTGATGAGTCGGTGTTTGCCTTTTTCAGGTGGACTTAGCGAACCAAGCAGATTCTGGGAGAGAGAGATGGGTTCTTGTTCCTCATTAGTTCTGTGGTGTTACGATACTGAAAGATTGCCTGGACTCTTTCAACAGAACAGCAGTTGATTTCTTAATACCTTCTTCATTGATGCCCAGTGGCAGAGTGAAAAACCCTCTGATATCTCTCAGAGTGCTTATTGGGAGTCCCTGGTGGACAAATGTGAGGCAATGCATTTTGGAAGGCCTAGTACAGGTAGGGAATATACAGTGAACGGTAGGACCCTCAAGAGTATTGACAGTCAGAGAGATCTTGGTGTACAGATCCACAGGTCACTGAAAGGGGCAACACAGGTGGAGAAGGTAGTCAAGAAGGCATTCGGCATGCTTGCCTTCATTGGCCGGGGCATTGAGTATAAGAATTGGCAAGTCATGTTGCAGCTGTATAGAACGTTAGCTTGGCCACACTTGGAGTATAGTGTTCAATTCTGGTCGCCACACTACCAGAAGGATGTGGAGGCTTTAGAGAGAGTGCAGAAGAGATTTACCAGGATGTTGCCTGGTATGGAGGGCATTAGCTATGAAGAGAGGTTGAATAAATTTGGTTTGTTCTCATTGGAACAAAGTAGGTTGAGGAGCGACCTGATAGAGGTTTGCAAAATTACGAGGGGCATATACAGAGTGGATAGTCAGAGACTTTTTCCCAGGGTAGAGGGGTCAATTACTAGGGGGCATTGGTTTAAGGTGCGAGGGGCAAGGTTTAGGGGAGATGTACGAGGTACGTTTTTTACACAGAGGGTATGGGTGCCTGGAACTCGCTGCCGGAGGAGGTGGTGGAAGCAGGGACGATAGTGATGTTTAAGGGGCATCTTGACAAATACATGAATAGGATGGGAATAGAGGGATACGGATGCCGGAAGTGTAAAAGATTTTAGTTTAGACGGGCAGCATGGTCGGCACAGGCTTGGAGGGCTGAAGGGCCTGTTCCTGTGCTGTACTTTTCTTTGTTCTTTGTTCAAAGTTGAAATTCTAATATAACAAGTACAGACCCAGAGTCCTCATCCGTTCCTCATGCGACAAGCTGTTCATTCCAGGGATAAGACCATAGGAGCAGAATTAGGCCCATTGAGTCTGCTCCGCCAATCATTCTTGTGAACCTCCTCTGGACCCTTTCCAAGGCCAGCACATCCTTCCTTAAATACGGGGCCCAAAACTGCTCACAATACTCCAAATGGGGTCTGACCAGAGCCTTATACAGCCTCAGAAGTACATCCTTGGTCTTGTATTCTAACCCTCTCGACATGACTAACTGCCGACTGAACCTTAAGAGAATCGTGAACAAGGGCAGCACGGTGGCGCAGTGGTTAGCATTACTGCCACATGGCGCTGAGGTGCCAGGTTCGATCCCGGCTCTGGGTCACTGTCCGTGTGGAGTTTGCACATTCTCCTCGTGTTTGCGTGGGTTTCGCCCCCACAACCCAATGATATGCAGGGTAGGTGGATTGGCCACGCTAAATTGCCCCTTAATTGGAAAAAATGAATTGGGTACTCTAAATTTATTTTTAAAAATAGAATCATGAACAAGGACTCCCAAGTCCCTTTGTGCTTCTGATTTCCTAAGCATCTTTCCATTTAGAAAATAGTCTATGCCTAAATTTCTCCTTCCAAAGTGCACAACCTCACACTTTTCCACATTGTATTCCATCTGCCACTTCATTGCCCACTCTCCTAGCCTGTCCAAGTCCTTCTGCAGCCCGCCTACTTCCTCAATGCTACCTGCCCTTCTACAGATCTTTGTATCATCTGCAAACTTAGCAACAGTGCCTTCAGTTCCTTCCTCCAGATCATTAATGTATATTGTGAAAAGTTGTGGTCCCAACACCGACCCCTGAGGTACACCACTAGTCACCGGCTGCCATCCTGAAAAAGACCCCTTTATCCCCAGTCTCTGCCTTCTGCCAGTCAGCCAATCCTCTATCCATACCAGGATCTTACCCTGAACACCATGGGCTCTTAAATTATTTAACAGTCTCATATGCGGCACCTTGTCAAAGGCCTTCTGGAAATCTAAATAAATCACGTCCACTGGTTCTCCTTTGTCTAACTTCCTTGGTACTTCCTCAAATAACTCTAACAGATTTGTCAGATATGACCTCCCCTTGACGAAGCCATGCTGACTCAGTCCTATTTTATAATGCACTTCCAAGTACTGCGCGACCTCATCTTTAATAATGGACTCTAAAATCTTGCCAATGACCGAAGTCAGGCTAACCGGCCTATAATTTCCCGTCTTCTGCCTCCCTCCTTTCTTAAACAGTGGTGTTACATTAGCCACTTTCCAGTCCTCTGGAACTCTCCCTGACCCCAGTGATTCCTGAAAGATCATCACCAATGCCGCCACAATTTCCTCAGCTATCTCTTTTAGAACCATGTGGTAGTCCATCCGGTCCAGGTGATTTATTCACCTTCAGACCTTTCAGTTTCCCCAGAACCTTCTCCTTAGTAATGGTCACTACACTCACCTCTGCCCCCTGGTTCTCCTGGAGCTCTGGCATCCCACTGGTGTCTTTCATCGTTAAGACTGATGCAAAGTAACTATTTAGTTCATCTGCCATTTCTTTGTTTCCTATTATTAACAAGAAGAACAAAGAACAAAGAAATGTACAGCACAGGAACAGGCCCTTCGGCCCTCCAAGCCCGTGCCGACCATGCTGCCCGACTAAACTACAATCTTCTACACTTCCTGGGTCCGTATCCCTCTATTCCCATCCTATTCATGTATTTGTCAAGATGCCCCTTAAATGTCACTATCGTCCCTGCTTCCACCACCTCCTCCGGTAGCGAGTTCCAGGCACCCACTACCCTCTGCGTAAAAAACTTGCCTCGTACATCTACTCTAAACCTTGCCCCGCTCACCTTAAACCTATGCCCCCTAGTAATTGACCCCTCTACCCTGGGGAAAAGCCTCTGACTATCCACTCTGTCTATGCCCCTCATAATTTTGTATACCTCTATCAGGTCGCCCCTCAACCTCCTTCGTTCCAGTGAGAACAAACCAAGTTTATTCAACCGCTCCTCATAGCTAATGCCCTCCATACCAGGCAACATTCTGGTAAATCTCTTCTGCACCCTCTCTAAAGCCTCCACATCCTTCTGGTAGTGTGGCGACCAGAATTGAACACTATACTCCAAGTGTGGCCTAACTAAGGTTCTATACAGCTGCAACATGACTTGCCAATTCTTATACTCAATGCCCCGGCCAATGAAGGCACGCATGCCTTATGCCTTCTTGACTACCTTCTCCACCTGTGTTGCCCCTTTCAGTGACCTGTGGACCTGTGCTCCTAGATCTCTTTGACTTTCAATACTCTTGAGGGTTCTACCATTCACCGTATATTCCCTACCTGCATTAGACCTTCCAAAATGCATTACCTCACATTTGTCCGGATTAAACTCCATCTGCCATCTCTCCGCACAAGTCTCCAAACAATCTAAATCCTGCTGTATCCTCCGACAGTCCTCATCGCTATCTGCAATTCCACCAACCTTTGTGTCGTCTGCAAACTTACTCATCAGACCAGTTACATTTTCCTCCAAATCATTTATATATACTACAAAGAGCAAAGGTCCCAGCACTGATCCCTGTGGAACACCACTGGTCACAGCCCTCCAATTAGAAAAGCATCCTTCCATTGCTACTCTCTGCCTTCTATGGCCTCGCCAGTTCTGTATCCACCTTGCCAGCTCACCCCTGATCCCGTGTGACTTCACCTTTTGTACTAGTCTACCATGAGGGACCTTGTCAAAGGCCTTACTGAAGTCCATATAGACAACATCCACTGCCCTACCTGCATCAATCATCTTAGTGACCTCCTCGAAAAACTCTATCAAGTTAGTGAGACACGACCTCCCCTTCACAAAACCGTGCTGCCTCTCACTAATACGTCCATTTGCTTCCAAATGGGAGTAGATCCTGTCTCGAAGAATTCTCTCCAGTAATTTCCCTACCACTGAAGTAAGGCTCACCGGCCTGTAGTTCCTGGGATTATCCTTGCTACCCTTCTTAAACAGAGGAACAACATTGGCTATTCTCCAGTGCTCCGGGACATCCCCCGAAGACAGCAGGATCCAAAGATTTCTGTCAAGGCCTCAGCAATTTCCTCTCCAGCCTCCTTCAGTATTCTGGGGTAGATCCCATCAGGCCCTGGGGACTTATCTACCTTAATATTTTTTAAGACACCCAACACCTCTTCTTTTTGGATCTCAATGTGACCCAGGCTATCTACACACCCTTCTCCAGACTCAACATCTACCAATTCCTTCTCTTTGGTGAATACTGATGCAAAGTATTCATTTAGTACCTCGCCCATTTCCTCTGGCTCCACACATAGATTGCCTTGCCTATCCTTCAGTGGGCCAACCCTTTCCCTGGCTACCCTCTTGCTTTTTATGTCCGTGTAAAAAGCCTTGGGATTTTCCTTAACCCTATTTGCCAATTACTTTTTGTGACCCCTTCTAGCCCTCCTGACTCTCCAGCCACATTTTCCAGTGGTCCTCTGTCTATTTATGCCTCTCTCTTACCTTTTATGTATTGAAAAAACTCTTCCTATCTTCCTTTATGTTACTAGCTAACTTTCACTCATACCATCTTCTCCCCCCTTATTGCCCTGGTGGCTCCCCAATGTCTGCAGTATGGTGTCAATGCCCTCCTCGATGCTCCTCAGTGGCTGGGACATGCTCTGGAGCGCCCCTGCAATGCCCACCTGCCACTGGGATATGATCCGCAGCTCCTCGGCTATGCCCACCAGAGACTGGGAGACCTTCTCCAGCGACTTGGACGTGTGCTCTGGAGGGCATTGGCAATGCCCACCTGAGACTGGGAGACCTCACCCAGCGACTGGGACGTGTGCTCCGGAGGGCCTTAGCAATGCCCACCTGAGAGTGGGACTTGCTCCACTGCACCTCATCAAGGTCCACCTGCGACTGGGACACCTCCCCCAGCAACTGGACATGCTGTTGAGGAGCTCAGCCTTGGCCGTCAATGACTGAGCCATGCCTTGGAAACCACCACTTATGCTGCCAATGTCGTGCACCAGGCTCTCCACTGTGCTCGCCACCCCAGCAGTGTTGGCCTCGGTGCCACGCTTTGCCAGCACCATCTCCTGCGCCCGTAACCTCTGGAACTCCTCCAATTGGCGACCCCCCGCAGCCTCCAAGGTCCGTTCCGCGTAGGGGTTGAGGATTCTGACGTCCGGCACCCTGTCGCCCCTCTGGGCCCTCTCCCAACTTCTGGGCCAACCTTTCCTATGGGGACACAGAGGGGGCATCGTGAGCTGCTCATGTTGTTCATCGTAAGTGTGAGGGGGAGGGTTTTGGTGAGGGGGGAGATGGAGCAGATGGGGGGCATGGGGGTATGGGGGGTATGGGGAGAATGGGGAATATGGGGAGAATGGGGGGATGGGGAGTACGTGGGGAATGTTGAGTTTGGGGGGTAGGGAGTATTGGGACAGGGCGGTGTGGGCGGTACTGCTGGACATGGGTGGGTGAGGGCATAGAATGGTACTGGGCGGGGGCGGTGTCAGGCACATGCTCATCGGGAGGGATGGCAGGCGGGACCGGTGCCAGGGGTCCGGTGCCAATCCACCCGTGTGGCCCGGTGGAATCATTGACCTTCTTAAGGCACTGGGTTCCAGTCCTCCTGGTGACGCACCCCGAGCTGACGGCCGCTGCCTTTTCCTCCCAGGCGGCACTTGCTGCCCTCTATGCCCTTCGGGGAAACAGCGCATCCCATCTGATTTCGACCGCGTCCAACAGTCTGGCCAGGTCGACATCCCCAAATTGTGGGGCTGGCCTCCCCAGTGGCATTGCTGCGAATTGTGTGGTGGTAGCTATGCAGGAGCAGTTTAAGTGCAGCGCTCCCTTGTTAGCAGGGGGCTAGCTGGCGAGTGCGGTCCTGGTGAATCAGCCAGCAGGGCAAGTCATTTGTAGCGTGAAGTCCGTGGGGCCTCGTTAAGTGGTCTAATTAACGGTTTATAGCGGTGGTGGCCTTGTCAGGCCAAGGGCCGGGAAGCTCGCGGCTTCCATTTTGAAAAAGGCTTTTAAACTCAATGTAAACGTTCGAAGACAGAAATGTAGCTTTAAATATAATTTAAATCTGTAATTACACAATTACACATTGGTGACAGATGGATATGTTTGCGGACGAATGGCTGGAGTGTGAGGGCAAGTCATGTGATGTAACTTCCAGGAATACATTTCATTACTGTTGGGAACCCGAGTTCACCCAGGAAGACTTTTGCTGTCACACTGCATGAATTACCTCATAAGCATGAACCATTCTGTGGGAATTAACCCCAAAACACATCCCTATTCCCCCCCCCCCCCGCAACCCCTCCCAGCACCCCATCCACACATCCTTCAGAAAGGTCAATGACCCCCAAGCAGTCATGTCAGTAATGTTTCGCGGAGTTTGAGAGAATTTCTTATCTGAGGAGTGGAGTCAGACTGATCCAGAGCCAGCTAGGAGCCAGAGAACGGAAATGTCTGTGCACACTGTTTGAAGAGACCTGTCAAACAGCGGCATTTCATCAGAGTGGATGACGAGGAAGCAGAAGAAATACCCAGCAGGATTTAACTAAATGGGGACAAAGTTCCAGAATGAGCATGTTTAGCGTATGTTTCCCAGCACACACGCAGCCCCCGAAGTGACCCTGGACTCCCCCCACCCCCCACCCTTGCAACGAATCCCCAAAGTAAAATGGGAGAGCCCATTCAGCCTGAAACTTAACTAGAAACTTTTCTGTGTCTGGAACATCGGAGCCCAGCCCAACAGGAACAGAGCGACTTTCCTTTTGGACTAATCCTCCCAGCCTCTTCAGACTGATAACGTTCCTATCTCTGTTACAAATAGCTGTGTGACTGGATGAACCCATAAGACCATGAAAGGGCAGCACGGTAGCAGAGTGGTTAGCACAATTGCTTCACAGCTCCAGGGTCTCAAGTTCGATTCCCGGCTTGGGTCAATGTGTGTGGAGTCTCCCCGGGTGTGCGTGGGTTTCCTCCGGGTGCTCCGGTTTCCTCCCACAGTCCAAAAATGTGCAGGCTAGGTGGATTGGCCATGCTAAATTGCCCTTTGTGTCCAAAATTGCCCTTAGTGTTGGGTGGGGTTACTGCGTTATGGGCATAGGGTGGAGGTGTGGGCTTGGGTAGGGTGCTCTTTCCAAGAGCCGGTGCAGACTCGAAGGGCCGAATGGCCTCCTTCTGCACTGTAAATTCTATGATTCTATGAAACATAGGAGCAGAATTAGGCCATTCGGCCCATCGAGTCTGCTCCGCCATTCAATTATGGCTGATATGTTTCTCATCTTCATTCTCCTGCCTTCTCCCCATAACCCATGATCCCCTTATTGATCAAGGACCTATCTATCTCTGTCTTAAAGACACTCAGTGATTTGGCCTCCACAGCCTTCTGCGGTAAAGAGTTCTACAGATTCACCACCCCCTGGCTGAAGAACTTCAGTCTGAGGCAGTGCCCTCTGGTTCTAGTTTCTCCTACTAGTGGAAAAGTCCTCTCCACGTTCACTCTATCTGGACCTCTCAGTATCCTGTAAGTTTCAATAAGAACCCCCCTCATCCTTCTAAACTCCATAGTGTACAGACTCAGAGTCCTCAACTGCTCTTCATATGACAAGCCCTTCATTCCGGAGATCATTTTTGTGAAACCCCTCTGGACCCTCTTCAAGGCAATCACATCCTACCTTAGATACATCCAAAACTGCTCACAATATTCCAAATGGGGTCTGACCAGAGCCTTATAAAGCTTCAACTATACCTTTGTTGAGAGGGACATTGCCAGTGTGGCTCACTGTACGTTTTCAGGATGTGTTAAACTGAGGCCAACTTGCTTCAGTGAAAAACAGACCCTCAGTGGGGGCATGCTCCTTCATTGTGAATCAGATATTACATATCCTTCGATTGAGGATAATGAAAGGTCACTGAAATCTGAGTGGGATGACGCAGGCACGTTAAACTAAGGGAAAGCTGGACATCTGTTAATGAAGCACCAGATCGGAATGCCTGAGTTTTCATCCCTAATAAAACTGGTTCAATACAAATGGTAAAACACATAACACAAAACAGAACAATTGCAGTCCTAGTTCAATAAGGAACAGTTTTATCACCAGAAGATGTTGAGTTAGTCCCACTTAAAGACTTGAGCGTATATAGGGGGCGATTCTCCGAAATGGAGACAAAGTGTTTGCGCCGTCGTGAACGCCGTCATGTTTCACGACGACACGAAATGGGCATGGGACGACCGATTCTGTCCCCCACAGGGGGCCAGCAGGGCGCTGGAGCGGTTCATGCCGCTCCAGCCTCCCCGGCGCCAAATGGGTGCCGCGCCAACCCGCACATGCGCGGGGGACTTTTTCAGCGCGCCGGCCCCGACACAACATGGCGTGGGGGTTCAGGAGCCGGCCACGCAACAAGGTAGGCCCAGAGGGGGAGAGGTCGGCCCGCCGATCGGAGAGCCCCGATCGCAGGCCAGACCCCATCGGTGAAGGAGCGCTTTTCCCGCCCCACAGGCCGCCCCCCCGACCGCCCCCCCGACCTTTCGCGAAGAGTTCCTGCCGGCAGCAACCAGGGGTGAATGGCGCCTGCGGGCCTCTGTCGTATCCGCGCGGCCGCTAGGCCCATCCGGGCCGGAGAATCGGCGGCCCCGCCGATTCCAGCGGCCCACAGCTGGCGGCGTGTCAAACGCGCCGGCGCAAATGGCGCCGATTCTCCACACCTCTTAGAATCGCGCGCCGGCGTCAGGGCGCGGTTGCGGCTATTCTCCAGCCCGGCGCGGGGCTCGGAGAATCGCCGCCATAATCTGCCGGAAAACACGCTGCGCCCGCTAGGGGATTGTGTTCCCTTTTGGGAGAATTACGCCCACAGTTTTACAAAAGTGGGCACCATAGGATCTTCATCAGCTCCAGAAACAACATTTGAATTTCATTAGATAAGTTTGCTTTTACGTTTTATCCTTTGTTAATGTTCCGCTCGCAGAGGTCACTCTGTTTATTGTCCTTCCTGTTTATTTCCTTTATTCCCATTTTCTTTTCTTTTATTATTTTTGGTCCATGGACCCTTATTCATAATGTGCCTTTAAGCAGAGGACTCAAGCTGAAGCAGCCTGCTTGTCAGAACATTGTATTCCCAGGTTTCGTATTTTAGAGAGGAGAAAACATTCTTCGGTGCCGAGTGAATCTTAAGAACTAGCTTCGGAAGAAGTCGGTTCGATTGACTAACCGGCAACCAATGGATTGGCCAGGATTGTGCTCTGCCTGACAACAGTCAGTGATTGGTTCCTGCGGGAAGTTTTCCAAGAGAGATTGGCAGAAGTGTTTAGTCCTTGGAAGTGAAAGGAACAGTCTCTTGCCCTCACTGCTGAAGTAAAGAACTGCTTTATTGTCCCAATGCTGGCGAGTGCCTGGCACATCTTTGCTGTAAACTTGAAATGATCCTGAATCTGCAGAAAAAGTAGACAACCTTGCCAGAGAAAACCCTCTCAAGCCGAGAAGAAGTACCAAAATCAAAACTCCAGAAAGACATTAACTGGAAGCCATCCGAGGGCATCAAAGATCCTTCTATTTTTATTAATATTTTGTTTACCTCTCAATCACTCTTTCCCCTCGGTGTTGTTTGTGTGTGTGTGTGTGTGTGCATTGTAGAGTGGGGAAGAGTTAGAAAGGGGAGGGTTTTGAAAGGGGTATTAGGTTGTCAGTTACATTGTTCTGTCAGTTTAATTAAATACTGTACATAATAAAAGGTTAATTGTGTTAAAATTACAAACCTAGTGACTGCAGTTTATTGGGCTAAGCCAAGGTCCTCAGGTATATTAAAATAACATCTAATTTGTGTTGCGACTCCGGGTCAAGTGGGGCTGGAATTGATCGCGCACCAGCCCAAGGTGTTGTGACAATTGTTTGGTTTTAAAAGAATATAATCTAGACTGCCACTCCATTTTAGTACTGTCAGAGTGCTGCACTGTTGGAGGTGCAGGCTCTTGGATGATATATTAAATTGAGGCCTACTCTCCCTAGTGGATCTATAAGATCCTGTGGTAATATTTGAAGAGTGGAGAGTTGTCTTAGTGTTTCAGCCTATGTATATACCTCAGACAACACTGCTAATACACATGATTTAATATTACATCCCATTGCTCGTTGTGACACTGATGTGAGGCTGTTGAATTTGTCTACACAACACGGCATTAGCTTTGGGCATGTGAGGATCAAAAAGAAGAACTTGCATTTATATATTTTTTGTTTGGATTTTTAAAATAAATTTAGAGTACCCAGTTCATGTGTTTTTCCAATTAAGGGGCAATTTAGCGTGGCCAATCCACCTACCCTGCACATCTTTGGGTTGTGGGGGCGAAACCCACGCAAACACGGGGAGAATGTGCATACTCCACATGGACAGTGACCCAGAGCCGGGATCGGACCTGAGACCTCGGCGCCATGAGGCAGCAATGCTATCCGGGAGCGGGAGAGAGAGAGGGAGCCGGAGTGCAGCGAGTGCAACTTGGGATTCAGGAGAAGCGGCCTTCAGATTTTCGGCGGGACAAGTGGCCAGGGGTCTGTCGGGAAGGTAAGTAGCTGGGAGAAATTTAACTCTTCGTGGGTTGGTAAGTATTGTGATTGGTAAGTAAAATCCTTATTCCTTTCACTTATTCATTATTTGATATTATATTTGTAATCAGTTAAGGTAAAGTGTAATAATGGCAGGAGATCCCAGACCCGTGTTATGCTCCTCGTGCTCAATGTGGGAGTTCAGGGACGCGGCCGATGCCCCTGACTCCTTCATGTGCTGGAAGTGTGTCCAGCTGCAGCTCCTGTTAGACCGCATGACGGCTCTGGAGCTGCGGATGGACTCACTTTGGAGCATCCGCGATGCTGAGGAGGTCGTGGATAGCACATTCAGTGAGTTGGTCACACCGCAGATTAGGATTGGTGAGGGAGACAGGGAATGGGTGACCAAAAGGCAGAGAAAGAACAGGAAGGCAGTGCAGGTGTCCCCTGCGGTCATCTCCCTCCAAAACAGGTATACCGTTTTGGATATTGTTGGGGGAGATGACTCACCAGGGGAAGGCAGTAGAAGCCAGGCTCATGGCTCTGCTGCACAGAAGGGCGGGAAAAAGACTGGCAGGGCTATAGTCATAGGGGATTCAATCGTAAGGGTAGTAGACAGGCGTTTCTGTGGTCGAAAACGAGACTCCCGAATGGTATGTTGCCTCCCAGGTGCACGGGTCAGGGATGTCTCAGATCGGCTGCAGGACATACTGAAGGGGGAGGGTGAACAGCCAGTTGTCATGGTGCATATAGGCACCAACGATATCGGTAAAAAATGGGATGAGGTCCTACAATCAGAATTTAGGGAGTTAGGAGATAAGTTAAAAAGTAGGACCTCAAAGGTAGTAATCTCAGGATTGCTACCAGTGCCACGAGACAGTCAGAGTAGAAATTCAAGAATAGTCAGAATGAATATGTGGCTTGAGAGATGGTGCAGGAGGGAGGGGTTCAGATTTTTGGGACATTGGAACCGGTTCTGGGGGCGGTGGGACCATTACAAATCGGATAGTCTACACTTGGGCAGGACTGGAACCAATGTCCTAGGGGGTGCTTTTGCTAACACTGTTGGTGAGGTTTTAAACTAATGTGGCAGGGGGATGGGAACCAGATTAGGAAGTTAGAGGTCAGTAAAGAGGCAGCAACTAAAGCCAGTAAGGTACTAGATAATAAACTCAATGTGACTAAGGGGAAGAGTAGACAGGGAAGAGATGATGAATGCAAAGGGACAGGTGGACTGAGGTGCATTTGTTTTAATGTGAGAAGTGTAGCAGGTAAGGCAGATGAACTTAGGGCTTGGATTAGTACCTGGGAATATGATGTTATTGGTATTACGGAGACTTGGTTGAGGGAAGGGAAAGACTGGCAACTAAATATCCCAGGGTATAGATGCTTCAGGAGGGATAGAGAGGGAGGTAAAAGGGGTGGAGGAGTTGCATTACTGGTCAGAGATGATATCACAGCTGTGATTAAGGAGGGCACGATGGAGGATTCGAGCACTGAGGCAATATGGGTAGAGCTAAGAAATAGGAAGGGTGCAGTAACATTGTTGGAACTTTACTACAGGCCTCCCAAAAGCGAGCGTGAAGTAGAGGTACAAATATGTAGACAGATTATAGAAAAATGTAGGAGCAATAGGGTGGTCGTGATGGGAGATTTTAACTTCCCCAACATTGAATGGGACTCATGTAGTGTTGGAGGCGTAGATGGAGCAGAATTTGTAAGGAGCATCCAAGAGAGTTTTTCAGAGTAGTATGTAAATAGTCCAACTCGGGAAGGGGCCATACTGGACCTGGTATTGGGGAATGATCCCGGCCAGCTGGTTGAAGTTTCAGTCGGTGATTACTTTGGGAATAGCGATCACAATTCCGTAAGTTTTATAATACTCATGGACAAAGACGAGAGTGGTCCTAAAGAAAGAGTGCTAAATTGGGGAAAGGCCAAGTATAACAAAATTCGGCAGGAGCTAGGGAATGTTGAATGGGAGCAGCTCTTTAAGGGTAAATCCACATTTGAAATGTGGGAGTCTTGTAAGGAAAGGTTGATTAGAGTGCAGGACAGACATATCCTTGTGAAAATGAGGGATAGAAATGGCAAGATTAGGCAACCATGGATGACGGGTGGAATTGTGAGACTAGCTATGATGAAAAAGGAAGCATGCATAAGATCTAGGCGACTTAAAACTGATGAAGCTTTGGAGGAATATTGGGAAAGTAGGACAAATCTCAAACGAGCAATAAAGAGGGCTAAAAGGGGTCATGAAATATCTTTGGCTAACAGGGTTAAGGAAAATCCCAAAGTCTTTTATTCGTATATAAGGAGCAAGAGGGTAACTAGAGAAAGGATTGGCCCACTCAAAGACAAAAGAGGGAATTTATGCGTGGATTCAGAGGAAATGGGTGAGATTCATAATGAGTACTTTACATCGGTATTCACCAAGGAGAGGGACATGACGGATGTTGAGGCTAAGGATGGATGTTTAAATACTCTAAGTCAAGTCGGCATAAGGAAGGGGGAAGCTTTGGGTATTCTAAAAGGCATTAAGGTGGACAAGTCCCCAGGTCCGGATGGGATCTATCCCAGGTTACTGAGGGAAGCGAGGGACGAAATAGCTGGGGCCTAAACAGATATCTTTGCAGCATCCTTGAGCACGGGTGAGGTCCCGGAGGACTGGAGAATTGCTAATGTTATCCCTTTGAAGGGTAACAGGGATAATCCAGGGAATTATAGACCTGTGAGCTTGACATCAGTGGGAGGCAAACTGTTGGAGAAGATACTGAGGGATAGGATCTATTCACATTTGGAAGAAAATAGACTTATCAGTGATAGGCAGCATGGTTTTGTGCAGGGAAGGTCGTGTCTTACAAACCTAATAGAATTATTTGAGGAAGTGACAACGTTAATTGATGAGGGAAGGGTTGTAGATGTCATATACATGGACTTCAGTAAGGCACTTGATAAGGAGTTTCCCATGGCAGGTTGATGGAAAAAGTGACGTCGTATGGGGTTCAGGAAGTACTAGCTAGATGGATAAAGAACTGGCTGGGCAAGAGGAGACAGAGAGTAGTGGTGGAAGGGAGTGTCTCAAAATGGAGAAAGGTGACTAGTGGTCCGCAGGGATCCGTTCTCGGACCACTGTTGTTTGTGATATACATAAATGATTTGGACGAAGGTATAGGTGGTCTGATTAGCAAGTTTGCAGATGATACTAAGATTGGTGGAGTTGCAGATAGCGAGGAGGACTGTCAGAGAATACAGCAAAATATAGATAGATTGGAGAGTTGGGCAGAGAAATGGCAGATGGAGTTCAATCCAGGCAAATGCGAGGTGATGCATTTTGGAAGATCTAATTCAAGAGCGGACTATACATTCAATGGAAGAGTCCTGGGAAAAATTGATGTACAGAGAGATCTGGGAGTTCAGGTCCATTGTACCCTGAAGGTGGCAACGCAGGTCGATAGAGTGGTCAAGAAGGTATACAGCATGCTTGCCTTCATCGGACGGGGTATTGAGTACAAGAGTCGGCAGGTCATATTACAGTTGTATAGGACTTTGGTTAGGCCACATTTGGAATACTGCGTGCAGTTCTGGTCGCCACATTACCAGAAGGATGTGGATGCTTTAGAGAGGGTGCAGAGGTTCACCAGGATGTTGCCTGATATGGAGGGTGCTAGCTATGAAGAAAGGTTGCGTAGATTAGGATTGTTTTTGTTGGAAAGACGGAGGTTGAGGGGGAACATGATTGAGGTCTACAAAATTATGAGAGGTATGGACAGGGTGGATAGCAACAAGCTTTTTCCAAGAGTGGGGGTGTCAATTACAAGGGGTCACAATTTCAAGGTGAGAGGGGGAAAATTTAAGGGAGATGTGCATGGAAATTTTTTTACGCAGAGGGTGGTGGGTGCCTGGAACGCTTTGCCAGCGGAGGTGGTAGAGGCGGGCACGATAGCATCATTTAAGATGCATCTAGACAGATATATGAACGGGCGGGGAACAGAGGGAAGTAGACCCTTGGAAAATAGGTGACAGGTTTAGATAAAGGATCTGGATCGGCGCAGGCTGGGAGGGCCGAAGGGCCTGTTCCTGTCCTGTAATTTTCTTTGTTCTTTGTTCTTTGTTGTTCTATCCACTGTGCCACCGTGCTGCCCGAACTTGCATTTATATAACACCTGTCACAACCTCAGGTCGTCCCAAGGCCTCAGCCAATTAAATATGTTTGAACATAAGAACATAAGAACTAGGAGCAGGAGTAGGCCATCTGGCCCCTCGAGCCTGCTCCGCCATTCAATGAGATCATGGCTGATCTTTTGTGGACTCAGCTCCACTTTCCGGCCCGAACACCATAACCCTTAATCCCTTTATTCTTCAAAAAACTATCTTTATCTTAAAAACATTTAATGAAGGAGCCTCTACTGCTTTACTAGGCAAGGAATTCCATAGATTCACAACCCTTTGGGTGAAGAAGTTCCTCCTAAACTCAGTCCTAAATCTACTTCCCCTTATTTTGAGGCTATGCCCCCTAGTTCTGCTTTCACCCGCCAGTGGAAACAACCTGCCCGCATCCATCCTATCGATTCCCTTCATAATCTTATATGTTTCTATAAGATCCCCCCCTCATCCTTCTAAATTCCAACGAGTACAGTCCCAGTCTACTCAACCTCTCCTCGTAATCCAACCCCTTCAGCTCTGGGATTAACCTAGTGAATCTCCTCTGCACACCCTCCAGTGCCAGTACGTCCTTTCTCAAGTAAGGAGACCAAAACTGAACACAATACTCCAGGTGTGGCCTCACTAACACCTTATACAATTGCAGCATAACCTCCCTAGTCTTAAACTCCATCCCTCTAGCAATGAAGGACAAAATTCCATTTGCCTTCTTAATCACCTGTTGCACCTGAAAACCAACTTTCTGCGACTCGTGCACGAGCACACCCAGGTCTCTCTGCACAGCAGCATGTTTTAATATTTTATCATTTAAATAATAATCCCTTTTGCCGTTATTCTTACCAAAATGGATAACCTCACATTTGTCAACATTGTATTCCATCTTGTTAAATTATTTGAAGTAACAGAAAGGAGAGATAAAGTTTTTTCCAGTCAATGGTGACCCCCATGATATTGATGGTGGGGGCAATCAAGGATGGTAATACCATTGAATTCTGACTCTCTCTTATTGGAAACAGTCATTTTCTGGCACTTACGTTGTTAGGAACATTTTTTCCCCATATCAGTTGGAGCCTGAATGTTGTCCCGCCTTGCTGCTGGCAGCCACAAACTAATTCATTATCTGCAGAATTGCAAACTCCTGGAACGTCAGCAAACATCCCCACTTCTGACTTTTGATGGTTGTAAGGTAATCGATTAAGCTACCGTAAACTGCGAGGGCATTGCCTGAAGAACTCCAACAACTATCTTCATTTGTGCAGGCATGACTTCAGTCAGTGAAGTTTTCTCCCTGAACTCCAATACTTCATTTTTATGAGGATTCTTTGGTGTCACACTCAGTCAAAATGCTGCCTTGACGTCAAGGTCAGTCACTCTCACCTTTGGAATTATTTTGTCAATGTTTGGACTGAGGTTGGAATGTCTGTAGCTGCGTGTTCCTGGCGAACCCAAATGCAGCATTGTGAGCAAGATATTGGTCGGTCAATGATACCTTCCATCACTTTGCTGATTATTGAGTGTAGACTGATTGGCGAGATTAGATTAGTCCCGCTTTTTGTAGACAGGAGGTCCCTAGGCAATGTTATGCTTTGATGTGTAGGTGTCAGTGTTGCGGGTATGCTGGAACAATCTGGCTAGAGGTGTGGCTACTTCTGGAGCACAAGTCTTCAGCATTACAATCTTGATGCTGTCGGGTCCCATTATCCTTGTGCTAGGATTGTATTTGTAAGAGTCCTTGCTGTTTATTTCCTTTGTTTCCATTTCTTTACATCGGGGACCTAGAAGTAGAATGTGCTTTTAAGCAGAAGATCTAAAGTTGAAACAGCCTGCTTGCCAGGACGTTGTGTTCCCAGGCTTTGTATTTTGGAAAGGAGAAGCCAGATGCTTCTGCACCGAGCGGATTTTAGGAACCAGCTTTGGGGGGAGTTGGCTCAATTCGTTCACCGGTAGGTTGGCCAGGGACAGTGTTCTGCCTGACAAAGGTTGGTTCTTGCATGATGCTTTCTGAGAGAACTGAGCAGAAATGTTTAAACCTTTGAAGTGAAAGGAATTCTCTCTCTTTGGTTTGCTGAAGTGAAAGAATTGCTCTATTGTCCCAAAAGCAGTGAGTACCTAGCACACCTTTTGCTATAAACCTGAAATGATGCTGAGTCTGCAGAGAAAGTAGACAACCTTGCCAGAGAAAACCATCTCAAGTCTAGAGGGAAGAAGTACCAAAACGAAGTGTGATCACTTGTAGTGTAATCAATGGAAACACTTCACGGAGCAGAATCCCCCCTCCAAAATGCAATAAGTAAGTAATGAGTTCACCCTTTTATTGGGAGGTTGATTCAAGGGTAAATATTGGCCAGGACACCAAACTTCTTTGTTCTTCTTCAAAGGTTGCCTAGTCCAGGGAGAATTGATCCAAGTCTTCGTAGTCCCACAAGGGGGAGGGGGGGGGGCACAGTATCACAGTGGTTAGCATGGTTGCTTCACAGCTCCAGGGTCCCAGGTTCGATTCCTGGTTTGGCGTGGGTTTCCTCAGGGTGCTCCGTTTCCTCCCACAGTCCAAAGCAGTGCAGGTTAGGTAAATTGGCCATGCTAAATTGCCCTTAGCGTCCAAAAAGACTAGGTGGGGTTACTGGGTTATCGGAATAGGGTGGAGGTGTGGGCTTGGGTGGGGTGCTCTTTTCAGGGGCCAGTGCAGACTCGATGGGCCTAATGGCCTCTTTCTATACTGTAAAGTCTACAAACAAACTCCTCCTCCTTAGTCCTGGGAGTGGAATTCACGCTCATAATTGTCTGCCTCAGAGATGAGAGCACAGCCCTGGAGTCAAGGTCACTGTATATTGTAGAGACACACCCTTTCTTAAGGACCGTTATGCAATGATCCACATATTGAGAAGATCCAATCAGGTCGCTGCATTGTTAAAAGCACTGGTTCACAGTGTCTGGGATTCACCTTCCCACTCCAAGCAGCTACTGCTGCTGGCGAGGACGGAGAATTTGACGCTCAGCCAAATTTCCCATTCACTGCAGTGGGACCAGAGAATCCTGCTGGGTGTGAACGGACGGAGAATCCCAATTCATCCCATTTTAGTCCATTGGACCATGTGCAACCTGCTTAAACCCCTCTGCTTTCCACCTTACTCCTGCATACCGTTTCCAGACCTTCCTGGAGACCCTCCACAGACCTGCCTGATTTCTGGCAACCCTCCTGGCGACCCCTCCCTAGAACATCCGTGGACCCTCCTGGCGACCCTCCTGGCAAATTTCCCGAGAGCCTCTTGGCGAACCTCCCTGGACCCTCCTGGAGACTCTGCTGCAAAGTCTCCTGGAGAACCCCCAGACCCTCCTGGAAACTCTGCTGCAAAGTCTCCTGGAGAACCCCCAGACCCTCCTGGAGACTCTGCTGCAAAGTCTCCTGGAGAACCCCCAGACCCTCCTGGAGACTCTGCTGCAAAGTCTCCTGGAGACCCCCCCCCCCCCAACCCGCCTGGAGACACTGCTGCAGACTCTCCTGGAGACCCCCCCCCCCACCCCCCCACCCCCCCCCCACCCCCCCGACCCTCCTGGAGACTCTGCTGCAAAGTCTTCTGGAGAACCCCCCAGACCCTCCTGGAGACTCTGCTGCAGACTCACCTGGAGACCCCACCCATACCGTCCTGGAGACCCCACACAGACTCTCCTGGAGACCCCACCCAGACCCTCCTGGAGACTCTGCTGCAGACTCTCCTGGAGACCCCACCCATACCGTCCTGGAGACCCCACACAGACTCTCCTGGAGACCCCACCCAGACCGTACTGGAGACCCCACCCAGACTCTCCAGGAGACCCTCCCCAGACCCTCCTGGAGACTCTGCTGCAAAGTCTCCTGGAGAACCCCCCCCCCCAGACCGTCCTGCAGACCCCACCCAGACTCTGCTGGAGGCCCTCCCCAGACCCTCCTGGAGACTCTGCTGCAAAGTCTCCTGGAGAACCCCCCCCCAGACCCTCCTGGAGACTGCTGCAGACTCTCCTGGAGACCCCACCCAGACCGTCCTGGAGACCCTGCAGCCTCTCCTGGAGATGCCCCCAGGCCCTCCTGGAGACTCTGCTGCAGACTCTCCTGGAGACCCCCCCCCCCCAGACCCTCCTGGAGACTCTGCTGCAGACTCTCCTGGAGACCCCCCCAGACCCTCCTGGAGACTCTGCTGCAGACTCTCCTGGAGACCCCCCCCCCCCCCAGACCCTCCTGGAGACTCTGCTGCAGACTCTCCTGGAGACCCCCCCCCCCCCAGACCCTCCTGGAGACTCTGCTGCAGACTCTCCTGGAGACCCCCCACCCCCAAACCCTCCTGGAGACTCTGCTGCAGACTCTCCTGGAGACGCCCCCAGACCCTCCTGGAGACTCTGCTGCAGACTCTCCTGGAGAACCCCCCCAGACCCTCCTGGAGACTCTGCTGCAGACTCTCCTGGAGACCCCCCTCCCCAGACCCTCCTGGAGACTCTGCTGCAGACTCTCCTGGAGACCCCCCTCCCCAGACCCTCCTGGAGACTCTGCTGCAGACTCTCCTGGAGAACCCCCCCAGACCCTCCTGGAGACTCTGCTGCAGACTCTCCTGGAGACCCCCCTCCCCAGACCCTCCTGGAGACTCTGCTGCAGACTCTCCTGGAGACCCCCCTCCCCAGACCCTCCTGGAGACTCTGCTGCAGACTCTCCTGGAGACCCCCCCCCCTCCAGAGCCTCCTAGAGATTCTGCTGCAGACTCTCCTGGAGACCCCCCTCCCCAGACCCTCCTGGAGACTCTGCTGCAGACTCTCCTGGAGACCCCCCTCCCCAGACCCTCCTGGAGACTCTGCTGCAGACTCTCCTGGAGACGCCCCCAGACCCTCCTGGAGACTCTGCTGCAAAGTCTCCTGGAGACCCCACCCCAGACTCTCCTGGAGACTGCTGCAGACTCTCCTGGGGACCCCCCCAGACCCTCCTGGAGACTCTGCTGCAGATTCTCCTGGAGACCCCACCCAGACCGTCCTGGAGACCCTACACAGACTCTACTGGAGACCCTCCCCAGACCCTCCTGGAGACCCTCCCCAGACCCTCCTGGAGACCCTCCCCAGACCCTCCTGCCTAGGCACTCTATTGGTGTCTGATTACCTCCCTGTGAAAATCCTACCATTTTACCAAGTAAACATTGCTATATAAATGCAGGATGTTGGTACTGGTCATTTGCTCTCTGGGACTATACCACACAGCCTCATGAGATTGAACAAAAGTTGAATGTACAAAGCTTGCATTGATTGAACTGCGATGGATAGTTGGAGGTCAGAATAATTGGTTCACCGGACATTATGGTGTTACCATGACAATAACATCTGTCATGATTCAACGAAGATTTGAAAGTGTGTGAAAATTGCAAAGAGAAGCAGGCAGTGTGCTTCACTTGAAGGTTCAATTCAAACCCCACCACCCCAGGGTACAGATTGTGACAGTCAGTCATGGCACTTGACGATACA